>NC_056676.1:30726000-31060000 GCF_018350195.1 Panthera tigris | reverse complement strand
ATCAAACCATGAATACATTTTTCATCTATATGCACCCATTCTTTTCATACTCAAATGATTTTGAAACAAATTCCAAATACTATGAAATCTTACCAAAAATATTTTAGCATTTCTGTATAAAAATAGTCTATATTAAAAACATCAGCACAAATTCATCATCTTGTTAAAAAATAATGTTTATTCCTTTAGTTTATTTAAATCTATTTTCAGATGTTTTATGTGTTATAAATGATGTATCCCTTAAGTATCCTTTTCTAAATTTTAGAGATATTTATTCAACTCTGAATTATATGCAATAAAATGCATTCATTCTGATTAGAGATTTTTGATGAATTTTGACAAATATATTCACTCATGTAATCCCAATATAATCAACACATAGATGTATTTCCAAATACGTCAACAGGTTGAATGATAGCATTATTTGTGCTATTTTATCTTTACTCATTTTCTATTTATTTGATCTCTAAATTATTGATCTATAAAATGATTTTCAGTATAGTTCTATATTGCATTTTGTTCATATATGCTTTAAGTCTCTTTTATTCTATAGATACTACTTTTTAAATATTGAAGAAATTGGGTATTTTGTCCTATAGAATTTCCTAAAGTCTGTATTATTCTTATATTAATGAAATAATTTCATTCATCATGTTTCTTTATAGCTTGTGTTTCCTGAAAATATCCAGATTTGGGCTCATCTGAAAGAATTTTAGGCAGTGAGAAGAAATGATGCTATTTAAAACATTTTAACAAACATATGTAAAGAAGGATAATATGAAAAACATTGATGAGGTTCATATATGACATCATATGGTATTAATTGAAAGCTGACCATGAGATCATGACCTGAGCCAAAGTCCAGCTCTTACCTGAGTGAGCCACCCAGGTGCTTCTGAAATTCTCTGGTTCTTAATTAGGATATTAAGATGAGGTTGTATATATATCTACCATCTTAATATCTGTTTGTATTTTCTATCTGTTCCTTTTTTAATATTTTCCAATTTATTTTGTATTAACTAAGCATTCTTATGATTCCATTTTATTTATTTGTGAATTGGGGAATGATATAACATAGTATTTTCATTTTTATTATACCCTATGTGTATACCTTATATGTCATTCAACATTGCATATAGCATATATGTTGGAACAAATCAAACAGTAAATACACAAGATCCCACCATAAACACTCCAAACCATAATTGAGAAGGAAATAATACCTAAATTAACATATTAACATATGTTACATATTAGAACACCCGTGTTGTAAAGATGTGAATTACCATTAAGATAGGCTACAGATTAAATAATTCTATAATTACTATCTTCTTTTTGACTTTTTAAAATTGAAATGTGCGGCTATTAATAATTATGCTAAGATAATAGAATACATTTTAAGTGTACCAGGCAAGCATGGTTATATGGTCACCCCCCACCTAAATTCAATCAATTTCCATTCAGCAACACAGCATGGTGTTTTGTAGAAACTGACATGATAATCCTAAAATTTATGTGCAAATCTAACAGCCAAAATTAACCAACACTATCTTGAAGAAGAAAATTAGAGGACCTGCATAGTAAAGGCTTATTATAAAATAAACTACAGCAATTACAATGATGTTGTCTGAACACAAATATTAAGGAAGAGGCCAATGGAAAAATAGAGTCCAGAAACAAAATCACTCATGTATGTACACCTGCTACATGACAATGTTGAAAATGCAGCAAAGGGGGAAATGGCACTCTTTTCACAAAACTGTCATAGGCAACTGTTTATCTATATAAAGCTTATAATTTTGACTCCTGTTTCAATTGAAATGTGAATCTAATCTTGAAAGATAAAACAACAAAAAATATAATGGATGAAACAGATGTGTATCTTCATAATCTTGTGACAGAAAGTATTTCTTAAGTAGGAAACATAAAACACTCATGTAAAAATTACATTGAATTAGGGCTACATTAAAATCAAAAGTTTGGGTTTATCAAAATAAAAATTTCAGAAATTAACAAATCCAACCAAAGAGCAGAAATATATATCTGGTATATATGACCAGATTGATATACTGAATAAGTAGAGAATTTTAAACTAACAGGTCAACACAAGAAAAATAGTAAGCTTCATAATAACTACTTCAGAGAAGATCTGATAGACGATGCACATATGAAAAGGTATCCAGCATAGCCTATCAGTCATCAGGGAAATGTAAATTAGAACCATACCACTCCACATCCACCAAAAGACTAAAATTAAACAACAACAACATGAAAATTGCAAAATATTTTAAGGAACAGAAGCAAAATAAAACTTGTTCTTTGCAGTATAACTTGTTAAAAGCACTTCAGAATACTGTTGTGCTTATCAACTAAGCTGGACATGAACATACTTCTGACAGCAATTCCACTTCCCTGGAACCCTCTTTTTAATATATATTATTATATATAACACATATATTTTCATATAAATTGTTCACATCTATGATAAAATATGGGATTATACATATGATTATATATAGCATACATATTTTACATATATATGATATATTCAAATAATCACAGGCACATTATTTTCAATATCTATAAAATGAAAGTAATTAAATTACTCAACCACAAATAAGATAAATTGTTGTATATTCAAAAAGTAGAATATTATATAGAAAAATTCACTTAACACATTTAACACATATTTCTTTGTACATAGCTTGAATAAATCTCATAAATATTTTCAGGGGAATATTGTCAGACACAAGAGAACATATACTCTGTAGTTTCATTTACGTAAAGTGTAAACATACGATAAATTACTATATACCAATGGGAATCAGAATAATGATTAGATTTAGGATAGTGACAATTAGTAAGAAATCAATGAAGGCTTCTAAATGCTGTTAGTACTTTATTTCTATGGTTGGGGTGTGGCTTTATGCAAGTATTCATTTCATGACAATTTGCTAAACGTCTTTTCTATATCAGACTTCAGTAAGGTAAAATCTTTTATTAAGTAAAATGTAAATATAACACAGCTCATATCCCAAAGCAATTTATGCCCTCAAAGGGCTATATAGAAGATAAATGATGGTAATGAACAAAGCTAATGTTTAGTAACTTGTGGGAACTTTTCTAAGCACTTTTCATATATTATCTCATTTGATCTTCACAAGTGTGTAATTTCTACATTGAAGGCGATTCGGGCCAGAGCGATTTAGTAACCTGTACAAAGTCTCATGTGGTTAATAACTGGTACAGACTATGTATGAACTTGTGTTCTACCCTTTGTAAGGTTTTTTATAGTTAATGATACTCTCAAATATACCTTCTATTGTACCCAAAGTGAACATACATATCAGGATATGTTCTATTAAAGAGACTAGGTCATTCTATATATTCTTCAGTATAAAAATAGTAAACACATTAAAAGAAGCCCTCTGTACTTCTAAAGAATTTTCTTCCTCCTCCTAGACATTATTGGTGAGTAGAATGGGCATGAAAGAAGTAAACTAATATTAGTGTTGTAGAATTGTATGAAGAAATGTTTGTCCCCTTCCCTTTTTTTCTTGAGTGTTCCATAAGTCACCTTCCATATTTGGCATTGACAAATAGAATCTCTGTTTTTGTATCTCATTTTAAGACTTTTTTCTGTTGGGGCACCTGGGTGGCTCAGTCAGTTAAGCATCCAGCTCTTGGTTTTGGCTCAGGTCATGATTTCATGGTTTATGGGTTTGAGCCTGGCATCAGGCTCTGTCTGCACTGATGGTGCGGAGCCTGCTTGGGATTCTCTCTCTCTCTCTGCTCCTCCCCCACTTGCACTCTCTCTCTCTCTCAAAATTAAATAAACTTAAAAAAAAATTATGTTTTCATCAGTACCGCAATTGTCCCATTCTATCCTTTCCCTCCATGAATGCATTATTGCTCTCATATTTCATTTCCCCTTAACTGAAAAAACTAAACTATATCACTGTACTAGAATATTATATTTTACATGTATAGATAGATCCATAACTTTCCATCATTAACTGGGAATAATCTTAATGGGAATCGTCTTAATACTCTACATTTTAAATATGGTATAATACTACTGAGTCTGACTTGCTGATCGTAAATCAACAGTTGGGTCACACATAATTCATTAAATGACTCTAGGTTATTATGTTGTATTCTTAGGATGACTCTCTACTTTTGAAAATCACCCCACTTGAAACAATAACGATTGTAGGTTTGATTTTTTGAAAGTTCAGATTCTCCCACTGTTACTGATTTGCATTATGTGCCAAAAGACCTCTTGACTTCAAACAGTCAAAGAATATGTTAAATAATGAAAGAGTCGCCACAGTGATTTTTCTTTCTCTTCACTCTAAGTTGTCATATTCCACTTTTCTTTAATCTTTCAGTGTCTTTTGAAGTGCTGAATGCTTCATTCTACTTCAGAAGAACACTCACTAAAATATACCTCTGCAAAGATTAGCCACAAACCCCCCAAAGACACTGCAGGCTAACAGGATGCAATTCTTTCCCTTTCTCCTCCCACCCAGAATCTCTTACTTTTTTTTTTTCATACCAAAGAATTTCACCTATACCAAGATCTGTCTGCATACCATGTATAGATTTTATGCTTTTCTGGTACTACCAATAAAAATAAGTAAACAAATTTTCCCATTAGGAGTGTGCAAGTGAATGATGATGTATCCTCTGCTTCTTCTATCACTAATTATAATTTAAGACATTCTTCTTTAAAAACTCATTTAAAAAGTTTCATTCAATGGGATAAAATATTGTATTTTACACATAATACCTGCCCTGTAAGTGAACTTTGGGGCCAATATAATGAAAACTGACCTAATTTGATGAATGTATCAAATTTAATTTTTTTGCCTATGGAATTCTCCATTTTGATGGAAAGAAAAAATATATAGGAAAACCAAAAATGAGCTTCTCAATTCTAAGGTCACATATAAGAAATGAAGTATTCAGCCTCAATTAAGTAAGTAACTCAACTGGTATAGATCAAAGAAGCCCATTGAAGAGACCTATCAGTTTGTACAGTTGAATGGATGTGCAGTGATCCAGACTGGCATTGCCAGTTGTGAGCCACACTAAATAGTTCTGTTCATCCACAGATGTTTTCACGATAAATAAGGACAGATTCCAGCAAACTGCAAAAGCTGAGTGAAAAATATAAATTGCAAAATATAAAATTAAAGATGGTAAAATTTCTGAATTAAAACATCTAAAGGTTTTCCCCTAACCCAACATTGATTAAGATCTCAAGCAGGTAAGCCAAGATTACTTTAATTCTCATCATTTAAAAATATGGTTGGAAGACAAATGTCAATGGGTCTCTTATTTTTGTCCCTTTCACCCCTCACATGCAGGTGTTGTGAGGAAGACATTTGGTCCCGTTTATTTTAGACAATATTTTCAAAGCTATTTTTAGTGTGAAGCCTTGAAATTGAGAAACAGTGTCTCTTCCAAAAAAGACAGATTTCCTTGCAGTTTTGTAGGGATTACTTTCTCTTTCCAGAGCAAAGCCAGGCATTACCATCCAGAATTATACAGATAATGCATCCCAAAGGCAAATGCACTGTCCACTTAAAAAGATTTGAGTTCTCTAAGATCAGAGTTCCTTTCCTGTAATGCAGCCTCCCATGTGTGCAATATCAACTGGGTTTCTTCACATAACTGTGAAAATAGGGCCTCAGGAAATAGAACAAAAATGCTGATTTCTGGCTCCTGCTATTGTTCTCTGACTCAGGAGTCTCATGTCTTCTACCAGCACTCATGAAGGTAAATTGGCATGTTAGTTGACTCTGGCTACATCATTATGGCCCTAGAAACTTCTTTTTGCCATGTTTTTGGCTTTAAAGACTTTTTGTAGTATGACCATTTATTGCAAAAATCACACAATAATAAGCTGATAGTCAAGGTGTCTAACGGACTTCTCATGATTCCTCCCATCCACAGCCATCTACATTCTGGTGTTTTGGCATGGATTTCTCAAAGACTGACTCAAAACAGTTTCTGATTCTACCTCTTTTCTTTTCCTTCTGGTCCTTAAACCTTAGTATGGTAGGTTAGTCATTGACATTCAGAGTGTATGTTCTCAAAATGGCACAATCCCTATTGACTAATTTCTGAATAAAAATCAAAACAAAAGGGATGGGAGTTTACAAAGATCCATTTTATAAATTTGAGACCCTGCTCTGGGCATTTTTTGGGCATGATAAATCTTTCTTATCCCTAATAATAATACCTTAGTTAGACTGGTTGATAAACCCTCTGAGTGGCAGCCTAGCCAGAGAGAAGCCTAGAGGATTCTAACTGAATTCTTGCTTAGCTACCTGGATTCCCATGTTAGATTGGCATGGTCTTGGATCATAAGGATAATAATCACATATTTGACTACACTGTTATATCCCTCTACACTGGCCCACACTGGTATTTATAAGTTTCGTAAAAAATTCCCTTCACCTTCTTCCACCAGACATTTCTGTACAAAATGTGTGAGTGTATGTAGGAGGTGATTGGCAAGAGTGACAAATTTATTGCTACTGGAATGGAATACACTGACCTTTGGAGTCAAGGGAGAACACAAATTTCAACACTTGATAAAGGAACACCTCAGTTATGAGGGAGAGAAGGACATTTATGATATTTATCATTCAGAATTGCTAACTGCCTTAGAGCATTACTCGTGAAGGAAAATTACCAGGTGCATCTTTCTCAAATTGTTTCAACTGCTTTAAATTTAATTGACTTCTATGTTAGTTATCCCATGCCAGATTACTCTGATCATGATTTGATTGATTATTACTTTAAACCTTTCTCATAGGTTTGAATCAGCAGCAGAGAGCCCTAAAACCTACACCTCCCAAGTAAACACCTTACAACACTTGTAGATTTCTTCTCAAACTCAATTGCTATTCCTCATATTTCCATGAGGTGAACAAATGCCACTTCGGAAGATATAGAGAGATCTCTACTGGAGGCAAAGGATGTGTTTATTTACCATGTCAGAAGTTACCTATACTCTATCCCATTCCTTCTATTACAGGCAGAATTCTAAGATGATCTCCAATGACAGATTCTTTTTTATAGTCCTCTTCCCTTTGAATGTAGGTGGAACCCACATATATGGTATCACTCCTATGACTATGTTACATTTTAAGGCAAAAGGGAGCTTATCCTGGGCAGGCCTGACTTAATCAGATTAGCCTGAATTAGTCCTTCAGAAGCAGAGATCACACGAAAGAACGGCAGAGAAATAAATCAGTTCACCTGAGATAATCCCCACATTCATGTTATGAACTGCCTATGTAGATCACATGGTAAAAAAACTGTGAGTGGTGTCTAAGACCTGAGTTAGCCTCACAAATCACTAACAGGAATATGGGAAACTCAATCCTACATCTGTAAGGAAATGAATTCTTCAACAACCAGTAAGCTTGTAACAGGTTTCTGAACCTAGATGTTACCTTGGGTTCAACTACCCACAGCCACAGTGACACTGTGAGTTCAACCTGGTGAGACCCAGTACACAGAAGCCAACTATCCTGTTATGTACAGAAATTGAAGTGATAATTTATGTTGTTTTAAGCTGTTAAATGTGTGATAATTTGTTACACTAGTCACTGCCTATTATGAGCAAGTCACTGCCTATTATAAAAGATTTGGATTCCTGAAGTCAAGGAATATACCACCCACTTCTGTGTAAATATCATTTCACATCTCTTCCATTGTCTTATGAAGTTTGAGTCCCAGAGAGGTGGCACAAAAAGTTAAATCCATCGCTCTGGATAATCACTAAATCTTGCTCTATTTTCTATAATTGCATACCTGAATTCATTTCATTATGATTAAAAAGTCATTCTGCTTTTGTAGTCATTCAAAACAAATGTCATGATGTCCCATTTATTTTTATAAATAGAAATGTGCAGGGGACATAAAATAGTAAGTTACAGGACTTCAGCTAAAATTAAGTTCTAAGGTTTCTTTTGCCCTCTTTTTCTCCATTCTATCCTTATTGCCATTTATTATATATTTTTTTAATCCTCACCTTGAAGTCCTCAGGTGTATCAGTGACAATAAGGCAAATTGTGAGACTTGGATTTTTTTGGCCACTTTTGACTTTATTTAAATGTCAGATTTTTAAATCTTAGATTTTACTTTCCCTCAGATTTTAGAGAGTGTTTTGGAATCATTTGGAGCTTTCTATTAGATGACTATTTGAGGTGAACTTTGAAAATTTGGTTTTTATTCCAGAACCTTTTTTTAATCTGGTGATTGGCCTCCCAGGATTTCTGCTTATCTGTGAAACAGTTAAAAACTAAATATTTCTTAGATAATAGAAAGGACTAAACACAAATTGTTTACCATATGGGCTGTTAAGGTAATGTGTTAAACTAGTGTCTGAGATTCAAGAATACTAAAGCAGCAGCCAAGAAGTCAAAGTATTAATCCTTATGTGAAAATTAACTTCAATTAAGTAGATGCAGTTTTTGAAGTGAAAATTTAAAAGTCAAAAAGTCAAAAAGTCAAAAAGTCAAAAAAGAGTCAATATTATTTTACTAATAATGTAGTTTTTAGTGTAAAAATTAGTTCACTAATGCATAGAAAGATACAAAGATTTCTAAAAAAGTATGGCATTAATTTTAAGGAACCTCAATTTTTAGGCCTTAAATTTTATAGCAAAGGCCAAGTTTGAAAGTTTGCATCCATTACTCATTAGGAGACCACCTGAAACACATAGTTTTAAAGAAAAAATTTTTTATGTTTATTTATGTTCTTGAAAGAGAGACACACAAGCACGAGCAGGGGAAGAGCAGAGAGAGAGGGAGACATACAATCTTAAGCAGGCTCCCGGCTCTGAGCTGTCAGCCCAAAGCCGGATGTGGGGCTCGAACCCACAAGCCATGAGATCATGACCCAAGCCGAAGTTGGATGCGTAACCAACTGAGCCACCCAGGCGCCCCAAGAAACACACATTTTAACTATGATAACTTTGACTAGATTACTTGCACACTTACTGTGTTCTGATTACTTTGACTACTTTAGCAACTAGTTATTGCTGCATACCAAACCACCCTAATCTTTGTGCCTTTAAGCAACAATAATTTAAGTAGCCTGTGATATTGTAAATTGGCAATCTAAGGTGGGTTCAGATGAATGGTTCTTCTGGTATCTGACATTCTGGGTGGGTTCACTCATCTGTCTACAGTTACTTGGTGACTCATCTGGGAACTGGCAAGTTTAGGATGGCCTCATTAATGTCTTCTTATTGGCTGGGGGGTCAGCTGGAGTGATAGGAATAACTGGGGAACTTGTCTCATTATCTAGTGGGCTAGCCTGCACTTAGGCTTAAGATAGCTGGGCAGATTTCAAAAGAAAGAAGTACACAAGGCTTCCTTAAGGAAAGCTCAAAACTAGCAGCCAGTTACTTTTACCACCTTGTATTGACCAAAACAAGGAGAGGGGAAGAGGTAACGTTACCTAACGAGAAGAGTCTCAGAATCATACTTTAGAGGATAAACAGCCATTTTTGCAATCAATCTTTCACACATGCATTATTTTGTTTAGTTCTCCAATTAACTTCTGAAGTTGGTGTTATTATCTCCTTCCTTCAACTGAGAAAGCACAGGCTTGAAAGAATTAGTAACTGGGGTAAAGTCATAGTGCACAGCAAGTATTCCAGCAAAGGCCTGTCCTGAGGGTACTCAGCTATCAACTACTATTCTATGCACTCCAAAGTAAGTTTACATGTTTTGAATGGATTTTCATCTAACGTTTGCATCTGTGAGTGCTTACTCAGAAAGATGGAATAGCACAACTGAAAATACTTTTGCTCTTTCCCCTGATCAATTTCAGTATTATTTTTCACGGTTTGGGGGAGGGTTAGGTTATTTAACCTTCCAAATGTTTACTTCTTTCACAGCTATATCAAAAAATATACATATAGGTTAGGAGAGTAAAGAGGAAGGAGAAGAAAATCAGTTGCGGCTGAGGAATAAATCTAGACATAAAAGTAAATGTAAAGCTATTGTTAAAAATATTCATATCTTAGGAACAGAATTTTCAAGGCTATTTCTCACAGATTTTAATCCAAAGGTCTATGCAATGTCATACATTTTCACAAAGTTTACCATCACTTTCCTTTCCTAATTTTGAGAGTCTCAAGAATAAAATGCCGTAACTATTTTATTCTTGAACTTTCTGTCTTTGTTATACTGATTATTGTCTAAATAAGCACTCTTTTCCTGAGGTAGTGATTTCTTCCCTTGGCATTTTTTTCTGTCAACTTTAATCATAGTGATATATCAGAAATCATTCTTAAATGATCCAGGGGACAATGCAGTTTGCTTAATTTTTGGCAATGATAAATCCTATAAATCTCACTATTGTTTATGAATATCATTAAAGTCACATAGAAATGCCAGTATAAGAAAATTCAAACCAGAATTAGAGAAACTTTGTTTCCTGGAAAAGACCACACCACAGTGTGAAAGGAAGTAGTGAGAATGTAGTTGTAAAGCAGATAAAAGGAGGGAAATGATTACAACCCACATCTCATGGTGAGTATACTAATTAGCAGGTATTCATAACAACAAACCATTCTAGAAAAAAAATATGTGTTAAGATGTAATCAGTCTTGGGGTGCCTGGGTGGCTCAGTTGCTTAAGTGTCCAACTCGATTTCGGCTCAGGTCATGGTCTCATGGTTTGTGAGTTTGAGTCCCACACTGTGCTCTGTGCTGACAGCATAGAGCCTACTTGGGATTCTCTCTCTCCTTCTTGCCTTCTGCCTCTCTCCCACCTATTCTCTCATATTCTCTCCTTTTCTCAAAAAAAATAAATAAATAAATTTAAAAAGGATTTAATCAGTCTTACAAAAGAGCAGATAATGGATTTGGAAACCATACTGATGGATTAGATAAATATTGAAATTAAAGTATAACAATGTAAGTGCTATAGAGCATAAGGGCTATACAACCAGGGAGTTCCAAAACTCATTTTTGGTTTAATAAAGCAGATCATGTTTAAAACTCCCTTCCAACTTAGTCCATGTTGACTGAGGACAAAGTATCATACTATGCTTGAGAAAAATTATTTTTTAAAAATTTGATATAGTTTATTCATATTTGGATAGACACACTTGAAATATCTACCAACCATGATAACTCTTCTTCATTGAAGGTGTTGCTTAGATGACCAAATGAAGCCACAAACCAAACACAGACTGATTGGACCTAGAGGGAGAAACTGCTGTGCTTATGTTTTCTCCCCCTTCTTTAACCAGAAATCAAAGAAATTCTTTATATTGAGAGAACTGAGAAACAAAATACTAATTAGCTGATGGCTGGAAATGCTAGTTCAGGGCACATAGTTCATTGGTGTTTAAGAAGAGAGGCAGTTTGGAGAGACTATCAATAGAAATAGGGCTTCAGTTGAGCTTTCAATAGTTTTCTTTGAAATCAGATCACCTTACCTAGAACACAATCCACTGAGTAGAGTCATGACTATCTAAATGGAAACTTGACAAAAGTAACCTCCCAATTTCTGGTACACATCACACTATTTAGTGAATAATGAAAAAGTATTTTTGACCAACACTTTTTTGAGAAATTAAAGATATATTCTGTGTGTATGTAAACAATCTAACTGTGGAAAGATTCAGGGGAAAAAATGCCTCAGCACTCTGATGTAATGACCTAATATCAAGTATGAATATTGATTTTTTAAATAAGATTTATCAAGGTATCACATATCATAAAACCCACTCTTTTTTAAGTGTTCACTTTGATAATTTTCATGAAGAGTTATGCAAACATCACTATAATCTAATTGCAGAAAAACAAATATTGATTTTTGAAAGAGTAGAAATATAATCAGAGATAAGACACCATGTCATAAAAATAAAAATAAAACATCTAAATATATATATATACACATACATAGTATGTATTATATAAAATATATAAAAAGTATATATAAGCATACATAGTATTTATATACATACATAGTACAAGTTCATAGAAGAAAAACAGAGCAGTAAATAAGGCTGGAAAGAGACTGGGAAGGGGGTATATTTCAGATAGTGGTTAGTGAACATGTCTCTGAAGTGATGGCCATGGAGTAGAGGTTTGAATGAAGTGAAGGAATGAGTACTATGAATATCTGAGAAAAGAGCATTCAGGCAAAGGACTAAAAATGTGTGTGTGTATATATATATATATATATATATATATATATATACACACACACATATATACACATATAAAGATATATATACCTTTATATATAAAGATATACATATAAATAAGTATATACTTATACACACACACATACACACACACATATAGTTCTTTTCTCCCTGAAAAAAATATTTTTCAGTTTGTAAATGAAAAACTATAACATTAATCATGGCACATATAAAGGGAAATGAATATTGGTCTACAAACCAAAATGGAAGTCCAAATATAAATCGAAACCAAAAAAAAGGAAAGAATGGAATAAAAATGTAAGATCATTGGGCATAGGAATGAACTGAACAAAGAAGATGAGCTTATTCAGGTGATGGTAAACTAAATATTTGTAGTCAGCCTGATTGATGATGCTCCTGAGCTTTAAGGGGTGCTGTTTCAGAAAGGATGAAGGTCAAAAAAATGTTACCAAGTATTACAAAAGTTAGTATCCTTTCCCAGTTATCCCTAACCCTCAATTCTCTTTAGCAAAACTTCCTTAATTGCTAGGCTACCTTGCTCAGAATATTCTTTTCTGTCAATGATCATCGAATTCATCCATTCATTCACAAATACTTATCCAATTCCTATTTTGTGGAAGACATCATTTTTTAAATATATGAGATTTTACTTATTTATGATTTAATTTTAGAATATGTAATGCATTCATATATTTCAAAAGAAAAACAAATCCTGAAAATTATTCATCTCATCCCTGTCCTCCATTTGCTCAGGGCCCACTCTGTCCCTAGCCTCATTATAGGTAATCAGTGCTGTTTGTTTCTTGGATTTTAGAAATTATTTCTATATTCATACACAAGTAAACACATAGTTTCATTTCCCCTTTTTACATGATGCTCTTTAACACAGTTATATTAGTTGATTAGGGCTGCCGTAACAAATACCACACACAAAACAGTTTAAATGACAAAAATTTATTTTCTCCCAGGTCTGGAGGCTGGAAATCCAAGATCATGGTGCTAGCAGGGTTAGATTCTCCTGAGGATTCTCTCCTTGGCTTGTAGATGATCTCCTTCACACTGTATCCTCACATGGCTGTCCATACATCTTTGTTGTCTGTATTCTAATCTCCTCTTCTTATAAAGACATCAGTCAGATTGGATTAGGGTCCACCCCACTGACCTCATTTTAACTTGAGTATTTCTTTAAAGGCCCTATCTGCAAATACAGATTCTAAGGTACTGGGGAGGGCTACCACATATGAATTAAGGATGGGGGAACACAATTCAGCCTGTAAAAACAGTTCCAAACTTTGCCTTGTTCATTTAACAATTTACCTTGATGGTATTTCCATTTCAGTTTATAGAAAGTTGCTCATTTCTGTTTTGAGTTATAGAGTAATTTACTGTATGGATGAACCAGCCAATCAGTCCCCTATTGATGGACACTAGGGTTGTTTCTAATATTTTACTACTGTAAACAATGCTGCAATGAATAGCCTGCACCTATTTCATTTTATACCAGCAAGCATCTCTATAGACAAATTCCCAGAAGTGGAATTGTTGAGTCAAACGTTTTGTGTATATTTGTCATAATGTATTATCAAATGGTCCCTTCTCCACTCCAGCAATGTGCCTCTTCCCCACAGCCACATCAATAAGGTGTACTGTCAATTTTTTGGATGCTTGACAATCAAATAGGGGGGAAATGCTATCTTAAAGAAATTTAACTTGCATTTTTCTCTTAATGAGTGAGGTTGGGTTTTTTTTTCATATGATTAAGTGTGTAAGGTATCATTTTAAAAACAGGGGCTACAATACTGTAGAATGTCTTCCTTCATGGAGGTTACATCTCAGTGGGGGAGAGAGGCAATAAACAATTAAAGAATTAAATATCATATCAGATTGTGACAAGTTCATAGAAGAAAAATAGAACAGTAAATAAGGCTGGAAAGAGACTAGGAAGAGGATCTATTTCAGATAGAGTGGCTAGTGAACATGTCTCTGAAGTGAAGACCATGGAGTAGAGGTTTAAATGAAGTGAAGGAATGAGTACTATGAATATCTGAGAAAAAAAAACATTCAGGCAAGGGAGTAAAAAAGTGAAAAGCTCCTGCCCTGTAAGCTATGTGAAGAACTGAAATAAAGCCAGAACTTTGGCAAAAAGTCAGATATACTTAGTAGCTAGATTATATTGGATTTTATGAGCCAAGGAAAGAATACTGCTCTAAGTGTGATGGGATTCTAAGCATTGATGAGTTTTGCTTAGAAGTCATGAAATCTGATTCTACACATAGGGCCACATGAATAAGCACATATGTGTATGTCTGCTTAAGCAATAAGCGTTGTTGTACTGGGATACACTGAGCTAAAGAAATAAGTTACCAAAATGTGGCCTGAAGGATTAGGCTTAGGGTAATTACCTACCTAGGTCACAGGCATCTATCTAGAGAGAAAAAAGCTAATTAAAAAGAAAACAAGATATAAATGAGATTGAGTCAGTTTCCTGGCAGCAGAGCAGGTGGTACTTTTTGTTGTCATAATGAGGTTAAATTGATGAATACTAAAGTTGACAGTAAATATATTATTGACTAAATACACAAGTTTGAATTCAAGCCAGAAAGAACAGCATCCATAGTATACTTATTTTCATTAAAACAACAATTTTAGGCCTTTATACTTCCCAAATGAATTGGTCATGTAAAACTGCATTTCACATGCCTATCCAGCAGATATACTCTAATGCAATGTTTAAATTTTTCCATTACCTGTATTTAGTATTTCGGGGGAAAAAGCAAAGAATACCAATTTTTTATTCAGTTGTGCTAATAGTGCTGTTTTTTACTATGACTTTGAAAATTCTGATCCCTCTGCTTCAGAGCCCCTCTTATCTTTGGTTCACTCCTACTAATTTCTGGAGACTTAGCTTAGTATTACTTCTCAGAAATGTTGTCTGATATTTCATATGAATTACCCATTCAGCTAAATAACAAATATTTATTGAGCATGAATTATGTGCTTACAGATTATGTATTTATTATACGTTTTTCTAGGCAATAAAAATAGAGTGAAAAACAAGGCAGAGTGGACTTAATCAACACAAATTCCAGGGCTCTTAAGAAGCTTACATTCTAGGGTAAGAAACCAAACACTAACACAGCATTTCCTCCTATTCTAGTGTTAATTTCTGAGTGTGGTAGGAAGTAAATTAAAATAATATGATTGGGACCGTCTTCTGGGTGGAAGAGGGATGAGAAGCATGTTACAGTTTAGAAGTAAGAGCAAGTGGGAAAAGCCCTGATATGGAAGTAGGTTTGGCATGTTCAAGGACAGAAAGAACAGTGTGAGACTGGCTGAAATTGATGTTGGCATTTGGATGAAGTGAGAAAATAAAAGAAAGGAGGCCAGTTAGAGGATGATTGTAGTAGCCTCAGTGAGAAGTATCGCTTTCTTTGACTTGGAATTTAACACTGAATATATTAAAAAAGTTAATATCTTTAACACTAAAGATATTAAAAAGATTCCACACAGGTAAAAAAGCAGGAAAAAAATCAATGTGCTGAATATAGGTAATGAGGAAAGAAGTCTCAAAAATTAGTTCTAAATTTTCACTGCAGTGACTGAGTCAGTCATTGGTGGTAATAATAATAATAATAATAATACTAATAGAAAATAAGACTCAAAAAAGATTGACGTATTATTGCTCCAATGTGAAGCAGGGTTTTAATGCTAGAAGTAGACTTAAAAGTTCTGTTCCACTGAGTATATACCAGTGTTCTTTCTGCCCAGCCCAATAAGGAAAACTCATTTTCAGATTAATGTTATTAACCACTCAACAGCTTTTAAAAAGTAGCTATTCATATATGAAGAATTATGATGTCTTTTAAAACATAAATTTATTGGGCATAATAAGACTAAAGTTCAAAGAAAAGTATATCCTTATTGGACAAAGGGCTAATATCCAAAATATATAAAGATTCACCAAACTCCACACCCGAAAAACAAATAATCCAGTGAAGAAATGGGCAGAAGACATGAATAGACACTTCTCTAAAGAAGACATCCAGATGGCCAAAAGGCACATGAAAAGATGCTCAACGTCACTCCTCATCAGGGAAATACAAATCAAAACCACACTGAGATATCACCTCACACCAGTCAGAATGACTAAAATGAACAAATCAGGAGACCATAGATGCTGGAGAGGATATGGAGAAACGGGAACCCTCTTGCGCTGTTGGTGGGAATGCAAACTGGTGCAGCCACTCTGGAAAACAGTGTGGAGGTTCCTCAAATAAATTAAAAATAGATCTACCCTATGACCCAGCAATAGCACTGCTAGGAATTTACCCAAGGGATACAGGAGTACTGATGCATAGGGGCACTTGTACCCCAATGTTTATAGCAGCACTTTCAACAATAGCCAAATTATGGAAAGAGCCTAAATGTCCATCAACTGACGAATGGATAAAGAAGTTGTGGTTTATATACACAATGGAATACTACTTGGCAATGAGAAAGAATGAAATATGGCCTTTTGTAGCAATGTGGATGGAACTGGAGAGTGTTATGCTAAGTGAAATAAGTCATACAGAGAAAGACATACCATATGTTTTCACTCTTCTGTGGATCCTGAGAAAATTAACAGAAGACTGTGGAGGAGGGTAAGGGGAAAAAAAAGTTACAGAGAGGGAAGGAGGCAAACCATAAGATACTCTTAAAAACTGAGACTAAACTGAGGGTTGATGGGAGGTGGGGGGGGGAGTGGGTGATGGGTATTGAGGAGGGCACCTTTTGGGATGAGCCCTGGGTGTTGTATGGAAATAAATATGACAATAAATTTCATATTAATGCAAACAAACAAACAAAAAGGCAAAGAAAAGTATGTCTTTAAAGACAATCCAACAACCACAATTGGTAGAGAGGCCATCACAATACAAGTAGTTCTTAAAATTAGTAACAATTAATTATTTACACATAATTATTTGGAAAAAAGAATCTCTAGACTTATTCTCTTTAGATATAGCTATAACAACGGTAGTTGAGCATTTATTAGCAACTGTCAAACTGCTTATTTACAAGTGACTGGAAATGACTTTTAAGTAAATGAATACAGTAAATATATATTATAAGTCCCAGCGTTTCTGCATTTTCTTTGTTTCTGTGTTGCTCTTTGCATACCTTAGAAGTGGAATAATGCAATGCTGCTGCTGTAAGTCTACTGCTGAGATTTCCCAACATATAGTACCAGTCCACTGAAGGTAGAAATAAGCTTCAATTACAAATACACCTCCTCCACAAGCCTAGAACAATTACTGAGCACAGTGGGCATTTGATAAGTTGTCAGTTTTCCAGTGCAGCCTACAAGTGTTTAAATAATTGAGTTAGCACTGGAAGAAACATGGCAGAGTGTATCTTTGGATATGATATCGTATTTAATGAATTTCTTACCACTATCATTTAGTGAATGCTTCAACTAACATAATTATTTTGTGTTCCTCTGATCATATTCAATCACAATTATTTGTCAGGTATGTAGAATTTGAAATTCAGACAATGGATCGCTAAAATTGGCAAATGTAAGCGTTCTATTAAAATCCTTTCCATTAAACGTTATTTTCTACATTATATTCATTCATTAGGGACCTAATATTTGGATAATTTTTAAAGTTAAATCTAAAATACTCATATTGTGTCTGCTGAAAGAGAACTGGAAGAAACATGTCAAAACTATATTTAGATTATAGTGACAAGAGTGGCCATAAAGAATGTCTAGTCACAATTCTCATTTAATAGATAAACCATGAAGCCTTGTGATGTTAAATGACTTTGTCAAACTTGTATATCTAGTTTTGGTAGACTTGGGAAAAGAATCTGGCTTGCCTTCCTTATTTTCCATCTGTCTTCAGCTTCTTTCCAAGATATCACAGCAACTTACAATTATTATGATTGTACAAACTCTGTTGCTTTTATTTTAGAAAGCCTCAGGTTTGACATATAATATCTTAAGATACAGGTTCTTTTACCCCCAATCAGGAAATTATTCTCACAATTCTGAGAGAGAATTTGGCAGGACTGGCAAAAGGCATATTATGTAGTAATTTCTCTTGAGTAAACAGTTCATCCCTAAAGAGTTTCTGGATTTTGTGATTTATTATACACCAGATTGTGGATACATCCCAAGTTCAAGCCTGACCCCTAACGTGGCATCCCATTTTATCCTTGAAACTTCTGGATACTGGGTTTTATATATGTTAAGAAGATACTATTGCAAAAGAATCCTTGACATTAAATATTTTGCTCTCTTGTTATGAATGACTGCAGTGTCCCATAAAATCCTAAGTATCTATATTCAAACAAAATCTTACATGTTATCTCTGTACTAAGTTATAGAGAAGTTCTCACTTCAGGTTTATCAAGGTATTCTCACTATAGTTTTTACACGGAACATTTGCAGATCAATTTTATCCAATACCACTGAAAAGCAAGTAACCAACTTTCATCATACAGAAGAATTTCATAGAGCCTTTGGTTCAATCCCCGCCAAAGACAGATATTGATACTTTAGACCAGAAAGTCTAATGGCAAACTCTAATTATGTAACTTTTCTTATCATAAAGAGATTTGCCTCTGAGGAAACAGACATGGCTGCAAAAGAACACTAGCAGATCAAAAAGAATAAGTCAGTTAGTCAGCCAGATTCATAGCCTGGGAAAGAATGAGAAGAAAGCAAAATCCCTTTATAAAAATCTAAAAGGAAGCCACAATTAGAATGTAAACTTTATGCACCCAGTGGTATTATTTTGTTCACTTTGTATCCCACGTACCTAGAAGAGTGTTTTGCTTATATAAATGCTCAGAAAACAATTGTAAACAATTATCAAAAGAATGAATTAATAAAATGATATGATATAATATGAGAATAAAAACAGATCTAAATAGTCAAGGATGATATTTCATCACTGAGTGTGAGATTTCTAGTTGTTAATGCTTTCATTTCTCTATTTTACTAATGTATACTCTATATTATTAACCTCATTTTCCTCTTTTAAAAAAAAGGCAATTTAATTTTAACAGGAACTGAGGATCTTGCAGTTAATATTTCACCTGAAACTGCATTCAAATAGCATCTGGGTAAATAAATCTCTCCAGAATGCACTACATTCTAACTAAGACTAAAGATTTTTTAAAGAACTTTAGTGAAAATTTGCACAAAAAGTCACAATTTGTGTCAAAACCCCAAATAAGCATATATCTATTAATAGACGAGACACTCATAACTGTTTTAAAAGCTAAAAATCTTACTGACAAAAAAACTAGTGATGGAAAATGAATAAAGCCTTTTTTTTTATGCTGAGCTATTTGAATGCAAGCAAGGTTAAGGCAGTCTTTCAAATGAAAAGGTGACACTAACACACACATTCAATGTTTCTCATTGTATTGGCCAAATTAATATATAAAACAAAAAAGAAATGAGTACAAGTACTATAAACTAGGAAGAAGGCCATTCAATTCCATATACTTCAAGAAATTTCTGCTAGATACTATAAGAATGAGATCAATTGAGTGAAATCTGGTCTTAGTCAATAACTTTTAGGTGACAATATGCTTAATGACAAAAACATGAAAAGTATTAGCATTATTACTTGTAAGGTACCAGGCACTGTTCTATAAACTAAAGATGCATTAACTTGTTTTATTCTCCCAGCTTCACTCAGTGTCCCTCTAAGAAGAACAGAAACTTTCAGTTACTTAACTAAGAATTCACATTATCACTAATTTTCAGAGCTAGGATTCATCCTCAAGTAATTAAAGCCCAGAGCCAACATCCTTAACTGCTCTGTTGTCTTGCTTATAAATTAATGGTTAAATAAATGATAATACATCTATGTACCTTAATTCTACACAGTCATAAAGTGTAATTTGGAAGAATGTTTAATTACCTGTGTAAATATTTCCAACTCATAGCTGAGTTGGAAAAAAATTCTAAATCAGTATGAATGGATGCACATACATACAATATGTTTGGCTAACCATGGTAACAGCTACATTTGTTTTTTAGGAAGCAAGTGAATGATTTCTTCTCCGTACCACTGTATGTGAGAATATTCCACTATTGCTTTCATTCATGAATAAAACTGTTGTATATACAGCAACCGTGAACAACACAGCAGTTCAGGGTGCCAACCCCCCTGCACAGCCAAAAATTCACATATAATTTTTTTTTAAGTAGGCTCACACCCAGCATAGTACCCAATGCAGAGCTTGAACTCAACCCTGAGCTGAGCTGCGATCACTTATGGACTAAGCCACCCAGGAAACCCTGGCATATAACTTTTGACTCCCAAAAAGACCAATGTTGACAGAAGCCTTACCAATAACAAACAGCTGATTAACACATATTTTATACATTTAATATATTATATACTGTATTCTTATAATTAAATAAGCTAGACCAAAGAAAATTTTAATTTACTACAAACTTTATTTGTATACTGTATTATCAAAAAAAGTCGGCCTAGCGGCACTTGGGTGACTCACTCAATTAAGTGACTTCATGATCTCTCACGGTTCTTGAGTTCAAGCCCCACATCAGACTCTACTGAGAGCTCAGAACCTGGAGCCTGCTTCAGATCCTGTGTCTCCCTGTCTCTCTGCACCTCCCCCACTCATAATCTCTCTGTCTCTCTCTCTCTCAAAAACAAATAAAAATTAAAAAAAGTTGACATATAAGTGGACCCATGCTAGTCGAACCTGTGTTGTTGAAACGTCAACTATATAATATTTTAGTCACATGGTTTTATATTTGAAACAAAAGTAAGTATATGAAAGACAACTAGTGAACTTGAGATAAATAAAACATATATAGAGAGCAAAATATAGTGTTGTAGATAAGAGAACAAGCTTAAAGGAAAAATCCTACAATGATTTTTGATAATATCATTATAATAACATTTTCTACAAATCTAGATTAAAATAGTACGGACAGTAGGAAAGAGATAGAATTTAAGAGAAGATAAAATCATTCTGGCAGACATTTAGCAATTTTTCCTTAGATATCATTATTGGATAAAAACAAATTAAATTTAACTATTATACATATGACTATTAGTAGAATTATAAATAAGATGTCTACCATTCAAATTACATAAAATACAATCTTAATAAGTGTAAAAAGAAAAGTTTAAATAAAAAGTAGAAATGTGTTGCTTAAAATAAAGCTGGCTAAAACTAAATAATAAATTTAATGATGAGATAATAAGGTAGGATTCTCTTAATGATTAGTTGGGTAATTGAGACCACTGTCTCATTAAAGGCCTGGGATTTCAGTGCAGAGTTGGGAGTCATTTTTTACCCTTAGGGACTTCCAGAAATGGAAGGAAAGAGACCTTGAGAATGAACATTCTTGATTATATCAAGGCTTAAGACAGTAAGATTGGTGTCTGAGTCTAACAAATGGGTGAGGATAGGAGAAAATAGATATAAAGCAATGCAATCTAGGAGGGCACTTGGGCTTCAAGGAAGATATCAAGGCATCCTCAGCTCCTTCTCCAGTCATTTTAATCCATAGTGCCACTATAGCTGGGCTACTGAGAAGAGAAAACTGAATAATATCTAGAGAAATATAACATCATTCTAGACCTCACATAATTCCCCAAAACAATTTTTAAAATATAAATGTATGCTGTAACACATGCAAGAAAAAATAAAGCAACATCTAGCTATGGTGCAGTGAGGACATTGGCAAAGCTTTTCCTCAAAAATGTAAATATGAAGCTAAATACAAATGAAAGCAATCATTTCACTTCTTTGGTAACTGACCAAAGGCATAACATTTTGAGTATGCTTGAAAAACTGCTGATCTTCAGGCAAGAACATTTGATTCTATGGCTTAAAACTGCTCCTGTCTCTCTTTCATCCCTACCATGTGGAAGCTCTATCAGACAGGAAAGGCCACAGAAGTGGTGGGTTTGCTGCTATTTGGGAAAAAAACAAAGTTACTGAAGCAGTAGGTAATAGTGACAGTCAGTGACATCATTGGTGGAAGTGACAACTTTGAGGCTAGGAAAGTGGAGAGTGTCAACAGCTTTTAACTACCTAAATTTGCATGGTTGGAACAAGCATATGCCATCCTGGGCCTGTGTACATGTGTAAAGAATGGAGAGAGCCCAAATCAGCTTCACATACCTGGTAAATCCTGAGGATATGCCCATGTGAATAGGAGATGGAATGGAGCCTAATGAAAGTAAAAGATAGAAAGATGTAAAATTGGCCTGAGCTTTCAATGTGTCCCCTAATGCACAAACAGATCCATTAGACAGAAGAAGCCTTACTAGATTGAGGTAGATAATCACAAATTTCTAATATTTATCTGCCCACAAATCTACAAATGTCTACTAAGGTCTACAAATGTCTACTAATCTACAAATCTATATACTAATGACACCTATGGTCAGATTTAAAAATAAAAACAATACTTTTTTAATTAAAGATATCTGCAGTGATACACTTCAATTGAGACTGATTTCACAAATTTAGTTTGACAAGTTATTAAAGAAAGAAACAAATAGAAAAAGAAACACAAAATAACAAAACTAAATACCATAGGGGAAACTGCTACCACACACTATCTAAAATATTCAATTTTGAAACAAACAAGAAAAAGTAATCCATATCTTAAGTGTAAAATTACCCATAATATCAGTTTCCAAATGTTCTTATATGTAGTTTTAATAAACAATAGATGAACACTTCAAAACAGCTACTATATTCAAAGAAGTAAGGGAAAGCATACTTTAGAAATTAAGTGAAAGTATGTGAACAATGGAGATAGAAATTATGAAAAAAGATCCAAATGGAATTTCTCAAGTTGAATAGTACAATAACAGTAATTAAAATTTAAAGATTTTACTCAGGTGAAGACAGCAGTGTAGTAGGTAAAACATAGGCTTGCCTTGTCCCTTGAACACAGCTTGATAACTATCAAATCATTCAGAATACTCAAGAAATTGAACAGAGGAATGATAGAATAAACTGAAAAACTAGAGGGAAAGAAGAGGCCACCATGAGGAAGGTAGAAATTGCCAAGATGTAGTTTGGGGGAGAAACAGATCATGGGTGCTGTGGAGCATGGGGAGGGGGGAGCCCTGGTCACAGAGAAACGTGAGAGAGAGTGGAACAAACAGGAATAAACATAAGGAAAATACTTCCCCAAAGCCATTGGCTCAGTAAAGGACAGGGGCTGAATTTTGTGAGTTTTTGCAACCACCAAGGCTCAAAGACTGGAGATTCAAAAGTCCCCAAGCTTGGCTGTGATAGATACCTAAGGACACTGCCCTACTCCTGGAGTGAAAGCAGGCAAACAACACTGGGGCAGATTACACCACTTGAGTATCATCTTAGGGGCATGGGGGGGTCAACTGTTCTTACTTTTTGGAGCATGTATGTAACAGGAAACATTTCCTCTCTAGGAACAAAAGAACCAGCAGGTGCTTTTTACCTCCCCAGCCCTCAGCATAAACCAATTTCATTAAAAAGCACAGTGCCAACACTGGCTGCCCTATCTGCTTAAGTGAAGTCCCACCTATCTGCACAGTATCCACAGGTACTGCTTTTCTCAGGCAAGTGTGCCTAAAGACCAGACCAGCAGGCACCTCTCTCAGAAGATTGGCACAAACCCCTGCATGCACCACGTCTACTGACACAGAGTTCTGCAATGCTTCAACTCTAGTGGAAATACCATCAAGTTTCTTTTACCAAGCAGACCAAAGAACACCTAGTTAATAGTATCCACACTCTGGCCAACCTTCAAATACTCCCCACTGCAAACAAGGAGAAACTCTGCAGAGGACTGACCTAAGAGACAGAGCAACCAACACAGCAGCAGAGTGCAGGCAGCACATACCAAGGGTACTGCCTGAAGTGCTAGGCCCTGGAAATTATATGACCTCTTCTTCATAAAGCCAATACTCAGGAGCAGGAAACATAACAGGCTTTCATAACACACAGAAGACAAAGACCTAGACAAAATACCAAGACAGAGGTTCATCCCAAAAGAAAGAACAAGAAAAGGTCATGGCCAGGGATCTAACTGAAATAGATATAAGTAATACACTTGATCCACAATTTAAAGCAACAATAATAAGGGTACATGCTGGGCTTCAGAAAAGCATAGAAGACATCTGGAAATTCTTAACACAGAGATAAAGGAGCTAAAAATCAATCAGGCCAAAATGAAAAATGCAATAAACGAGAATGGAAACAAACTGATGTAATAATCACAAGGATAGAAGAAGCAGAGGAACTAATAAGTTATGGAATATAGAATTATGGAAAATGATGAAGCTGAATGAAAGAAGGAAAGAAAAATCTTGCATCATGAAAGTAGACTTAGTGAATTCAGTGACTCCATCAAGCATAATAACATTCATGTCATAGGGGTACCAGAAGAGAAGAGAGAAAAGTGGGAAGAAGGTTTACTTAAGGACATTATGGCTGAAAACATTCCTAATCTAGGGAAGGAAACAGACATCCAGATCCAGCAGGCAAAGAGAACTCTCATCAAAATCAACAAAGCAGACTAACATCAAGATATACTGTAGTTAACTTTAAAAAATACAGTGATAAAGAAAAAAATATGAAAAGCAGCAAGACAAAAGAAGCCCCTAACTTACAAGGGTGACCCATAAGTTTAGCAGCAGATGTCTCCACAAAAGGCAAACCAGAAAGGAGTGGCATGATATATTCAACTTGCTGAATGGAAAAATTCGGCAGCCGAGAATACTCTATCCAGCAAGGCTATCATTCAGAATAGAAGGAGAAATAAAGAGTTTGCCACAAAACAAAATTAAAGGAATTTGTAACCACTAAACCACCCTGCAAGAAATATTAAAGGGGATTCTTTGAGTGGGAAAGAAAGACCAAAAGGGACAAAAACTAGAAAGGAACAGAGAGGAGGGAGCCAAGATGGCAGAACAGCATGGAAGTTTTTTATGTGTCTTGAGTCCATGAAATGCAGGCAGACCAACACTAAACCATGCTGCACACCTAGAAAACTGATCTGAGGATTAACACCACAATCTGCAAAACCTGAACCACAGAATTCAGCAGGTACATGGCTAGGAGAGGTGAACTTGGGGAGAGAGAAACTGCGGAGGGCAGAGAGGTGCTTTTGCATGTAGAGACAGGAGGGAGATGGTGGGGAGAATATGGGAAAAGCACCCCTCCTCAAAAGCAGCTGGAGAGAAAGTGGAAAATTAGAAACAGCTGCAGGGACTGAACTACAAAGGGAGAAAGAAGAAAGGAGAAAGGACAGAGTTTAAATTCCATTAAGACTGTAAACAGGGGGAGCACAAGGTCTGCAATTCCGTAGCTTGATAACTGGCGGTGCTCTGGTGGGAAGGGCGAATCCCCAGGAGCAGAGTGGGGTCTGGAAGGTTCTCAGGCCACATGGGGAGAAGTGGTTCCACTGCTGGAAGGACATTTGGTAGAGACTGTGAGGCAACCAGGGCCCAGCAGACCCCAGAGAATGGCCACATTCGCTGGTGCTGGAACAAGGTCATTAAGGGTGAAGACTGGTGCCAGATGTGTGTTGTGATTTTCCGTAATCCCAGAAATGCCACTGCTACGCTATGTCGGGAAATTTTTCTGGGGTGGGCTGGCACCTGGCCGCAGTCTCTGGGCATTGGCAGCAACACAGTACCACGAACTCTTGGGTGCAGCTAGCATTCGGCCATTGATCGGTGAGACCCTCCGCAGAGTGGAGGGAGGGGGGGAGGGGTCAAAGCCGCAGTCCTTCAGAAGTAAGGGGCCGGGGAAAACAGCCGCATCTTAGACAAAACTCAGCAGAGAGGTACTACCTGGTCACTGTCGGTCATGAACAGTGTAAAAGCAGGGAGTGGACGAAAGCTGAAGACAAAGGATGGGTGCGCGATTGCTAATCACAAGAACAGAGTTCTGACACTAGGGACTGGGTAGCTGGGTCATGCCATTTTCACCACTCCCACGCATGCACATACACACCTACAAGTGCCACAACAATCCACCCCAGTAGGCTAGCAGCGCCATCTAGTGGAGAATGGAGCCATTACACTAAGCCCCACCCAACTGGGCCAACCTCGCTCTTCAAGAACAGCAGTCTCACCGCCTGCTTAGTTTATGGACTATAAAGCACTTCATAGTCTGACTTCTAGGGGAAAAAGGAAGTAATTTCAGTCGTATTTCAGTCTGTTAGCAGGTCCATCTATTCAATTTTTATTATTTTTCTTTTTTCTTTTTTTCTCTTTTTCTTTTCTTTTTTTGAATACAGAAAGAGAAAAAAATTCATTTTTATTTTCCATTTTTATTAAAAATATTTTTCTTTAATTTTCTTATTACATTTTTTATTCTGTGCAAACTTTTTGAAATTCTATTTTACTTCCATCATTTTATTTTAGTCTACTTCAGTATATTCATTTTTTCAAATTTTCAAAAGATTTCCTTTTTTTCTTTTTTGTTTCTTTCCTTTTTTTGAATACAGAAAGAGAAAAAATTCATTTTTATTTTTAATTTTTATTAAAAATATTTTTTTTTCTACCATATTTTTTTACTTTTGTGTAAATTATTTTCAAATTCTAGTTTACTTCCATCATTTCATTTTAGTCTACTTCAGTGTATTCATTTTTTCAAATTTTCAAGTGATTTTTTTTTCTTCTTTCCCCTTTTTTCTCTAATCTATCAAGCCACTTTCAACACCCAGACAAAAACACACCTAGGATCTAGCATATTTATTCAATTTGTGTGTGTGTGTGTGTGTGTGTGTGTGTTTAATTTTTTAATTTTAATATTGTTAAATTTTAATATTTTTTAACTTTAATTTTTTCTACCTCATTAATTCCTTTTCTCCCTTCAAAATGACGAAAGGAAGGAATTCACCCCAAAAGAAAGAGCAGGAAGAAACGACAGCCAGGGACTTAACCAACACAGATACAAGCAAGATGTCTGAACCAGAATTTAAAATCACAATAATAAGAATACTAGCTGGAGTCGAAAATAGATTAGAATCCTTTTCTGCAGAGATAAAAGAAGTAAAAACTAGTCAGAATGAAATAAAAAATGCTATAACTGAGCTGCAATCACGAATGGATGCCACGGCAGCAAGGATGGATGAGGCAGAACAGAGAATCAGCGATATAGCAGACAAATTTATGGAGAATAACGAAGCAGAAAATAAGAGAGAGATTAAGGCAAAAGAGCACAATTTAAGAATTAGAGAAATCAGTGACTCATTAAAAAGGAACAACATCAGAATCATAGGGGTCCCAGAAGTGGAAGAGAGAAATAGGGCTAGAAGGGTTATGTGAACAAATTATAGTGGAAAACTTTCCTAACCTGGGGAAAGACACAGACATCAAAATCAGGAAGCACAGAGGACCCCCATTAGATTCAACAAAAAACGACCATCAATAAGGCATATCATAGTCAAATTCACAAAAAAAATTCAGGCAAGGAGAGAATCATGAAAGTAGCATGGGAAAAAAAAGTCCCTAACCTACAAGGGAAGATGGATCAGGTTTGCAGCAGACCTATCCACAGAAACTTGGCAGGCCAGAAAGGAGTGGGAGGATATATTCAGTGTGCTGAATCAGAAAAATATGCAGACAAGAATTCTGTATCCAGCATGGCTGTTGTTCAAAAGAGAAGGAGAGATTAAAAGTTTCCGAGACAAACAAAAATTAAAAGAGTTCATGACCACTAAACCAGCCCTGCAAGAAATTTTAAGGGGGATTCTCTGAGGGGATAAAAGACAAAAAAAAAAAAAAAAAAAGAGAGAGAGAGAGAGAGAGAGAGAGACCAAAAGCAACAAACATAGAAAGGACCAGAGAACACCACCAGAAACTCCAACTGTACAAGCATCATAATGGCAATAAATTCATATCTTTCAGTACTCACTCTAAACATCAGTGGACTCAATGCTCCAATCAAAAGACATAGGGTAACAGAATGGATAAGAAAATAAGATGGATGCTGTTTACAAGAGACACACTTTAGACCTAAAACACCTTCAGGATGAAAATAAGGGGATGTAGGGGCGCCTGGGTGGCTCAGTCGGTTGAGCCTCCGACTTCGGCTCGGGTGATGATCTCATGGTTCCTGAGTTCAAGCCCCGCGTTGGGCTCTGTGCTGGCAGCACAGAGCCCGGAGCCTGCTTCTGATTCTGTGTCTCCTTCTCTCTCTCTGACCCTCCCCCGTTAATGCTCTGTCTGTCTCTGTCTCAAAGATAAATAAACATCAAAAAAAAATTTAAAAAAAAAAAAGAAAAAAAAAGAAAATAAGGGGATGTAGAACCATCTATCATGCTAATCGTCAACAAAAGAAAGATGGAATAGCCATACTTATATCAGACAATCTACACTTTAAAATAAAGACTGTATCAAGAGATTCAAAGGGCATTATATCATAATCAAGGGGTCTACCCACCAAGAAGACCTAACAATTATAAACATTTATGTGCCAAAAGTGGGAGCACCCAAATATATAAACCAATTAATCACAAACATAAAGAAATTCCTCGATAGTAATGCCATCATAGTAGGAGACTTCAACACCCCACTCACAGCAATGGACAGATCATCTAATCAAAAAATCAGCAAGGAAACAATGGCTTTGAATGACACACTGGACCAGATGCACTTAACAGATATATTCAGAACATTTCATCTGAAAGCAGCAGAATATACATTCTTCTCCAGTGCACATGGAACATTCTCCAGAATAGACCACATACTGGAACACAAAACAGCACTCAGCATGTACAAACAGATCAAGATCATACTATGCGTATTCTCAGACCACAATGCTATGAAACTCGAAATCAACCACAAGAAAAAATTTGGAAAGGTAACAAATACTTGGAGACTAAAGAGCATCCTACTAAAGAATGAATGGGCTAACCAAGAAGTTAAAGAGGAAATTAAAAAGTATATGGAAGCCAATGAAAATGATAAAACCACAACCCAAAACCTCTGGGATGCAGCAAAGGTAGTCATAAGAGGAAAGTATAGAGCAACCCAGGCCTTCCAAAAGAAGAAAGATCTCAGATACACAACCTAACCTTATGCCTTAAAGAGCTGGAAAAATAACAGCAAATAAAACCACAAACCAGTAGAAGACAGGAAATAATAAAGATGAGAGCAGAAATGAATGCTATTGAAACCAAAAAAACAGTAGAACAGATCAATGAAACCAGAAGCTGGTTCTTTGAAAGAATTAACAAAATTGATAAACCACTAGCCAGTTTGATCAAAAAGAAAAAGGAAAAGCCCCAAATACATAAAATCAAGAATGAAAGAGGAGAGATCACAACTAACACAGAAGAAATAATAACAACAACAAGAGAATGTTGTGAGCAATTATATGCCAATAAAAAGGGCAATCTGGAAGAAATAGACAAATTCCTAGAAACATATACACTACTAAAACTAAAACAGGAAGAAATAGAAAATTTGAATAGACCCATAACCAGTAAGGAAATCGAATTAGTAATCAAAAATCTGCCAGAAAACAATAGTCCTGGGCCAGATGGCTTTCCATGAGAATTCTACCAAACATTTAAGGAAGAGTTAACACCTATTCTCTTGAAGCTGTTCCAAAAAAATAGAAATGGAAGCAAAACTTCCAAACTCATTCTATGAAGCCAGCAATGCCTTGATTCCAAAACCAGACAGAGACCCTACTAAAAAAGAGAATTATAGACCAATTTCCCTGATGAACATGGATGTAAAAATCCTCAACAAGATATTAGCCAACAGGCTCCAACAAGACATTAAAAAAATTATTCACCACAACCAAGTGGGATTTATACCTGAGATTCAGGGCTTGTTCAATACCTGTAAAACAATGAATGTGATTCATCACATCAATAAAAAAAAGGACAAGAACCCTATGATCCTCTCAATAGATGCAGAGAAAGCATTTGACAAAATACAGCATCCTTTCTTGATAAAAACCCTCAAGAAAGTAGGGATAGAAGGAGCATACCTTGAGTTATAAAAGCCATATATGAACGACCCAATGCTAATATCATCCTCAATGGGGAAAAACTGAGAGCTTTCCCCCTAAGGTCAGAAACGAGACAGGGATGTCCACTCTCACCACTGTTATTCAACATAGTATTGGAAGTCTTAGCCTCTGCAATCAGATAACACCAAAAAATAAAAGGCATCCAAATCAGCCACAAGGAGGTCAAACTTTCACTCTTTGCAGATGACATGATACTCTATATGGAAAACCCTAAAGATTCCACCAAAAAACTGCTAGAACTGATTCATGAATTCAGCAAAGTTGCAGGATACAAAATCAACACACAGAAATCGGTTGCATTCCTATACACCAACAATGAAGCCACAGAAAGAGAAATCAAGGAAATTGATCCCATTTACTGTTGCACCAAAACCCATAAAATACCTAGGAATAAATGTAACCAAAGAGGTGAAAAATCTATACACTGAAAACTATAGAAATCTTATGAAGTAATTGAAGAAGACACAAAAACATGGAAAAAGATTCCATGCTCCTGGATAGGAAAAACAAGTATTGTTACAATGTTGATACTACCTAAAGCAATCTACATATTCAAAGCAATCCCTATCAAAATAACACCAGCATTCTTCACAGAGCTAGAACAAACAATCCTAAAATTTGTATGGAACCAGAAAAGACCCAGGATAGCCAAAGCAATCTTGAAAAAGAAAACCAAAGCAGGAGGTATCACAATCCCAGACTTCAAGCTATACTACAAAGCTGTAATCATCAAGACAGTATGGTACTGGCACAAGAACAGACACTCAGATCAATGGAACAGAATAGAGAACGCAGAAATGGACCCACAAACATATAGCCAACTAATCCTTGACAAAGCAGGAAAGAATATCCAATGGAATAAAGACAGTCTCTTCAGCCAGTGGTGCTGGGAAAAAATGGACAGTGACATGCAGAAGACTGAACCTGGACCACTTTCTTACACCATACACAAAAATAAACTCAAAATGGATGAAAGACCTCAATGTAAGACAGGAAGCCATCAAAATCCTTGAGGAGAAAGCAGGCAAAAACCTCTTTGATCTTGGCTGCAGCAACTTCTTACTCAACACGTCTCTGGAGGTAAGGGAAACAAAAGCAAAAATGAACTACTGGGACCTGATCAAAATAAAAAGCTTCTGCACAGCGAAGGAAACAATCAGCAAAACTAAAGGGCAACCAACGGAATGAGAGAAGATATTTGCAAAGGACATATCAGATAAAGGGTTAGTATCTAAAATCTATAAAGAACTTATCAAACTCAACACCCAAAAAATAAATAATCCAGTGAAGAAATGGTCAGGGGACATGAATAGACACTTCTGCAAAGAAGACATCCAGATGGCCGACCAACACATGAAAAAATGCTCAAAATCACTCATCATCAGGGAAATACAAATCAAAGTCACAATGAGATGCCACCTTACACTTGTCAAAATGGCTAACATTAACAACTCAGGCAACAACAGATGTTGGCAAGGATGTGGAGAAAAAGGATCTCTTTTGCATTGTTGGCAGCAATGCAAGCTGGTGCAGCCACTCTGGAAAACAGTATGGAAGTTCCTCAAAAAACTAAAAATAGAGCTATCATATGACCCAGTAATGGCACTACTAGGTATTTATCCAGGGGATACAGGTGTGTTGTTTCGAAGGGACACGTGCACTCCAATGTTTACAGCAGCACTATCAACAATGGCCAAGGTATGGAAAGAGCCCAAATGTCCACTGATGGATGAATGGATAAGGAAGATGTGGTATATATATACAATGGAGTGTTGCTCAGTGATCAAAAGGAATGGAATCTTGTCATTTGAACTACATGGATGGAACTGGAGGGTATTATGCTAAGTGAAATTGGTCAGAGACAGACAGATATCATATGACTTCACTCATATGAGGACTTTAAGAGACAAAACACATGAACATAAGGGAAGGGAAACAAAAATAATATAAAAACATGGAGGTGGACAAAGCATAAGAGACTCATAAATATGGCAAACAAACAGAGTTACTGGAGGGGGTGTGGGAGGGGGGATGGGCTAAGTGGGTAAGGGGCATTAAGGAATCTATTCCTGAAATCATTGTTGCACTACATGCTAACTAATTTGGATGTAAATTTAAAAAGTAAAATTAAGAAAAAATAATAAACAAATCTAAGCCAAAAAAAGGAACACAGAAAATCTCCAGAAACAATGACATAACAGGTAATAAAATGGCATTAAATACAACTATCTATCATTATAGATTATGTATCTATTAAATACATTATCTAGCAATAAACTGTGAATGTAAATGGGGTAAATGCTTCAATGAAAAGATATAGGATATCAGAATGGATAAAAAAACAAGACTCATCTATATGCTGCCTACAGGAGACTCATTTTAGACCTAAAGAAACCTGCATATTGAAAGTGAGACCAAAGACTGTAACTAAAGATGAAGAAGGGCACTATATCATAATAGAGTATCCAACAAAAAGATCTAACACTTATAAATATTTATGCCCCCAAATTAAAACACCCAAATATATAATTCAAATATAAAGAAACTCATTGATAATAATACAGCAACAGTAGGGAACTTTAACATCCCACTTACATCAATGGACAAATCATCTAAGCAAAAAATAACAAGGAAACAATGACTTTGAAAAACACAATGAACCAGATGGACTTAACTGGTATATTTGGAACACTCCATCTTAAAGCAGTAGAGTACACATTCTTGTCAAATGCTCATGTGACCTAGATCATATACTAGGTCACATATTAGGCTTCAACAAGTACAAAAAGATTGATATCATACCATACATCTTTTCTGACCACAAGACTATGAAACTTGAAGTCAACCACAAGAAAAAAATTGGAAAGACCACAAATACATGGAGGTTAAACAATATTCCACCGAAGAATGAATAGGTTAACCAAAAAATTAAATAAGAAATTAAAAAGTACATGGGAACAAATGAAAATAAAAACATGACAGTCCCAAATCTCTGGAATGCAGCAAAAGTGGTACTAAGAGGGAAGTATATAGTGATACAGGTCTACCCCAAAAGCAACAATAATCTCAAATAAACAACATAACCTTATAGGAGCAGGAAAAAGAAAAATAAATGAAGCCTAAATCCATCAGGAAAAAGGAAATAATAAAGATTAGATCAGAAATAAATAATAGAAACCAACCAACTAACCAAACAACCAACCAACCAACCAACAAACAAACAATGAAACAGTAGAATAGATCAATGACACTGGGAATTGGTTCTTTGAAAAAGAAATAATAAAATTGACAAATCCCTAGCCAAACATATCAAAAAGAAAGGAAGGAAAAATGACCCAAATATATGAAATCACAAATGAAAGAGGAGAAATAATAACCAGTACCAAACAAATACAAACAATTATAAGAGAATATTATGAAAAATTATATGTCAACAAACTGGAAAACATGGAAGAAAAGGCTAAATTCCTAGAACCATCCAACCAAAACTGAAACAGGAAGAAATAGAAAACAGACTGAAAACCAGCAAGAAAATTGAATCAGTAATCAAAAATCTCCCAACAAACAAAAGTTCAGGTCCAGATGGCTTATGAAGAAAATTCTACCAAATGTTTAAAGAAGAGTGAATACCTATTCTTCTCAAACTATTTCAACAAATAGAAATGGAGGGAAAACCTCTGAACTCATTCTATGAGGCCAGAATTACACTGATTCCAAAACCAAAAAAAGACTCCATGAAAAAGAAAACTAGAGGCCTAAATCCCTGATGAACATAGATGCAAAAATTCTCAACAAAATAATAGCAAATTGTATCCAACAATAGATTAAAAGAATCATTCACCACAATCAATTGGGATTTATTCATGGGTTGCAAGCATGGTTCATATTCACAAATCAATCAACATGATACACCACATTAATAAAAAAAAAAGATGAAATACATATGATCCTCTCAATAGGTGCAGAAAAAGCACTTGACAAAGTACAACATACAATCATGACAAAAACCCTCAACAAGGTAGGAATAGAGGGAAAATACCTCAATACCATAAAGGCTATATACAAAACCCCCACAACTAATATCATTGTCAATGTGGAAAAACTGAGAGCTTTTCCTCCACACTCTGGAACAAGACAGGAATGTCTATTCTCACCACTGTTATTTAACATTGTACTGGAAGTCCTAGCCTCAGCCATCAGACAACAAAAAGAAATAAGAGGTATATAAATCAACAAAGAAGAAGTCAAACTTTCATTATTTGCAGATGATCTGAAACCGTATAGAAAACCCAAAAGACTCCACCAAAAAATTCCTGGAACTGATGCACAAATTCAGTAAATATGCAGGATACAAAATCAATGTACCCAAATCTGGTTCACTTCTATACACCAATAATGAAGCAACAGAAAGAGAAATCAAGAAATCAATCACATTTACAAGTGCACCAAAAATCATAAGATACCTAGGAAGAAACCTAACAAAGCGGGCCAAAGACCTACACTCTGAAAACTATATGACTGATGAAAGAAACTGAATATGACACAAAGAAATAGAAAGACATTTAAAGAAATAAAAAAAACTCAGACATGAACCCACAACTACATGGTTAATTAATCTTTGACAAAGCAGGGAAGAATATCCAATGGGAAAAAGACAGTCCCTTCAACAAATGGTATTGAGAAAACTGGACAGCAACATGCAAAAGAATGAACCTGGACCACTTTCTTACACCATACACAGAAATAAATTCAAAATAGATGAACAACCTAAATGTGAGACAGGAAACCATCAAAATCCTAAAGGAGAACACAAGCAGCAACCTGTTTGACCTAGTCAGAACAACTTCTTACTGGATACATCTCCTGAGGCAGGGAAACAAAAGCAAAAATAAACCATTGGGACTTCATCAAGATAAAAAGCTTCTGCGCAGCAAAGGGAAACAATCAACAAAACTAAAAGTCAACCTCTGAAATGGGAGAAGATACTTGTAAATGACATATATGATAAAGGGTTAGTATACAAAATCTAAGAACTTATCAAACTCAACACCTAAAAAACAAATAATCTAGTCAAAATAATGGGCAGAATTATGAATAGACTTTTCTTGAAAGAAGACATCCAGATGGTTAACAGACACATGAAAAGATGCTCAGCATCATGCATCATCAGGGAAATACAAATCAAAGTACAGTGAGATATCACCTCTCACCTGTAAGAATGGCTAAAATCAACAATAAACTTTACTACTTCCAAATTTATCCACTAACTCACTGTATTAGTAATCACTATGCTTAATGTATTTTGGAGATTATCAAACCAATTCTACAATTGATTTAGAAATACAAAGTAATGAGAATAATTTAGGACCATGGTGGATTAAATTAAAAAAAATAGCTGGAGCATTTCCTTGAACAGATTTTAAACAACCACATTTTGGTTTCTAGTGTTCAACAACCACAGATGTTGGTGAGGATGTAGAGAAAGGGAAACCCTCTTACACTGTTAGTAGGAATGTAAACTGGTGTAGCCACTCTGGAAAACAGTATGGAGATTCCTCCAAAAGTTAAAAATAGAACTACCCTATGATCCAGACTTGCACTACTAGGTATTTACCCAAAGAATACAAAAATACTGATTCAAAGAGATACATGCACCCTGATGTTTACAGCGGCATTAGCAATAATGGCCAAATTATGGAAACAGCCCAAATGGCCATCGACTGATGAATGGATAAGGAAGAGGTTGTGAGTGTGTGTGTGTGTGTATATATATACACACATATATACATATATATATATATATATTTGTATATATATATATATATATATATATATATATATATTTGTGTGTGTGTGTGTGTGTGTGTGTGTGTGTATAATGGAATGTCACTCATGAAAAAGAATGAAATCTTGCTATTTGCAATGATGGAGCTAGAGAGTATTATGCTAAGTAAAATAAGTTCATCAGAAAAAGACAAATACCATATGATTGCACTCATATGTGGAATTTAAGAAACAAAACAGATGGATATAGGGAGACCAAAAAAAGAGATATAGGCAAACCATAAAACAGACTCTAACTGTAGAAAACACACTGAGGGTTCCTGGGGAGAGGGTAGTGGGAGGGGATGGTAAAAGGGCAATGAGCATTAAAAGGGCACTTGCTGCGATCAGCACTGAATGTTGTATGTAAGTGATGAATTACTAAATTTGACACTTGAAACTTATATTACACTGTATATTAACTAATTGAAATTGAAATAAAAATTTGAAACAAAAGAAAGAAATAATTTTTACTAAGAAGGTCTCAGTTTGAATTGGCAGAAGAATTATTAAGCCCAGAGATAATTAAATAAAAATTATATACTCTCAAGAATATTTTAAAAGATAGAGAAAAATAAATAGGCCTCAGAGACCTATAAGGTAACAATTCAGTGTATTAACATATGTGTAATGGTAATTAGAAAGAGGAGATAAAGAAAGGAAAAAAAATGGGGCACCTGGGTGGTTCAGTTGGTTAAGTGTCTGGCTCTTGATTTTGGCGCAGGTCATAGTTTCACTGTTTATCAGATCGAGCCCCATGTCGGGCTCTGAGCTGCGTGGAGCCTGCTTGGGATTCTCTCTCTCTCCTCTCTCTGCCCTTCCTCTGCTTGTGTGCACAAGCAGTCTCTTTCTCTCTCTCAAAATAAATAAACATCCTAAAAAAATAAAGAAAAAAAAAACCCTGAAGAAATAATGGCTGAAAACTTCTCAGATTTGATGAGAAACCACTATAATTCTAAGAACCATACATAGATACATGATAGTCAACTGCTAAAAACAAAGGTAAATAAGAAAATATTGAAAATAGACAAAGAAAAATTGGTTTATCATGTCCAAGAGAACATCAATACAATGAACATAGGATTTCTACTTTAAATAAATTAGAGACCAAAAGATAATCAAATGACATATTCAAGGTGCTGGAAGAAACACACACACACACACACACACACACACACACACACACACACACACAAACCCTATAAACCAAGAATTCTATACTGCCAAAAATATTTATCTTTCTAAACCGAAGATAAAGTAAAACCATTTTCAGTTAATCACAGACTGAAAAATTTCATTGCTAACAAGGGATGAAACACTAAGGGATGTCCATCAAAATGAAAGACAATGTCTCCAGATGGTGACTCAAAAATAAAAGTCTTCACTAATTGTAAACATGTGGTTAATATAAAAGGCTGTATAGATGTATTTTTAAAAATAATTTATTGTTTTCACACTTTGAATATATAACATTGCTCAGGATAATAAATATAACAGTATATTCTTGGGTGACTAACATTTAAAAATATAGTATAAAATATAGTATATAAAAATATATTAGCAAAAAGAGAGGCACAGAATGAAGCTACATTTGAAAAGACTTCCATATGTTACTAGAATTAAGACAGTATTAATCCAAACTACTCTGTGAATCCTGAACATCCATAGCACTATCTCTTTTAACCCATCAATAAGCAAACAACTCCAAAATATATAGTTAAAATAAAAAAATAGAATTATAATGGTATGCTAAAAATTATTTACTTGACATATAGGAACAGTCAAGTAAGCAGAACAAAAAAGGAGATACATGAACATACAGCAAAATAGCAAATATAAAACCAATTATATCAATAATCACACTAAATATAAATGGTCTGGACACTCCAATCAAAAGACATAGATTATTATACTGAAGTAAAAAGCAAGATTTAAATATGTAACATATTTAAGAGTATACCTTAAATTCACTGACAAAATAGGTAGAAAGTGAAAAGAAAAAGGGTTCTACATAAACAGTATCAATAAGAGAGTTTAAGTGATTTTATTAATATCAGCAGAACAGACTTTAATGCAAATATTCTGAATGATAAAAAGAAATATCGCATAAAGATAAAATGGTCACTATATCAGAATGGTATAACAATTATAAATGTATACACATTTGAGAATAGAAACTTGAAATTCATAAATCAAAAACTCAAAAGATTTTAAAGAAATAAAAATTCCAACAATATTAGCTAGAGATGTCCTTTCTCCACTGAATAGTTGATAGAATAATTTAGGTGGAAAATCAGGAGGATATAGAAAACTCTAATAACACTATCAGTCAGCTTAACTGACATTTATAAAACACTCCAAACAAAATGCATAATACATATTCTTCTAAATTGCGTATGAATCATTCTACAGGAGAGAACCTACAGTAAACCACAAAATAAATCTCAATGAATTTAAATAGATTTAATACAAAGGATATTTCCAGACAAAATTGGAATCAATAAAAAATAAAGAAAAAATGGAATTGAACTGAAAAATCAATCAAAATAAATCAATCATGAAAGTCTTCTCCAACATTTGAAAATTAAAAAAATTCATTTCTAAATCCTTCATTGGATAAGGAAGAAATCACAAAAGGATATTAGAAAACTTTATAGACTGAAGTAGAATTTAAAACATAATTGACCAAGTGAGAAACATGATATTTATACAAAAACAGTTAAGATAATCCCTAATAAATTATATAATAATACTTTTTCACATGAATAGCCTAGCAGGAAAATGCATGAAACATAATTGTCATACAATAGAAAATGAAAGAAACAACAACAAAAAGGGAGCATAGTTGAAAACTGTTTAGGATTCCCAGAAAACACAACTAAATTAATACTTGCACATTGACCCTATTTACCCTATATTGACCTATAGTGTTCAATATTTTCTATTACCCATATGTGGCTATTGAGCTCTTGAAATGAAGCTATTTTATAGCAAAGTGTGCTGTGATTGTAAAATACATACTGTATTTCAAAGAATTACTACAAAAAACAAATATAAGATAACTAATAATGTACATTAACTGTTATAATATTTTAGAATTATGCTCGAATGTTTATGAATTGTGAATAATAGGTGACTTTTACCAAATTCTTCATATCTCTAATTGACTAAAATAAGCATTCCTTCTTTGGAAAGTTAAGAAAAAATAGGGATATTGAAATTAAAATAAATCAGAAAGATCAAGAGAACATACTTACAACTCCTGTTAGAGCCTCATTAAGGAATTCCACACAGCAATATAATATTTTTTCATAGTCTTGAACATTTATAACACATTATTCTAGACCTATAATATTCTAGACTTTATATGGCATATTTTTAATATTAATTTTTGAAAAAAATTTAATGTCTACTGTTGAGAGAGAGAGATTGCAAGTGGGGGGGGGGGCAGAGAGAGGGAGACAGAGAATCTGAATCAGGCTCTGCACTGTCAAAGTAAAGCCCAATGTGGGGCATGAACCTACCAACTGAAGTCGGATGCTCAACTGACTGAGCTACCCAGGCACCCCAATATTAATTTATTTATATTTTCTATTCCCTTGTTTGATTGTAAATCTATTAGGTCAGGGTTCATGTCTTATTCCAATTTGAATAACACATGCAACTTCCTCAGTGGGTGATTAATGCCACTTATTGAAGGCTTTTGTTTTTTCATTTTTTTTAAAAGTAATCTCTGTGCCCAAAGAAGGGCTCAAACTCATGAACTCAAGATCAAGAGTTTCAAGCTCTACTGACTGAGCCAGACAAATGCCCCAGAAGGCTTTTGATTAATAACTAATTTAAATGAAACATTACATTTCAAAGCCAATTGTTCATAAGTTTTAGATTATTATCACATAGCTCATTTACATTTAATAGATGAACATTGACTATATATCAAACTGATAAAAGCCTCATCTTTAGATAATTTGATTTTTAAATGTTTTATTGGAAAGAGATTTTGCACTGGCTGCCACAGAAAATGCCAAATTTAATAAAGCATTTGAAGGGTTAAAAATATATTTCTTTCCCAGTCTAAAGAAAGATTATATTTATTTCTAATGAATACAGAAAACTTGAGAACAGATATACTGTCTGCAGTTTTGGTGCAGAAGCACCAAAAACAAGGTTAATTTATTGTAATTCCAGTATAGGCAGCATACAGTGTTATATTAGTTTCAGATGTACAATATAGCAATTAAACAGTTCTATATGTTACTTAGTGCTCATCAAGATAAGTGTACTCTAATGCCCTTCACCTATTTCACCCATTTAAAAAAAAAGATGAAACATTCTGCAAGCAATGAAAATGCAATAAAAGAGCAAAATCTGAAGTGTACCACTTATCACAGAATCTCGCATTTAATATGTGCTCTACGAATATTTGCTAAATGTTAATAGCCTTATACCAAATGTCTTATTTTTAAGAACAAGTTTTTGTTGTCCAAATAGAAACATTTGTATGACGAAGTGTGCCTAGGCAGGTTAAAAACAGAAAGAAGCATTTCTCTCTTCTAAACACTGAAGAGTCTATAACTTGCTGGAGACAGAAAAATGCAAGAGTTATTTTATCATATGTTTTCTCACGTATGACTGTGATTTAAGTATATATTTCTTTTTAAATTTTTTTTAATCTTTATATTTATTTTTGAGAGAAAGAGACAGAATGTGAGTAGGGGAGGAGCAGAGAGAGAGGGAGATACAGAATCTGAAGCAGGCTCCAGGGTCTGAGCTGTCATCACAGAGCCCGATACGGGTCTTGAACTGATGAACCCAGGAACTGTGAGATGATGACCTGAGCCCAAGTCAGACGTTCAATTGACTGAGCCACCCAGGCACCCCATTAAGTGTATATTTCTTATTATGATAAGAGGACAGTGCTCAAGGAAAATATGGGATCCTTTCCTTGTTAAAAAGGAATTAAAGTCACATAATGTATAATTCCAACAATATGACATTCTGTACAAGGCAACACAAAGGAGATAGTAAAAAGATCAGTGGTTGCCAGAGGTTAAGAAGGGGAAAGGGATAAATAGGCAGAAAATACAGAAAAATTTGAAGGCAGTAAAACTACTCTGTATCATACTATAACAGTGATTATACTTCATCACGTATTTGTCCAAACTCATAGGATATACAACACTAAGAGTGAACGCTAAGGTAAACTATGGACTTTGGGCCATAATAATGTGTCAGTATAGGTTCATCAATTGTAACAAATGTACCACTCTGCAGGAGGGAGGGATGTTAATAATTGAGGAACCACTTGCATGTGTAAGGATAGGGGCTATAGGGAAACTCTACCTTCTGCTTAAAATTACTGTGAATCAGCTTAGTTGGTGAAGCATCCATCTTTGGCTCCGGTTATGATCTCACGGTTCATGAGTTCAAGCCACCCATTGGGTTCTGCACTGACAGCTTGGAGCCTGCCTCAGATTCTCTTTCTCCCCTCTCTCTCTGTCCCTCCCTGATTAGTCAGTCTCTCTCTCTCTCTCTCTCTCTCTCTCTCTCTCTCTCCTCTCTCTCTTTCTCTTTCAAAAATAAACATTTAAAAAATTACTGTCAATCTAAAACTGCTCTATAAAATGGAGAATCTAGGAAGAATATCAACAAATATTTACTACCTCACATATTTTATTATCCTGTTATTATATTATGTTGGTTAAATTTATGTCTATTTTAATAGGCTAAGCAATGCCTAGATAGCAAGTTAAGTATTATTTCTGAGCGTATCTGTGAAGGTGTCTGAAAGAGATTAGCATTTCAATTGATAGACTGGATAAAGAAGATCACCTTCATCACTGTGGGTGGGCACCATCCAATCTATTAAGAGCCTGAATAGAACAAAAAGGTGTAGGCAATATGAATTTTCTCGTTTTGCCTGAGCTGGGACATTTATTTTCCCCTATTTCAGACGTCAGTGCTCCTGGTTCTCCAGCCTTGGGATTCAGATTGAATTACACCACCAACTTTCTTGGGTGTCCAGTTTACAGAAGCAGACCATAGCACTTCTCAATCACACTTCTATAATCATGTGAGCCAATTTCTATAATTAATTAATTTATAAATAAATCTATCTATTTTATTGGTATGTTTCTCTGGAGAACCTATATATATATATATATATATATATATATATATATATATAACCTAAGATATATATATCTTAGTCACAAAACTAATTCAATTACCATATAAAAAATAACATTTGAGTGTTGGAAAATATATGTTTTGTTCTAAATAATTTTGAGTAAATAAAACAATCTTATCTGTCGAGAGAAAAAAAATCATTTTTTCCCTTTTGACTATAAATTGTACACAATTTCTAGTATACTAGGTATCATGAGCTCTAAAATGTAATTCCCCAAATATAGTTATTTATCCAACTGACAATTTTATACCTATGGTGGTTTAATTTAAAAATAAGAAAAGATAATTACACTTTTAATTTTCTCATTTTCTACAAAATAAAATGTTCCTGACAATAATCTTTTTGCTCTTTGAAAGAAAATTACTATGAGAGAGATGCCACTTTGAGTGGCATTTAAACAGGGTTTTTATTATGTAACACATAGATTATTTAAGTATTATAATTATTATAATTTCTAAACTCATGTGGAAACTGATTTGATTATAAAATAAAGAAAAAAGGAACATGATTTTTTATTTGAATTAATTCAAAACTCTCATTTTCTGTATATATAATGTGGTTTTAGTTTCTATGCTTCTCTTACCTATAACTGCACAAAATGAATAGCTCACATTAAAATTTCTTTTTTTTTTCTTTTTTTTTTTTAACGTTTACTTATTTTTGAGACAGAGAGAAACAGAGCATGAATGGGGGAGGGTCAGAGAGAGGGAGACACAGAATCCGAAACAGGCTCCAGGCTCCGAGCTGTCACCACGGAGCCCGACACGGGGCTCAAACCCACAGACCGTGAGATTGTGACCTGAGCCGAAGTCGGCTGCTCAACCGACTGAGCCACCCAGGCGCCCCTAAAATTTCTTTTTTAAGCAAAGAGAATCACTTTTCCCTTATCATTATATGACTACCATTTTCTCATCACACACTCCTCAAAATAGACCTCATAAGTTCCTCTGAAGCCTGCTTGTTGATTGCCATGAATTACTTCTCCTCAACAAATAACAACAAATCAAATCAGAGATTAAGTAGTAGCCTGAAAATGGTGTTCTCTGCCCATTTCCTTCTCTCCCTCACCACCTTCAGAGTCAATGCAAAGGGGAAATTCCTCCCACAGTGAGAAAACAATTGATTTAAAGTATAATTTTAATGTACTACACACTGTTCTTTTTCACTGTCTATAGAATACCAAGTAATAGGATTTGTATTTGTGATGCATTTTTCAACTGCATTTACTGTTTTTTTCATATTAAAATGCAGAGATGTGAAATCATTTTCAATATAATAAATCAAGTATGTATTATATGTCTATAAGATAACCAAAACAAAGGCAGAATATGTTAGGAATGTAAAAGAGTATTGCAGAGCACTTATAATTGTAGATAAAGAAGTAGATTCTTAGCGGGAAAAGAGCTCTACATATAGGAAACAAATATTATTTGTAATGTTTTTTTTTTAATTTATTTTGAGAGAGAGAGAAAGAGGGAGAACAAGTGGAGGAGGGGAAGAGAGAGAGGGAAGGAGAGAATTCCAAGCAGGCTCCGCACTGTCAGCACAGAGCCTGACCTGGGGATCAAACTCAAAAACTGTGAGATCATGACCTGAGCCGAAAGCAAGAGTCAGACATTAACGAACTGTGCCACTCAGGTGCCTCACAAATAAATAACTTTGTAAATAAATCATGAAACACAGGACCAAATTCATTGCAAATTAATGTTTATCCTTCATATCTATCATATGAAGAGTTGCCTAATGGTTAAATGAAAATATTTGTGTTAACTCTACTGGTGATATGGGTAGTCTAAAGACTATTTCCTTCTATACTACTGCTAATCTGTGGTTCCTGGAGTAATAAAACCCTTCATTCATTTATTCAACAAATATCAATGCCTACTGTTCTAGACATTCAATAAAGATATAGTCCTTGGCCTTATGGAGCTCAGATTATAATGGAGGCATGCACTTTAATCAAAGAATCACAATACAGATTTAATTTAAAATGGTAAGAATTATGAAAAAATAAAAAGGGGTAAGAAAATAAATAATAGTTTATTCTACTCATAACAGAAGAGTTTAGAGAAATACCCCTGAAGTAAATGATGCTTAATTTAGAAATTAGAATTTATAGAATGAAATTAAGAATGAAATTTGAGAAACTAAGAGTATGAAAATGAGTAACGCATAGAACTAGAAAGGGTGGGGAAGAGGAAGAGTTAATGCAAAGATTCTGAGGCCAAAAAAGCACAATGTGAAAAAATTATCAAGGATAAAATGCAGATTAGAGTTGAGAATGGAAATGTTTTAGACAAACCTGGAGAATCAGACAAGAATCAGGTCAGAAGATCTTATGTTACATGTTATATTTTTTAATTATTAAAAAATAAAGTTATGGAAGTATTTTGGAGAAGAGCGTCAAAAGTAAAATTGTGCCGTAAATAGACTTGTTTTTTTAAGATTAAGAAGGAATTAGAGGAGTGGAGGAGTGTATTAATATTATAGCTTTATCAGAACTGATTATTTTTTCCTTGGTGGGAACAGAGATCCATTATTTTACTTGGGAAAAAATTAAGTTATGGAATTAATAGCTACTTTGTTGAGAAGATTAGGTCAAGGCCATCATGGCCTTGACCATAATTTAGCTGATTATGAAATTTATCTTATAAATAACCTATAATAATAACATTAAAGGTTTTAAATATATTGTTTATCAAACACTATTTAGTAATTATTCTGTTTGGATTATAGGAAAAAAAGGAAAGACTCTTCTGATAACACTGCCCACAAATACCTTACTGTTCTTAAACCCTTCCTGTGATGAGTTGAAGATTGGTGACACAGAATCTCTTGTCGATCACACAGCTTTATGTTGGCTGTTCTCAGTAAGGAACTGAGAGAAATGTCCATGACTGTATTTCTATTTTTAGTAGAATTAATATTTCATAAGATTCTACCTCTGTCTATTGCATTAAACTATAATGAACTGAATTATGCCTGACAGCTGTTTTCCATTTGTGTTACTTTTTCCTCACATAAAAAAATAATAATAGTTCACATTGCTTCAGGAACATAAGCTCTGCTTGACAGCTAGCTGATTTTCTGTCAGTAGGCTTGGAGTCTCAAGGAACATTTATGATGGATTAAGTTTAAAAAGCAAACAAATATCAATAAAATAAAAGAGTCTTCAGTCATCTATATTTAATTTTTCTTCACCTAAAGTATACATCTATTCTGGTCAAGTGTTAAATGGAGGAAGTATTTATCGAGCTGTGATTTAATTATTGGAATAGTTGGGCTATTTGTTAGCTGGATCTCTGAAATGGAATCAAAGTTTGGCTAATATTAAAAATATCCTGAAACAAACCTTGAATACTAACTAAATTTAATGAAGTGGTTCTCCAAGGAAATTCTAAGTTTTTCATTTCAATTTTACTTTTGATAAAATAAGTAGGATTGTTCAACACTAAGAAACATGTCTATTCTTTCAGATTTTTCTGTTATTATCAAGCCTGAAGACATTTCCTTCAATCAGATTTCATTCCTAGACATTTCAGAGAGTGCAGTTAAAATTCTTTGGCTTACTAATGAGCAGGGTGGCAGCAGTGATGGCCGTTGCTGCTGCTGCTGCTGCTGCTGCTTTTCCTCTTTCTCCTCTTCTTTCTTTTCCTTTTCCTCTTTCTTCTCCTCCTTCTCCTTATGACATATATTTATTATTTTTTCATTTTTTTAATGTTTATTCACTTTTTTGAGAGAGCGTGTGAGCAGGGGAGGAGCAGAGAGAGAGGGGACAAGGGATCCAAAACAGACTCTGCACTGACAGCAACAAGCCCAATGTGGGGCTTGAACTCACAAGCCAAGCCGTGAGATCATGACCTGAGCTGAAGTCCAACGCTCAACCAACTGAGCCACCCAGGCACCCATGACACATCTTTTTTTAGAGAACTAAATGAATTTTACAATTAAATATATTCACCCATTGTCTTTCTTTTTTTTTTTTTAACGTTTATTTATTTTTGAGACAGAGAGAGACAGAGCATGAACGGGGGAGGGCAGAGAGAGAGGGAGACACAGAATCCGAAACAGGCTCCAGGCTCTGAGCTGTCAGCACAGAGCCCAACACGGGGCTCGAACTCACGGACCGCGAGATCATGACCTGAGCCGAAGTCGGCCGCTTAACCAACTGAGCCACCCAGGCGCCCCTCACCCATTGTCTTTCTTAACACCCCAATAATTCAACATCTATGGAAGCCTGCCACAATGCATAATTCTAAGTGAAGGTAGTCATATTAAAAGTTATATAACTTCTTGAAAATGCATTCACATGCACTCCTTGCTATGGCACCTGTAGGAATATCCAAAATCTTTAAAATCTTTGACTACCTTGGAGTAACTGGGATAGGACTTGCTTTCCTACTAATATAGTAAAGAGATCAGTATTTAAGGGGCACCTGCGTGGCTCAGTCGGTAAAGTGTCTGACTTCGGCTCAGGTCATGATCTCGCGGTTTGTGAGTTTAACTCAGAGCCTAGAGCCTGCATCAGATTCCGTGTCTCCCTCTCTCTCTGACCCTCTGCTACTCACATTCTGTCTCTCTCTGTCTTTCAATAATAAATAAACGTTAAAAAAATAAAAAGAGGTCAGTATTCAAAAAACTGTAAAACAACTGTTTTTAGATATTAGAAAAGAGGTAGTACAGGACTGTGGTACATGAGCAAAGAGAACACATATGGAAAGCCCCACATTTGCCTCAAATTTCTGCCCCAAGGCACTTTCTGGACTGTGGTACAGATAAATGGAGTCCAAGCATTTGCATATGGCCTTGCTGAGTTGAAGACTAAGAATGGAGAGTAAGAATAATGAGGGGGCTGACCTGTGAAGTATGATGCAGTAGACAAAAGAGCTAAGCAGGAAGATAGCACCAGAAGTCTACATGACGGTTTCCAATCACCATTCTACTCTCTGTTTTTACAAGTTCAGTTTTTTGAGATTCCACTTATAAGTAACGTCATTCAACATCTGTCTTTCTTTGTCTGACATATCTCACCTAGCATAATGCCCTCAAGGTCCACCCATGTTATTGCAAGTGGCAAGATCTGCATCTTTCCCACGAGTGAATAATATTCCATTTTACGTATAAACCACATATTCTTTATTCACTCATTCATTGACAGATGCCACTTATTTCCACGTCTTGGATATCGTAAATGGCAGACACTGCAATTAACAGGGAAGTGTAGATATTTCTTTGATACTCTGTTTTCAATTGCATTGCTTTGTATATATACTCAGAAGTGGAATTCCTGGATCCACGTTGGTAAATTCTATTTTCCATACTGGCTGTATCAATTTATATTCTCACCAAAAGTGTCCCAGAGTTCCCTTTACCTCACATCTGTCAGCAACACTTGTTATCACTTGTCTTCTTGATGAGAGCCACTCTAGTAGGAGTGAGGTGATTTCTCATTGTGATTTTGATTTTCCCGTTCCTGATAGTAATTATGTTGAGCATCTTTGCATGTACCTGTTGGCAATCTGAATGTCTTCTTTGAAAAAAATGTCTATTTAGCTCCTCTGACCTTTTTTATTTGATTGTTTGATTTGTTATTAACTTGCATAAGTTCTTTATATATTTTAGATATTAATCACATATCCAGTGTATGGTTGGCAAATATTTTCTGCCATACATAGGTTGCCTTTTCATTTTGTTGATGATTTCTTTTGCTCAGAAACTTTTTAGTTTGATGTAGTCCCACTCTTTGATTTTTGCTTTTGCTGGCTGTGCTTTTGGAGTACACCAAAAAAAAAAAAAAATTTCCAAGACCAATGTCAAAGGGCTTCTTACCTATCTTTCCTTCTAGTTTTATGGTATCAGGTCCTATGTTTAAGTATTTAATCCTTTTTGAGTTAATTTTTTAAGTGGTATAAGGTAGTTATCCAGTTATCCAGTTTTCCCAACACCCTTTGTTGAAGAGACTATCTTTTCCCCATTGGATCTTCTTGGATCCCCTGTCAAATACGAATGACTGTATATACAATGATTTATTTCTGGCCTCTCCATTCTGTTTTGCTGGTCTCTGTGTCCATTTTTAGGCAAGTGCCATACTGTTTTAATTACTAAGGGTTTTTACTATAGTTTGAAATCAGGAAGTATGGTGCTCCATTCTAGCATTTATACCTACAGTGACAGATTGGCATAACTATTTTTATAAATGTAACTGATGCCATTATGTAGTCAGAAAGTCCTCATTTGCAGGGCTTTTTAGACATTGGGCAATCGAATATAACAACACAAAGGAACAAAGACAATTTGTATTGCACTTAAGGTAATAATTTTGGAGCTCCAGGTAATATAACAATTAATAGAATATGTAAAACATCATTTTTTGTCTACAAGACGTTTAAACTTTAATTTGTTCAAATGGCTGCACTGATATAATAAAAAATAATCTTGGATAAAATTTCACAATGAAATACATATCTTTTAGGAATGGTCATAAGCATTTATTTTAAATTTTAGAATTTTAAAATTCAGTACAACTGAACAAAGAAAATAAAATATGTCCTTGAATTAAAATAGGTCACATGCCTTTGAAGGATTATTCATCTGTAGTGTGTGATTGTTTATCATGATCAAGGAAAGGTATGAGTTGAATTAAAATTAATACATCTTGCCTTTTTTACACAGGGTTGAAATGTGCAGTCTTAGGTTTCATCTCAACTTATATTTATGTGCTGTAACTCTAAAAGTTTTTACCAATTTAGCTGTCATTCTATTTCACATTTATGGAATAATGAAAATGATAATCTACTTATAAAGTATTTGGAAATCCAGGTACAAAATTGCTGCAAAATACAAACTATTACTTTAGTAAGATTATTAAAAATATTGAACTCTGAGCATCTTGTTGAATATTTCATTTCAAAATATTTCATGTTAATATGTCTCCAGCTAATTTTTTTTGGCTATACAGGATACACCTGCTTTATGTCTCTTCTGATAAATAACATTTTCCTACTTTTTTCTGTATTCTATAATTCGTGTTATTGAAAATGTGTTATTGAAAAATGTAAATCTTGTAGAATAGAGGCCTGGCAATGGCTTTGCCAAAAAACTTTCAAATCTCTATCGACAAACCTTGAAATTATTATTTGCAAAGTCAAGGTTGCATTTCCTCTAAATTAAATTTTGTTAGCCTATGTTACCAGCTCAGCCAAACTTGGTTTTACTTTCCCATTTTCTCTGAGAAAACTAATCACTTACGTTTGCATCTTTTAATATGCTTTTAAATTATTTCTGTGATTTAGCAAAGTCCTGAGAAGAAACTTGGAAAAGTATTCTTTTGTGTGCTACTAGTATAGATGCCTTTCACTAACTTTACCTGTCACTACGACAATATTGTACAAAAACTCTACTGGCAGTATGAAAATTAGTATAATTCATTGAAACAGAGATGAAGTTGAGTTGGTCCTTAAGGAAACTAGACTCTGAGACGTCACTTTTTATTTCACTGAGATATACAACCTATAGGTAAGCTTCTTTGGGTTTCTAATGCATTCTTTAATTATTTTATCATTAATCTTCACAAAAAGACTTATTAAATCTGTTTATATATGCTTTGACAACTAACACATGTAATAACGGGTGCTAATGATTCAGTCCATGTGTCATTAGATGGTACCTTTCATAATTCTTAGATTTACCCCATACTGTACTTATAAGGGAAGCTCTAATAGGTAAAAGAATATGAGCAGATATTCTGATATTAGAGAACAGTTAAATACAAATCCTTCATTTAAAAATATATTATTATGAACATATTTCTGATATCTTAATCATCAGGATAGGCTAATTTTTTTAATATGAAATTTATTGTCAAATTGGTTTCCATACAACACCCAGTGCTCATCCCAACAGGTGCCCTCCTCAATACCCCTCACCCACCCTCCCCTCCCTCCCACCCCCCATCAACCCTCAGTTTGTTCTCAGTTTTTAAGAGTCTCTTATGTTTTGGCTCCCTTCCTCTCTAACCTTTTTTTTCTCTTCCCCTCCCCCATGGTCTTCTGTTAAGTTTCTCAGGATCCACCTAGGAGTGAAAACATACGGTATCTGTCTTTCTCTGTATGACTTATTTCACTTAGCATAACACTCCCCAGTTACATCCATGTTGCTACAAAAGGCCATATTTCATTGTGGCCAATGTAGTATTCCATTTGTGGAATTTCTTTCTCATTGGCAAGTAGTATTCCATTGTGTATATAAACCACAACTTCTTTATCCATTCATCAGCTGATGGACATTTAGGCTCTTTCCATAATTTGGCTATTGTTGAAAGTGCTGCTATAAACATTGGGGTACAAGTGCCCCTATGCATCAGCACTCCTGTATCTCTTGGGTAAATTCCTAGCAGTGCTATTTCTGGGTCATAGGGTAGATAGGATAGGCTAATTTAAGGTAGCAAACGTCCCCTAATCCTAGTGACTTAAAACAGTTTATCATTTTTTTTCTTATGCTATATGTCCATTGAGGTTTATTTAGGGAAATGTAAACTGTTCATTCAAGTAATTCATGGAAAAAGTTGAGTGGCAGCCAGAATTGAATATTCTCTGTAATTATTCCAGAAACCAAGGCGAGCTTTAGAAGATTTTGAACTTGCAGTTAAAACTAGTGAGTTAGTTATAGTTAGTCACTTAGGAAGTACCTCTAACCTGTGTTCAGATGGAAAAGTGTTGCAAATATTTGATGAGAAGTTCTATTGACTACTACATTTATATATCTGAATCCTTTAAAGAAGAAATAATAAAACCCATGTCATAGAACTGCTTCTAGGAGTTATTTAGATATTGAATGTAGAATTCTTATCATGATGTAAACTACTAAACTTAGCATTATTTTATCATAATCATTTTTATTTTCAATGATCTGGTAAAAAGAGAATGGCCTGCCATTTATAGCACTGTCTTCTCTTATATTTTTTCCTGGAAAATACTGAAACCAATAGTAATTTATTTTTTCACATTGTGAGAAAAATTAAATATTCTTTTTACAAGGTTTCTGATAACATATGCTTTTTCTCACTTTTCCACATCCTTGATTCCATATTCACAATAAATACTACAGATTTAAAAAATAAAATTTCAAACCAAATTATAATATATATTAGAAAACAACTGTATTTTAGTATTGTTAGTCTTTTATCTCTAATTCTTGCAAAGTTAAGTATATTAACCTCAGCTTACAGATGGGGAAATATATGTTCACAAATAGAAAGATAGTTGCAAAGTGCCACATAGGTAGCAAATAGCATAGTGAAGATTTGAAGATAAGTCTAACTCCAGAATTAAACTTTCCAAAATATACATTTCTCTGCCTAACAAACTGCTTAGTGCCTTATGGTTTATAGTTAAATTCAGTACACTTGTTTAATCTTTCCCATGTTAGACAGGTATCATTTGCATGATACTCATTTTGTAGGATAAGCACATTGAAGTTCAAAGACATAAAAGTTACTGGCTAAGAATCAAACTAATAACTTTTGATATAGTTGTTTTTTTTTTTAAATTAATCAATATGCTCTGACCTGAGACTTGGGATTTATTTTTATTTTATGAGTGTTTTGAAAAGTGGCAATAATGCTTATAAAAAATAATGTGCAGAAGAAGGCTCATAGTTAAATAAGCTTAAAAAAGATTTAGCCTTACTACAGGCTCTCAGAGATTTTAATATCTCAGTGTATATTCTGACTCTCCAAGAAGTGAATATATAAAACAATATAAAGGTTTATGCATTTCCCCATTAGGAATTTCATACAAGCAACCACAGGGTATTTAACTATATATGTGTGTGTGTGTGTGTGTGTATACATACATATATATGTATATATATATATATACACATATATATATATATATTTGCTCTTTACATACAGTTAGAGTAATCTTTCATTCTTAAAATCTTTCCTATTAGAGATTTTCTGTTTCTTATTTTTCTTGCTTTCCTGCTTTTTTTTAAGAGGGGAAACAGATACCATTCTGATTAAACAGAATGGAATTATAAACTACTTTTTTGTAACCTTATTTTTATTTAATGGATGGAAAAAAGTGTTTTTCCAGAAGAACCACATTTTTTAATTAACAGAAAACTATTTGAAGATTCAGACATGATAAAAATAATGATTGTGATTATTTTACAGACTCCCATAGTTTATTTTTAAACAACCATTTCAGAGAACTTACTCCTTAGAGAACTATTTATGGTGTGTAAACATGACGCTAATTTAATGCAAAACTGAAGGTATAAATTATATAACTTATATTCCTCCTGAAGATGATATTCATGTTGACATTACAAAATTCTTCTGGGGCATGCCTAAGAAAGGTTCCCAGGAATAAGTTTACACCAAATATTAATGTGTGCATGAATTATATAACATTTTAATGTAGAGAAGTGAACTTAACTTCCTTTGTGATTTAAAATTAAAATTAGGGCAGGGTGCCTGGGTGGCTCAGTCTGTTAAGCATCCAACTTCAGCTCAGGTCATGATCTCACATTTTGTGAGTTTCAGCCCCACATCAGGCTCTGGGCTGACAGTCCAGAGCCTGGAGCCTGCTTTGGATTCTGTGTCTCCCTCTGTCTCTGCCTCTCCCCTGCTTGTGCTCGCTCTCTCTCTCTCTCTCTCTCAAAAATAAATAACATTAAAAAATTTTTTTAATTAAAATTAGGGCAAATTTAAAATACCAGAAGGGGCTAATCAGACAAAAATGTTAAGTCTTGACAGAGAGTGGAGAAGCAATGGAAGAAAAGGGGGGACAGGGAAGGCAGTAGTATAGTATTAGGCAGTGGAGGAAGAAACTACAGAAACCAAATTTGCATTCAATATGGAGAAGAATTAGAATTAAGAGTAGCATATTCTGGAGCTGAACATATATTGAGGAAATGCAAAAAGAGAATATTGAGCCTATAATTCAAGAACCAAATGTCTGCAGATAAAGAAACTGCAACAGAACTCAGGCCTCTGAAAACTGGTACGTAGGCCCTAGTTTTCAAGAGTGCATCTTAAGGAGGGTTGACTAGCTGCTACAATGAATCTGGCCATAATTCACAGGAAAAGCACATCTACTACTTAAAATGTGTTACCTCATTTGTTTTCCTGTTTATAATTTGTGCCCTTAGACCCTCAGATTATAAAAGTATTTTATGAATGAATAGAAGGCTCCAAGTGGGATGATTTGACAGATTCATTTTAGTGGCCTTTGTTATGGAAATATCTATGCGGCTAGGTGGTTTTTCCGTCATCATGACAAGAATGGCTACATAAATCATGTGATCTCATTCATGTCATTACCAGGTCTGAAGCCAGTTAAAATAAATGATAAAAGACATTTTATGTCGAACAACTTGAGTTTGCTTTCATTTACATCAGATTTCACTGGCCTAAAAATGGAAGTTCAGAAAAGCACAAGTTAGGGTCTTCTATATCTTTCAAATTTATTTTATTAATTTAATTTAATTTTTCATATATATTTTAGCTTATTTACCTTCTGCTATTTTTGGGACAACTTAAAGAAAATGCTTTCTGACTTCCTCAGAATCATGGAAGAATTTTATTTTGCAATTACCTAAGAGAGAAAACAAAGATATCCTCAGTTCACCCAAATCTTTTATTAAACAACATTATAAGTGAAAAATCTGTTTCCCCTGCTATTACCTGAGTACTCTGCTTAAAGAAACAAATAAACACCCTGACAGTTGACTGACAGGAAATATGTTTTGTTTCCTTTTTTATTCCAGCTTCATTATTTGCCATGGAGATGAATTCTTGAAGTGACAGTTTGTGTTCATTTCAGTTCAGCTGCTCATTGACTTGTGCAACATCAAAATCCTTTCCAAAATGAAAAAAATAAAAAAAAAAACACTGATACCTAGATATGATTCAGCACCAAGCAATTTACATGTTAGGCAAGGACTCTTGGTATTTAAAGATAAAGGCATTTTGAAAGTCCACTGCATAATCTCTAAAATTTTCATAATTCTGGTTTGGCAATATATCCTACTAAACTGCCACCACTTATTAATGGCAATCACAATCTAGAGTCCTTGAACACAGACACCCTGTATCTCATTAAGGCATCTCTTCCCATTCTTCCCGCAAACATGACATTTAGAAGACCATTATATGACTTACATAGATAATTGCTACAAGGTTCTAAGCCGCCTTGATCCTGCTCTGGCTTAGAGTTGTCAGCCTACTGTCAGCACATTCCAGTAGAGCTCTTATTAGTTAAATATTCTTGACAGTGCCTCACAAATACTATGTTTTTAAAATTCGAAAAGTTTAAACAGCTTGACATTTTAAAGGGTATCACTTTCTTTCCTAGAATAATTATTGCCAGTGTCAATAATGTATTTTTTTAAACCTGTGTATGAACAATAAAAATGTTAGTTCATCTTCTACAGATTTATTTTTAAGAAATAATGTGTACTGTTATAAACAGTAGGTGATATAATTATAAACCTGGTCTTTTTTTGCACATATAATTATTCCTCAATGCTTATTATTCTAAAATCATGTAACACAAGACAAAACTTGAATAAAATAGAATTTAAAGGTCTGAAAGTTGAGATAAAAACTAAATTCATGGCAAAACTGCAAGTCTTCACTTCACTTTGAATGTTGAAAAAGGCTAATTAAAGTTTTAGTCACAGAGAGAGGTAAATCAGGTTGGAAAACTCCTTGTATTCTCACCCACCTTTGAATCCAGGCCTATGATTAGAAGAATAAGAGTGATTTCCATATCTCTAAAGTTAGTGTAGCAAACACAGGAAAATAAATGGAAGGGACACTGCAGAAAATATATATTTTTCAAATGTGAGTAGATTTCCAAATATAACAGTAAAGGAAGGTAATAATTATTTAAAGGACTTTTAATGATGCTTAATCATATATATTTGAGAATTAAACTAAACACTTTGCAATAGATCTGCATGTAAGAATATTTATCTCTCAAAGTCCAAGAAATGGGCTTCTTTTTAAACTGTTCTGGGAAGCAGAGGAACCTTTTAAGGCAAATAAAATTCCAGCGTTGAACCAGATTTTTCCTGAAAGTTCTTCATACTGAACAAAAGCTGTTTTTCTGAAACTCATATTTATGGTTGTGGCAGCAAAATGACCTTGCAAAAATATGCACACTCTAAATCTTGGAACCTGTGGATATAGCATGTTATATGGCAAAGAGTACTTTGCAGATGTGAATAAGGTTAAGGATTTTGAGAAGGGGAGATTATCATAAACTAATAGGGTGTGATGAGTCTGTTAACATAAGGCCTTAAAAAGAAGAGAATTTTCTCCAGTCAGAGGTAAGAGACATTACGCAGAAGTGAAGGCCACAGAGACTTAAACGATGGATGAGAAGGACTCAACCCTGCCATTGCTGGCTTCGAAGATGAAGGCCACAGGCCTGGGGGCACAGGAGGCCTCTAGAAGCTGAGAACAATATTCTGTTGAAAACCAGTAAGGAAATAAGGCCTTAAAGCTTAAAGTGAATGGGGGTGAATTCTGACAACAAACTGAGGGAGTCTGAAAATGAATTCTCCTCCAGAAACACCAGATAAGAGTTCACCTATGCCCTCCAAAGCAAAGCAAACAACCAAGCCTACCTGGATTTCTAAAATAGTGATAAATTTATAATAGTGATAGTGATAGATTTATAATAATCACAGAATAGTGATAAATTTATAATAATAAATGTATAGTAATAATAATGACAGCAATATAAAATAATGCAATGTCCAATGGTTTTGTCTTCTGGCACTGCATAGAAACTCTGTAAGTCTCAATCCAACTCCCTGGAATTATTTTAAGTTTTCAAAAACAACTTAATGTCTTTGAATCTGCCTTCTATTCCCCAAGCTATAACCCTAAATTCTTTGAATTATTCCTGCGTTCCTCAAAAGCATTAATTAATCTCTCCTTGCATAAACTTTACTTTGTCAGTGCCAATCATAAAGCACGGTGCTCTGGGGCGCCTGGGTGGCTCAGTCGGTTGAGCGTCTGACTTTGGCTCAGGTCATGATATCATGGCTCCTGAGTTCAAGCCCCACGTCGGGCTCTGTGCTGACAGCTCAGAGCCTGGAGTCTGCTTCGGCTTCTGTGTCTCCTTGTCTCGATATGCCCCTCCCTCATTCATGCTCTCTCTTTCTCTCAAGAATAAATAAAACATTTAAAAAATTTTTTTAAAAATAAAGCACAGTGCTCTGTATTAAAGACAGTGATTGAGAAGTGAACTGACTGAAAAGCACACTTACTTAACGGTGGAAAGTTGTAACAATGCAAGATTTTTTTTTTGGCAAACATTTCATACTGTTGGTGGTTTAGCTGTGGTCAATTTATATCTTTGGATATTTCTCACATAAATTTCTCTAATTTTATTTTATTTTCTCTAATTTTTCTATTTTATTTAAATATCTCTAATTTATTTCTCACATAAATTTCTCTAATTTATATCTTTGGATATTTCTCACATAAATTTCTCTCTTTGCATCCATTCTTAAAATGATCAGTCAATTTTTTAAAGTCATACCCATATAAACACCAAACACTTCTGCCACCTATACACACACAACTATTTTTGGATCATACAATTTTCCTCTTATTAATTTTGGTCCAAAACCAATAAGTCAAGACTATTCAAATTACTATACTTCTTTGATTCAAAGAAATAACCAATATATTTTAATAACATATTTTTATGAAAAAAATAATCAAATTAACTATGCACATCCATCATAGGTTATATTTCAAATTAGGAATGCTAAAACGTGAAATGAAAATTTTCTTAGTAATGTAATATATAAATCATGTGTGTGTGTATGTGTGTGTGTATGGCTTTACACATATAACTATATACACACATATTTTAAAACAATTATATATATATATATATATATATATATATATATATATATATATATATATAGTATCTTTGTAGGTATAATTAAGGATGTCAGGATGAAGTCATCCTGGATTTAAGGTGGGCCCTACATCCAATGACAAGTGTCCTTTTAAGAGAAAAAACAAGATTTGAGGCAAAGAGGCACACAGAAAGGAGATAGTCACATGAAGATGAAAACAGATTTGAGTGATGTGTCTATAAGCCAAGGCACACCAAGGATAAGAAAGGCACAGAAGAGATTTTCTCTTAGAGCCTCCAGAAAGAACCAACTTTGCCAACAGCTTGACTTTGGACTTCTGGCTCCAGAAGTGTAGGAGAATAATTTCTGTTACCAAGCTTGTAGTAATTTGTTATGGCAGTCCTAGGAAACTATAATACAGATTTTGTTACCCAGAAGGGTGAGCATCTATAACAAGTACCTGAAAATGTGGAGTGGCTTTGAAATTGGACAATACATAGAAGTTGGAAGAATTTTGAGGCACTTAAAAGAAAAAGCCTAGATTGCTTTCCAGGGTCTACTGGTGGAAATATAGATTTTATAAGTGCTTCTGCTGCTGTATGAGAATAAAATGAATAACATGTTACTAGAAACTGAAAAGAGGGCATTCTTTATAAAATTGCAGAAAACTTGGCTGAACTCTATTCTAGAGTTGTATGAAAAGCAAATCTTATAGGCAAGGAAGTTGGATATTTAACTGAGATTTTCTAGGAGTGTGTGTAAGGTGTCACCTGGTTTATTCTTGATACTTACAATAAAATGGATAACACTCTTGTTTAATAGTATGGGCCTCTTTGACATGCACAGAAGATCCACAAAGTTTTGAGAATGTTATATCTGCTGAAAGTTTGCTAGGCTGGACTGAAAGATGCAGAGATGGGATAAAATAAAGGAAGACTGTCAGACTTCTAGGATTCTATAGTTGAGAAACAGGCTGGTAGGGCTATCTGACTATGAGGATGTGCTAACTTTCAAGAAAAGGAATAAAGACTTGACAGTAGGGACACCTAAGTGACTGAGTTGGTTGAGTGTCTGACTCTTGATTTCAGCTCAGGTCACAGTCTCACGGTTTGTGAGATCAAGCCCTGAGTCGGGCTTGCGCTGACAGTGCAGTCTACTTGGGATTCTCCCTCTCCCTCTTTCTCTGACCCTCCCCTGCTTGCATGCACACAATCTCTCTCTAAAAAATAAATTAAATTTAAAAAAAAGACATAAAGGTCAAAACCAGAGAAACAGAGGCAAAGGTCAGACAATCATGCCCTGAAAACAAAGACCAAAGTAACATTTGTAGGCCCAGAAGATGGAGAATCAACCACAGAAGATTATTCTCTGCCACTGAAACCTATAGGAATTTGTCCTGAGTTTTGAATCTGCTTATGACTAGGGACTCTTTCATTCCTTCTAATCTCTTTTTTGGGATGAGAATGTCTACCTTTTACCTACCATTCTATTTCAGAAGCACATAACCTGTTTTCTAAACCACAGGTCTACAGCTGAATAGGCATTTTGTCCCAAGATGAATCATAACCAGAAACTCAAATACCTGATTTAGATTATTTAGATAATGGAATATGAGACTTTTTGAGTTAATGATATTTATATGAGATTTTAGACTTAAGGTTGATGATGGAAGATAATAGATTCATGGGAATATTGGGGTTAGTGAATTTATTTTACATATGGGTTGAATACGAATTATTAAAATTGTAGTTGGTTGAATAGTGCTTCCAAAAAATATGTCCAACTCCTAATTCCTGTGAATTCTGACATTTGGAGAAAGGATATTTGCAGATATAATTAATTTAAGGGTGTTGGGATGAGATCATCTTGGATATAAGATGCACCCTAAATCTAATAACTGGTGTCCTTACAAGAAAAAAGGAGAGGAAATGTGAGACACACAGACATACTGAGGGGAGAAGGTCATATAAAGATGAAAGTAGATATTGTAGTGTATAATATCCACAGGCCAGGGAATACCAAAACTTGCTATCAGCCACCAGAAGCTAGGAGAGAGGCATGAGTAATGTTTTTTTCCCTAGAGGCTCTAGAAGGAGCTTGTCTCCTTAATGACACTTTGATTTTGGACTTCTGGCCCCCAGAATTGTAAGACAATAAATTTATGTTGGTTTAAGCCATCAAGTTTTTGGTAACTTGTTATAGCAACTCTAGAAAAGTAATGCATACAAAAACACTACAGTTAAGTACTTATAAATTAATTTTTAGGAATTCATTTATACATTAATTCACTAAAATGTATTTATTAGAAATCCTTTCTGTGCCAGAAAACATGCTAATTCTGAAGATACCCAATTTTATGGAAAAAGAACCATGTTCACCAAAATAACAAAATATTTGATGTATTAATGAAATGTCACAAGAACAAACATAAAACTGCAGTACTAATATACACTTTGAGTGAGACTATATTTCTGAGTGTGTAAGTGGGGTGTTGAGATCATCACTATGATGTAGAGATAGGTGGGCTTCACTCTAAAGGGTCAACTGAGTTAACTAAGTATAAGAGGGGAAGGTGGAGCACTCAAAAAATGGAGACTTGAATTTGCAAAGCATTTGCGGCAATAAGCATCAAGTATGACAGGGACTAGAAGGTAGTAACAGGCTGGAAGGGAGATAATGTTGTTGTGCAATTGGAGGAAGAAGTGGATAAATTCACTAAGCATTTTTCAATCTTTTTCTGCCAACCAATAACCAATAAGAACACTCTCCCAATCTTCAAAATTCCATACAGTTACTTTCCCTATTCTCTCAAGTTAGAGTATAGTCTATGGGTTAGGCTAGACCAGTCAGCATTCATCACTAGTATTTAATCAGAAACCAGAGCAAGAAAAATTAGTAACCCCTCAGACACCTCTCCAGTTGGGAGAGTAAGGAAAACAGCAACAAGTATATCTAGTTTCCAGGAGCAGTTTTGGAACCAGTGTCTAATGATTAGTGTCAATGGTATCTCGTGTCTACAGGCAAAGTCTTTATGCTGAGTATCAGCAGCAAAGTATCTTCATGGAACCCATTTTATGGTTTGATTTGGGTCACTGTTCCTAGCTGTATGGCATCAGAGTGGTTCTCTGTCTCTCCAGAAAATTCTGTGAGCTATCGAATATATTTTAATACTTTGTTTTTGGCTAGAGTGTTTTCTCTGTTTTTAGAATTAAGGGACCAGCCCATTTTGGGTGTGAGGACCACTCTAAGGTTGAACAACTTTATTCTAGTGTTGTACACAGAAAATATTGGCACTGAGATATGAAATGGTCATATCCGATTTTTGAAATATCATTCTGGTATATGCCAGAGATAATGTAATAGACCAACTGGGAGACCGTTTCAATTGTTCAGGCAAGAGAAAAGATAGTTTGTCAAGAACTGTGGTGGAGGACATGGAAAGAAGTACCTGCATTCAAAAAGTATTTGAAGAAAGAAACTGACAGAGTTTACAATGAATAGCAAAAGGGTCATGGATGACCTTACACTTTTTGGATTGCAGAACTGACATTAATTTAAATAGGACACATTGGGGGGCGCCTGGGTGGCTCAGTCGGTTAAGCGGCCTACTTGGGCTCAGGTCATGATCTCGCGGTCCGTGAGTTCGAGCCCCGCCTCAGGCTCTGTGCTGACAGCTCAGAGCCTGGAGCCTGTTTCAGGTTCTGTGTCTCCCTCTCTCTGACCCTCCCCCGTTCATGCCCTGTCTCTCTCTGTCTCAAAAATAAATAAACGTTAAAAAAAATTTAAAAAAATAAATAGGACACATTGGAAAATGACCCATTTGGGGGGATAAGAGAAGGGGATGACTAATGGATTTAGTCTGAGCAGGCTGCATTTGTTTTTGAGATACCCCACAGGAGCTGTCAAACTGAAAATTGAATAAAAAGACCTCAAAACCAGAGGAGATAGTCGGGCAGAAATAGTAAGTATAGGAATCATCTGTGTATAGGTGGTAATCGAAGCCAGTGACATGCAAAGAAGAAAACATATAATGAGAAGAATCTAAAGAATAGATTTGAATCTTGAGGAGTCTATAAAGGAGCAGCCAGAGACATAAGACAGAAGAAATGAAAAGAAGGAAGTTGATATCTAGGCATATATTTTTCCTTTCTTTTCCTTTCTCCTTCCTTGTTTCCCTCCTTCCTTCCTCCCTCACTTCCACCTTCCCTCCCTCCCTCCTCCCTTATTCATTTCTTTCTAATATTTAATATCAACAAATGTTATTTTTTCTCTTACAGGAAGGAATTGGCTATTTTAAATAGATACAGAATTGTACTTACTACATTAATCTAAACTAAAATATCAAGAAGAAACGTTAGAGCAAATCATTTGGTCTATTCCTGTTTATAAGTTCCTTAGTAAAATAGACCTAATAACTACTGCATTGTATATTTAGTAATAGCTGACATTAAATGAACACCACATTGCATTATCTTATTTAATGGTCACAATATTCCTATTTGCAGTGAATGGTTATTTTAAATGTTATAAATGAAGGAAGTAAGGCATAAGAAGAGATCCTTGAATCCAGTTCTGACTCACTTCAAAGATTATACTCTTACTTGTTGAGTTGCTTTTTTTAAAATTAATTAATTTATGTTGAGAGAGAGTGAGAGGGTAGAAAAGGGGGAGAGAGAGAGTGGGAGAGAGAGGATCCCAAGCAGGTTCCAAGCTGTCAGCACAAAGCTCAATCTCAATCTGTGAGATCATGACTTGAGTGGAAACCAAGAGTTAGTTGCTCAACCAACTGAGCCACTCAAGCACCCCTTGTGAAACTATTTTATCTCCCAATAAACCACTTCCGCAACAATTATAAGGTATTCCTGTATACGAGGTCTTGTATGTTTTATATACATAGAACTTCCTCTGGGCCTATAAAAAGTAAAATAAAGCCTTTTAAAGTTTTTTTTCACTAAAAATATAGAACTTCCCTACGACCCAGCAATTGCACTACTAGGCATTTATCCACGGGATACAGGTGTGCTGTTTCGAAGGGACATATGCACCCCCATGTTTACAGCAGTACTATCAACAATAGCCAGAGTATGGAAAGAGCCCAAATGTCCATCGATGGATGAATGGATAAAGAAGGTGTGGTATATATATACAACGGAGTATTACTTGGCAATCAAAAAGAATGAAATCCTGCCATTTGCAACTACGTGGATGGAACTGGAGGGTATTATGCTAAGTGAAATTAGTCAGTCAGAGAAAGACAAAAATCATATGACTTCACTCACATGAGGACTTTAAGAGACAAAACAGATGAACATAAGGGAAGGGTAATAAAAATAATATAAAAAACAGGGAGGGGACAAAGTAGAAGAGACTCATAAGTATGGAGAAAAAACTGAGGGTTACGGGAGGGGTTGTGGGAGGGGGGATGGGCTAAATGGGTAAGGGGCACTAAGGAATCTACTCCTGAAATCATTGTTGCACTATATGCTAACTACTTTAGATGTAAATAAAAAAAATAAAAAATAAAACAAGTTAATAAAAAATATAGAAGTAGTATTTAGGGTGAACTGAGACCAATATTTAAAATATTAAATATTACACAATATTAACTGTAGCTAATCTTAAGTTCCCAGTATCGTGAGGGCAATATTATAAGAAATCTTTATTATTTGTCAGTTACTTGACAGCACATGCAAAAGAAATGTAGAATCACTAGGAGACATCAGAATGCAATAAAATCAAATTATGGAGATTGAACTTATTTATGTGCTTTTATGTATTTTTTGTTCATAGTTATGTCAGAGAGAAAGTCTAGCCAGTTTTCAGCAGGAAATTCAACAATGTATCATGGGATAGTTCGTCAATGACTTAAATAAAATCACAGAGAGAATATTTTCCCCTTTTCTTCCTCCCTCCCTCCTCTCCCCTCCTCTCTCCTCCCCTAAACACCCTTCCACCCTCCTTTCCTCTCTCTCTCTCTCTCTCTCTCTTTATCTGGTCAGTTAATTGCTTCACAAAACGGAACTGCCTCTCTCTAATAGATGCCGAACTGGACTACATTACTCCAAACTAAAATACTAAACAGAAGACATATGGAATAGCAATAAAGCTCAAGATGCTGACAAAACAGGCTATAGATATAAAATCTATAGATTTTATATATAAATATATATGTATATATATATATGTATATATATATATATATACACACATACACACACAAACATATATAGACATAGATAATGAAAACAGGAAATGTAAATTCCAAATCTGAGGATCAAATGACCAGCTGATGAAAAATGAACAGGAGCACTTTTTAAGAGTATTCTATATGGAGTGCATGAAAACAGTTTGTCAATGCAATAGAAGTTATTGATATGACTTGGATGCCCAATTAAAAAGTCTGTATTTCATGAGAGATAAAGGTAACATCACAACAGGTTTATACTTAGTACAGGCCTCCTATTCTTTTAGCATAATATTGACAAATTTAAATAGTTTTTCCTTGAAAAACTAAGGGAAAAAAAACAAACCAAATTCACTTACATTCTCCATGATTTCTTCTGCAAATTATGACTCTGACAATTGGAGTTAAAAAAAAAAGAATTACAATAATGAAAAACAGGCAATAAATGATTCAAGGTGACTTCCAAATGAAGATGTGAGGGCTATTTAAGCATGATATAATAATAGCATTCAGATTTACAAAAGAATCCCATTTTATAATAACAGTGATTGTCTATGTTGAAGATACAATAACTGAAAATCAGTTTAATTTGAAGCAAATGTAATTCGAATTATATGAAAAGAATTAGTAATGAATACCAAATATTTAAGTAGGAACAATAGATTTAAAGGTCAAGAATTCATCAGTGATGTTAAATTAAGCATTTTAACTTTATAATTATTCAGTTCAATTTTTCTTACTAAAAATTTCATAATTATGCCCAAATTATAAAGTATAGCAATACTATTTTAAGAATCCTGGCAGCAAATGCAAATGTCTTTATACCATTACCAACCTATTTTAAATGCAAAAAATTCCATTGAATTTGTCTTCTCATCAATGTTACTTGTGTCTTCTGAGTAAACAGAAGAAAATTATAACTTTGCACTTCCTCATCCTAAAAATCTATTAGCATGTTATAATCCTGGCACTATCAGCTTATGTTGAAATGGAGGCAAAATAATATTCTGAGGGAAGGGGTAGGTAAAATGGTAATACTTAACTTTCCTTTACAGCATTAGTAATTCTATTAATTTATGATCCTCCTCCCTCCACATTTCTGTTGTTATTAGAATTATCTCTTGGACACAACATCTACCCTTGTTGTTTCTTCTTCAACTTAATCAGATGCCAAATTTATGTTATGGAAGATTATCTGAAACTTAAAACATAATAAAATGAAACCAAACTCCAAAATAAAAATTTTCTGTGCTAAGATGCACATACAGACACTTAAGCATTTAAATTGTATCATAAATTCATATATCATACTGTGAATTATTAAATAAAAAAATAACTAAAAATTAGTGTCCAAGAATATGAGTCATGTAGAAAAAAAGAACTTTTATTATAGCCTCTTATATAGAAGCAACAGTTTGAAGAACTGTGAAGTATTTTTAGAAAACTAAGACAAAAATAGGTGAAAATTGAAAGCAACAACAAGTTTAGTTGTTTGGGGAAAGAACCAGAAGTGACAGGTTTCTGAAAAATATTACTCTCAGCTAGAGATTTAATTTAGTCTCAGGGGGAAAAAAAGGTACAAAGAAAAGTCATTGTTGTGCTAATTTAATGTTATCTGAGGAGGCATGATCATTTTTTTTTTCCTTCTTGAAATATATTGTCTCTTAAGGTTAAGATGCTTGTAGATTAAATGGAGAGATTAGCTTTCTTCAAGAAGGGAAGAGGCTAATAATAATGAAATTCACTGCCTTCCTTCATACTATTCTAGATTTTGGACAGTTGTCTAATTTATGCCTGAATGCAATGGAAGCTTTAGGTAGTGTGTACCTATAATATGTGGAACCTAAAAATAGCATATAAATGCAATGAACAGAATATTTACTTTATTTGTCTTTATTACCTAGACATAGAATAAAATATATGTACAATTAACTCCAGTTTAATTATGTTAAAGGTGACCTGCAAAAATATAAATTTCAATTGCCTCAGCTATGTGCTTCAGCAGTTAAATATCTCTTCCAGCCAAGCCAATATAAGTCAGCAAATAAGCTGATAAATAGTGACCCTTCAAAGCATTTTTTAAAGTCCTTAAAGTCCAACTCTGCCATGTTTTAGTTTTGCCAGTAATATCAGGGCTCACATGTCAGGGACAAGAGCTAACCAGTGGAAAAGTCTGAAGACCTATAAGACCTTATCCAGTCAACTTTTCATTCAGGGAAAAATGGGTTGACGTAATTTTCTTGGTCCTTGACACACCTAAAATATAGTCATTCTGAGTCACCAGATTCTAGTAGAAGATAATGATGGAATAGTGTGCTATGATACATATCTTAATATGAAATGTTAACTTCAATTTTTAAAAATTTTTAACTTTTAAAGCTAGTAAATTTCTGATGCCGGGCCCACTATTTCCTGTTTTTTTCCTCTTTATACTAGGCAGGATTTTTCAGATAAACATAGTCAATATAGAGAACTAACCAATATATACTGGGGGGTGGGGTGAGGAGAGTAGTTGGGAGGGGATTAAAATTAATCATCAAAACATCCTACATTACATATTCAGACTTCCAAATGTCAGAAAGCTGTAGCTTAACAAAAACTATACTTTTGTTTCCTGGCATAATGCTTTGAACCCACTAGAAAGAAATGTCAGCAGGGTGGACAGTTTCTCTGTATAAGATAAACTCAGCTCTACTTTATTCTGTGATAGAAACTGATTTGCTTCTTTGAAATCTACATATGGAAATTATTTTTAAAACTGCCACGTCATCATTAATATTGAATACTGAAGTCAGACACTGTACAAACAAGAACCCTAAGAAATTATATTATTTCTTTCACATTGTGACACTAAAGATCAAGGTCAAATAACTTTTCCAAAGACAGATATATTGTAAATTCTAAAGCCAAAATGTAACACAATCTGAGCTCCATCAGAGGCCCTGCTGTTTCTCTGCTTCCATTTGTATTCTTTACGTGTAGTTGCAATCCTACCTTCTCCAACCTAATTCAACTTTTAACATCTAGAGGTTATTTGCTGCTGCCTGCCTCCCCAGTCCTGCTCATAACCACAGCCTAAGAAATCCCTGTTGCCTTGCAATGTGTAGAGCCTTCCATATAGTAGCCATGTGAAAAGCACCTCAGGAACAAATCAACACCTGCACTTCCTAGTGAATCCTCTTGTGATTTGATTTGGAGCTCATTTCTGAAACAACTGTGTCTTTCCTCTTCCAAGGTGGTTTTATAACTTATCTCTGGATCAGTGATTATATACCTTCCCCATGTACTTGGGAGTGATTCGGAGTATGATTCCAATTCACTCTGAAGTGCCCCAAAGTCTTCCAAAGGTAAATACAGTTACTAATACATCCTCCAAAACTTCCATTTAAATATTTCCATCCATTTTGTTTGGAGTGGTAACAGATAGACAGAAACTTGTCTTACTTATATATAGTCTTACACAGTTGTTCAATACACTATTACTGGTCTTGCTTAACTCTTTTACATGTGACTATCTTCAGGCATCATATTGAATTAACTCTTCATTTTGTGTGGAAGAGATGTTCAACCAATATTGACTCATTTATTTAATGAATGGGCAACTACAGCAGAAAAAGCCAAATTAAAGAAAGGATAATCTAAAAATGGAGAACAAATATTAAAGACGGATATTCACAGATGTGGAATGTGTGAGAATTCCACAGGTGGAAATGTAAATTGGTACAATTGCTGTGGAAAACAGTATGGAGGTTCCTCAGAAAATTAAAAACATGATTACCATATGACCTAGTCATTTTACTACTAGGTATTTATCCAAAGAAAATGAAAATACTAACTCAAAAAGATATATGCACCACTATGTTTAAAACTTGCAGCATTATTTACAATAGTCAAGACACACATACACACACACACACACACACACACATACACACACACACAGGAATATTACTCAGCCATATAAATGAAATCTTGATATTTGCAATGACATGGATGGACCTAGAGGGTATAATGCTAAGTGAAATAAGTCAGTCAGAAAAAGACAAATACCATATTTCACTCATATGTGGAATTTAAGGAACAAAACAAAGAAGGAAAAAAAAACAGATTCTTAAATACAGAGAAGAAATCTGGTTGTCAGAGGGGAGATGGGTGTCAGGCAGGGGGATGAGAGATTTAGATAAAGTGGATTAAGGGCACACTTATCTTGATGAGCACTGAGGAATATGTAGAATTTTTGAATCATCATATTGCACACCTGAAACTAATATAACACTGCATGTTAATTATACTTCAATAAAAAAATAAATAAAAAGACAAATTTCCACAGATGTTAAAGACCAATAACTATACTTTTTAAGTGGGTTTTCATCGTGCAGTGCTTATAATCAGTTGATTCCAAAATTTAAAGTAGCCTAGACTTACTTAAATCAAAGCTGCATGCTTTTGTACATTTTATGATAATGCTCTGAAAAATACCAATCATATTTCAGGAAAAATAAAAATGTTAGAGTTAAAAAATGAGAAAATTAAAATGGATTTACAACTCCAAGGATTTATGATATTCTTTATTTATGAAGGAAAGTCTTTTTGTGAGTAGGTAGCCCAGTTCCCACAGAATTCTTTTACCAGACCGATTCTTTGTCTTAAGGGTTCATACAGATTTGGAAAAAAAAATCTCTCCCACCAAACCAGAAAGGAATATGCTACTTAATAATTGTGTGTTCAAATCCTCCACTACTGAAGGTGATGTTGTCAATAGTCTTTTAACAAGTTCAGTTTTCAAATGGATGAAGATGAAGAAGGTGGAGGGAAAGATTTTAATTCCTTATCCCATCTTGGTGGATGGTGGGAGATTTTCCTGCTTTCTAAATATTTTTCTCATTACAAAGAGCATATGATTTTTTTTTATGAGGAGATATATATAAAGAACAGAATAAAATAATACTTACAGCCCCCTAACAGAGAAATAATAATTTGGAACATTTTGATATATATTCTCTAGTCAAATCTCCCATTTCCTATGTGAGCTCAATTGACCTCCCCTCATGAGACTGAGATAAGACTACGCCAAATATTTTTCCCCTATCCTGTGAGAAATTCAATATCTTCTCCAAAAGCACAGTGAACTCACTGAGGCATATAATATGCAAACATTTATAGTTATATATTTATTATGTTTATGTATTAAATAATATATTTATATTTACATATATAGTTTTAGCTATATATACTTGGGATGGCTAGTCATTTCTGGCTTTGGTTTCTGCTTTCTGCTGTATTCTTTTTCTCTGTTTTGCATTTTGTGATTAGTACTTTACCTATGTTCACCCCACCACTGACATGGAGACATTCATTTATTCAAAATATATTCAGCAAATGTGAACTCTGTGTTGGAGACTATTCAAGACAATGGAGAAACAACAGTGAAAAAAAATATGGAATCCTATTCTTATATTTCAAGGATGGTGAAGAGTACAAGGTGCAGACACATAGTATAACAGCTCAAATGTCAGATGGCATTGAATGCTATGGAGAAAAAGCAGGGGAGTAGGTTAAGGGGTTGCAAAGGTGGAGTTTGCAATTTCTAAAAAGTGGTCTGGGAAGACCTTATGGGGAAGGTAACATTTGATCAAACACCTGAAAAGGGTATTTAAAGTCTAAAGATACTTTTAATTGCTATCTCATCCAACCAATTAAAAAAGAAAACTAAAAAAAAAAATAGCGAAAAACTAAGAGGCAGCTGTGTTTAGATGTTGACTAGAGTTTCAGGAGAAATGGAAGAGATTTGCTATAGCAACCACAAAACAAAAAATAAAATTAAATGCCAGATTATATTTTTCTTAAGAATTCTCATAATAAAAGGGTTTAATCCCTTGCAGTGTTAATGAGCCCTCTCTCCCTTGTCTTTCAATCTTCTTAATTTCCTTCTCTTTCACTCTCTATTCAGGATCCCACTTCATTTCCCCCCTTGTTTTTTCCCTTCCCTTGATGTTACTATTCTCTCACCCTAAAATTATGTTCATGAATGAAAGACTATATAGAACATTTACTTGTATAGGGATCTACCTTGTTATTTTTTATAGTTTACCATCTAATGACATCAGTGTCTCATAATCTGCACTTAGAGAAATTATGAAGGTACTTTCCTGAAAAAAGACTATTCCATCTTGAAGATAAATTCTAATTGCTAAAGATAATGTTTTTGCTACACTACATATGAATGTTTATAAGTAATTAGATGCATTTTAGATGCTTTGTAGTATCTTTTTTATTTCATGAAATATTAGCTCTTTGCTGTATCATTACAATTTCAAAAATAAGCTTTAATTACAGCATATCATTGTTTTATGTTCTAGTTCATGCAAAGAATTTCACTATTATAAAGCATTCTAGCTATTTCTATTATTATTATTATTATTATTATTACTACTACTACTACTACTACTACTCCTAAAAATAATGTAGATGTAACACCACATACTCTGGAACAATAATTGCCGGGTGGTATGGAATCTGAGTACACTTCCAAATAACTGTGAGACTCTGGACAAGTTATTTAAAACCACCAGTCTTCAGTTTTCTTATAAGTAACGATAATAATACAAATATCATATGATTGTTGTGATAATTAATGAGTTAATATAATGGAAAGCTTTAAGAAAAGGACTTGAAACATGACAATTAAATGTTACTTATCATTATTATTATTATTAGAATCATGATTACATTTTGGACAAATTTAGTGTCTGATTATTTCATTAGGATTAGAAGTGGATCTGATGGCTAAAACAAATGTAAACATAATGAATTTAAAGTCATGGTCCTATGAATGAGAATACTAACCTAATTTTATTAGTACTGAATAATATGCTTTTAAAATATTTGATGAATCTATAGATATCAATGATACCATATTATAATTTCTATTTATTTTATGTTATTAGGTGCTATAAGCTGTTTTCATATGTTCATTGGACATTTATATTTCTTCCACCAATAATTATCTATTTATATCTTTATCATTTTTCTATAAAGTTTTAGGTTTTTATAAAATATGTTTCTAATTAGGCAGAATAAATGTACATGCAAAAGGCATATAAGAGCATCTGCAAACCTTTGATTTCAAGAGCCATTTGACACATAAATCTTTCCAGATAATGGAAATCAAGATGTCTAAATATCACCATCAAGAGAATTATGAAAATTCCTTTAGCAGTCCATTCTGATCTTAGAAAACTTTAATTATATGTGGCTTTTTTTTATTATACAAAGGGATATCTTCACAAAGTTCCATTAAAAATTGATTTCTGAATGTAGGGTGACAGAAAAAAATTTAATAAAAAGACTGTATTTTTAGAAATTAGAATAATCCAGAACTGGATGTGTAAATGATAAAAGTAAGATTTTTCTCGCACTTACTTTGTAACTTCAATTTATGAAAATCCCAGCAGTGTTCTGTTTAAATTACGGGCTTTACAATGGCCAAATTGAATTCTGATAGCTTACCATTATAAGATCAGTCGGTCAGCCAATTGTTATAGATTATTGCCTCAGCAGCTGTGGATATCTATCAGGGCACTGTGGGAAGCTTAAAATTTAAGGCATATTTAGTTGCACCCTTGTGTGATATAAATGACTATCTTAATATTTAAATTTTCCTCTATTGGGATATAAAAGATATATCTCTATGTACCCTGTGCAAACAGAAAATAGATACATTCTGCAGTTTTAATTTCTCACATCTATTCATTGATGCACTCTGTCTTACAATAATAAGGTTTCTTTGGTTTTCCTTTTGTTATGGGACTCTGTTTATGTGTTGTATAAAGGCTCCATGGGAAACATGAATAGCCTTTCAGTATGAGTATTATTTCTGATGTTGAAAGGAATGCAAATTTGTGTATTAGAAGAGTCTCTGGGGTTCAAGTTTCCACCATTTCTAATTATTAACTTACGGGCACAGGTGAAACAAGTCCGGGATGTCGGGATTTGATTTTCAATTAGATTTCAATCATTTATTCAACCTGTGAGTATAAAAGAAAAATGAAACAACCAGAAGCATTTAAGGTTTTCACCCAGACATGTGCCTAGTGAGAAACAGAACAAATTGAGTACTTAGGCTCGGGCATTTTCCAGAATAATATTCTCAAATATTCTAAACAGTAGGAGGACTACTGTGCAACTTGTTGAATCCTGCCAGGTTACGATAATCATTTTATTAAAGTTCCCATTTATCTTTATTTGATATAAAGACATCTATTTTCTTATATAACATAAACACTTGATGCTATTTCTATTTAAAAGGCACACAGCCATCCAAAATAGCATCTAACTACTAAGCAGCATAATTATCTATGCAGTTTGATAATAACTGAAAGACAAATTTGACTTGTTTCCTTACTTTAGTTACATCTACAGAAGAATTTATCAGGATTTAAATATACCCTCACATACAAATCTACTGTACTATTTTGGAGAAATCCACCCACATAGAAATGATTAATACAACAAATCCACTGTATCTTTTTATTTTGGTGATGCTTGTTAATGAAGTATATACGGGATCAGTTCCTGAAGCAAATGCAGTTCCTGAAGCAAAAGTTACTGTTTAGGCACAGAAATGTGTTTTAGTACTATCCCAAGGGAAAAGAAGAGCATCTAGCAATGCCTGCTCAATTACAGGATACTTCCAAAATAAATTATAATGCAACCTGGTGTTAGAGCCCAATGTATTTACCTTGATTGGAAGATAGATTTTATGACTATTTACCACAGAGAAAAGCAAAGCAAAAATATTCAGCCAATTCCCTGATGGTGTTTCATTAAGTTACTGATGGATAATTTTGTTTATCATATTATTGCACTCCTGATGATACTAACCAACTCTAAAAAAAATTAGCTATCTTGCTTAGGACTGCTTTGACATATGTTAGAAAAATTTCCATTGAGCCAAGGATAGACCGAATTGATCTTCACACTCCTTCCCAAAGCTGCTCTGAATCAGTCTGTTCCTTTCTAGTTGTCACCTTCAAAGAGACCTTATGTTCTTTCATGAGCAAAATGCTCTATGTTACTCAGGGAAATAAAATATATTGTTTTGTACTATCCTCACTCTTTCTTTTCTTTGAATTAATTGCCCCTTGCTAATTTTCTGGTACTATTTAAGTCTATTCCTTATTTCAAAAACAGTTAATGACTGTGTCAACAAGCAGTCTGAAGAAGGGTTGTATAGCACTGACCCCTATAGCTAAGAAAGCTCAACTCCTTCTACATGGTTCTAAAGGGGTCCTTTAAATTGAGGTATGAATATTAATATTGTTCTCTATTTAAAAGAACAGAAAACAATAGACAGTTAAAGGCCAAGAAAAATGTTTATTTAAAAACTGCAGGAAAGCAGTAATCATATTGGGTAAAGAACTCTTGTCTTAGAAAATCACCCCACTGTGAGCTTACATAAACAGTTGAAGCCACTGGATATAGCTTAGATAGGTGTCTAAACAAAATAAATAGGGCAATAGAATTTGTAATTCAGATCCAATGCAATGGGGCGGCAGTGATGAGGGAGCATGGGGCAAGCTGAGGGCAAAGTACAGGCTAACGGCACTCCCCTTCCCAGGTGGGATATGTGTGATGGTCCGTGGACACTCCTGACTGCTCAAGAACAGGGGAAAGGAAAGAAAGCAAATGATTGACTGATAGAGATTACAGTCATGCAGGACAGGAGTTTACAGATAACTTAGTAAACTGCAAGAGAAAGGCAATCTTATCCATAGCCTTATCTCTAGAAACCTGTAGACTCTGTTTCCTGGAGCACTAATATCACCCTCATCAAGATGTAAAGGGGTTTAAGTGCTTGTCATGGTAATGTGGGAAACAAGGGCAAATGAAAAATTAAATTCCCCATTGACAAGGCCTTGAAACAGGCAGAGCAATCTTCCTCTAGAAGCTCAGCTGCCTCAATGATGACACTAGGGGCAAAAAGGATCTTGGCTTAATATTATTCTAACCTTCCCAGGATCCTGTGAGTCTCCTTAGACACCTAAAAATTCCTTTGCAAACTTCCTTTATCTTTAACTCTCAAGTATATGTTGGCAATTACACTCCAAGCATATGGCCCCTGATAGACATCTGAAGGGTCTCGTGACTGAGGTTTTACTAAACAGTAATAAATGATGTTTTCTTAACAACAGCTAGCCCCTCAAGGTCCTGGAAACCTTGTTTCCAAAATTCCTTGGAGACTTATGCTGTCTCTAACCCCCTCCCAACCTGAGGGTATATAATCAGTCACTCTTCATAACCTCAGTGCAGCTCTTTCTGCCAGTGGTTCCTGTCCCTGTGCTTTCATACAATCACCTTTTTTGCACCAAAGATGTCTTCAAGAATTCTTTCTTGGCTATCGGCTCTGAACCCCTACCATCACCCCCAAACCCCATCAGCAGGAGTTGAGAAAGTTTAGATTCAGGAAGGTATAAAGAGTTGAGGAAGAAAGATCTTTACTGAATGAGGAGTTTAAAAGGCCATGGCAGCCAGAAGAGGCCATGGCTGATGCTACTCCATATTTTCTGCTTGTTTTTTGTTTTTGTAGAACTAGGAAAGATGCCTTTCCATCAGATGAGAATAACACTGGGCCACAGCTCTGGGCTGAATTTTAGACTTCAGCCACCCCTTCAACTCAGCATCCCTGTGCAGGGCACAGTCTGCTGAACTGTGTGGCTATCTTGGACAGGGCTCTGGAGAAAGGGTGAACTGTCACTGATAAGAGTAATGGCCAGAGATCATAAGAACAGGATGCCCAGCAGCCATTTTCCAGTCATTCTTTGACCTATATTATAAAAGAGCTAATTCCCTCTTGTATTTGGTGAGATGATGAGTGAACTAATGAAAACTTAACAAGAAATCTTGTGTGAGTTGTGACCATGTGCAGGTAAGTCCCCTAAGAAACGTCAGAAATTGGGGTAAGGTGTCCTGATAAAATTAAATACAAGAGGATTTTGCAAGGTTGTAGAGGATCTGGGAACATCTAGTTAACAAATCTATAGATTGTTACATCTTAGACTTTTATATTTTAAGGGATTTTAGTTTTTTGTTACATTTAAATGATGAAAGAAACTGAAGTGACTTTAGGAAAATAACAGGGCAGATGTTATAATTTCTTTTTAGATAATTTGATTTCTTAGCACTCTAATGAATTATCTCCCAAAATGTAAAAATTTCTTTACATTTATTAGTGAATTATTTAAAAGAATATATAACATCTATGGAGAAATAGTGACAACTTCCCCTAATAGGAATATCACAATCTTCTATTCTCATGCCCTCAATGTTACTGAGGAACTCTAAACATTGCAACATTTCAGCGTTAATGAATTGAGGCCAACTGATGTCCTTCTCTTTAAATTCTTAATAAATTCACTCATGTTTTACTTCTTTCTTCTTAATTTTTTTAAGAGGATACCCTCCTTCACTTTGACATTTGGCTTTGTCATTTCCTGTGTTTTGTATTTGACTTTTTTTTTTTTCTTTTTGTATGTTTATATTTTTTCAAGGAGAGGGGCATAAACTTTTTCCTCCAAGAATTTGTCTTCCTTGGCCTAAATATTTTCAAGTTTCTCTGATGGTTAAAACATAGGCAAACATAGAAGGAAACCAATACCTCTCCCAAAATCAAACTTCGAAAAGCTTTCAAGGCCTTGCTCCATTATCTCTTCTGTTGCAATTTTGTTAAAGGAAAGAAGTTCCAAACACTAGCTCACCTTCTTTTACTTCTTAAAAATTTGCATTCTGGATTAAATCTGCCAATATATTGCTGCTAAAATTTCTGTGCCTCCTCATCAATGTATTTTAGTTTCATTCATTAAATACATCATATTGTGTTGTCCTCATATTTTTTACTTCCAAGCATTTGATGTTACTGCTCTTCTCTTTGCTGAATCTCTCTGTTCTTGAATTTACTATTGTACACATATATCTACCAATCCCCCTATCTATCTGACTGATATTTATCAATCCCCCTCTGTGGATTTTTTCCTTTATATATTCTGGGTTACACAGTTCATTTCTTTCTTTTACTACTCAGTTTATTTTTGGGCTTTTCTTTTTCACAGATTTTCTTTTATCACCTAAGTGTAAGTGCTTTTTGTCCACATTGACAGTCTTGATATTTTCAAACATCTACTGATACTTTTTCTTAGAAATATTTATCACTTAAGTGAGAATTGTTAAAATAAATTTGTTATCCTATTATCTGTATATCTTTCTCCTTCAGTACATTGTTCTTAAATTCATGGTTCATTCATACTAAAAACACGTATGTAAATTTCAGGAACTTTTCCTTCATATGTCAGTTAGATATATGTTTTTCTAGTTTTCCTTGTTATCAATGGAAGATTTGTCCATGAAAACCAAAAAAAGAAGCATACACTGCCTGTGATAATGAATCCAACAATATACATCGTTTATAATCTTGGTCATGGTCTCATAGCAAGGTTCTTACAAGTTCACATTATTTAGCCATTGTCCTGACTGTTCCATAATACCATTGTTTTCATTTTCTATATCTTATATAAGCAAAATATATCTTTAAAAGGGGACTTCTCCCTAAATATATATGTGTGTCTTCCTTTTCCATAAACTTTTACTAAACAAATGATTACTTTTCACAAGAAGTAGCTGTGGAATAAAAATTTCCATACTCAATTTCAGTACCTGAGATATGTAAAGAGTGTATCTATCCATTTTTCATGTCATATAATGACAAAAATTAATTTTCTCACTTTCAGGCAATTTAGGTCTTTTATGTTTGTCAAATTTGAGACCAATTCTTTATGAGATACATTGTGAGTAATTTTAGTAAATAATTTTAAATGTATTGATATGCTACTCACAATTTATATGTTGAAATATGGAATTATCCTTTTAAAGATTATGACATTTCATACAAATTGAATATATATTATTATAGAAGCTATAACTGACTTATGTGCAGCATAACTCTCCAAAAAACTTTAACCTATGAAAATATTGGCCCTAGTTTCCAGGGAACATTTAGTAGAACATGAGATTTGATACCCTGATCCAAGTGGCAAATACTGATCCAAAGCAGAGAGCCATGAATTTACATGTGAATTTTGGTGAAATTTTTTCAAATGTAAAAGAACATATATATTCACATTGTTTTAATTTAAAAGTAAAAAATACCAAATGAAAAAAGAAACTTAAGAAAAAATATGCTTTCATTGGAATTAATCTCATAAACTACTGTCTTATGACATTATTTTTACCAAAGATTATGATACTGAAAATTAACTAAGACAGGCATTTTACTTTTAGGACAGAAAATTTTGGTTGTATCTGTATTAATATAAAAAAATGTTCTGTAATCTCTAGTTTGTATAATTATTGTAAAAAATGCCTATTTCCCCAGTTCTGTACAGTTCCATATTTGGAAAACTCATCCCTATTGCAAAATAACAAGGCAAACTGTCATAAATACAAGAGAAAATTGACACTATAAAATATACGTAAACATGTATATATCATGTGTGTAAATGTGTTTGTGTATAACATGTAGATAGACATAACTTTACAGACATAGATATATCTATTTGTGTGTGTGTGTGTGTGTGTGTGTGTGTGTAAAATACAATTAAACAATACAATAGACACTGAAGTGGTCTGCCTTATATCTAGGGTCAGCTATTTGTAAAATCTTACTTTTAAGTATCCGCACAAAGTGTATTTGTCATGAACTCATATTTCATTTATATATACTCATATCCCAGTTACCTTACTGTAGTGTGATGAAAGTGAAGCACTCTTCTGCTTCCTTGTCCATGTAGGTAAGTCGATCCTAATTTCTATCTTCTTTACTGAAAGTATTGTACTATATCATATAAGGGAACAAAACTTAAATATATACTATATTACTGCTCTTAAGTTTCTTTTTTTCTTTAATTAATGTTTACTTTTGAGAGAGACAGAGAATGAGCAGGGGAGGGGAAGAGAGAGAGGGAAACACAGAACCTGAAGCAGGTTCCAGGCTCTGAGCTGCCAGCACAGAGCCCACCACGGGGCTTGAACTCACAAATTGTGGGATCATGAGTTAACATTTCTAGCCGTATAGCTTTAGGTATCATACATATAAAGCATGTTACTGGGGCCAGATGAAATCTTAGATCATTCCTAGCAACAAAGTCTGACCTTGGCATGTAAGGATAAGTATAAAAGGAATATTAAACCCTTGATGAAGGGGAATTTAAGGATTGCTAAAGACAACGATGCACCTGTAGTAATCATCAACCTCGCAAAATGCCCTTCCCAAATAATATGAAATAATTCGCAACTATGAAAATTCTATACAAAATCACACCCTCATCATTATTTGAGGACAATGAATGCCAAAACTTCAAATCAACTGTTAGTGAAAAGAAAATTCAAAACCCCTAGCATTTTGGTCCAACAAGTGCCAGCTCCCACTCTGCTCTCTGTAAGGCCTTGAGGTAAACAAAAGCTGACAGAGGAAAAAAACACAAGGAAGACAAAGAAGGGATACTAGTAAATGGTCCTATGGGAGAACTGAAGCAAGCACCAAAAACATTAAAACTACCCTAAAGTTTAAAATACTAAAAGAGTAACCAGGAAGAGTCAGAGCACAGATATAGAGAAGGGATTTCAAAGTATGTGTTATTTAAAAATACCAGATGTCATGGGCGCCTGAGTGGCTCAGTCAGATACTTAACTTCAGTTCAGGTCATGATCTCATGGCTCATGAGTTTGAGCCCTGCATCAGGTGCCTGGAGTCTGCTTCAAATTCTGTGTCTCTGTCTCTCTCTGCCCTTTCCTTGCTCATGCTCTGTCTCTTTCTGTCTCAAAAAAAATATTTAAAATTTTTTTTAAAAAAATTAGATGTCATAGCAAGGACCAGGCATACAATTTAAAGGGACAGGTTTAGCTTAAAGGGATGGATAAGGTATAAAAACATAGGACCCCAAATGCATAACTTGTATGAAACTAAAAAGGCAAATATGAAGGAAAAGTGTCTTTTAGCATTGAGGTGGTGGAGGGAGAAAGAAGAAAAATGGAGATTAAAATCTTGCAAGGCCAAAGTCAACAAGAAACCTCACACACTCAAAATTGAAAGACTTACAACCTACCCAGCCCACCAAAGCAAGATAAAAGAGACAATTAATTCTTCTAATGTGCCCAAACTTTTCCTAGTCTTGTAGAAAATGATACCATTCAAATGAAGATCTAGTAATATTCCCCCTTAAATGAACAAAAGCCGTGTGATGTTAAGAGAAAATATTTTTTAAACGAGGAAAAAATTTCATGCATATCAGCTGAGTAAACCTATCCTGGAAACAAAAAAGCATGAAAAATTATGAGTCTCCACTGTACAGAGAATTAAATATACTCAGATAAGCATTTGACGATATGAAAAACCACCTTGAATATAAAATGTAAGAATTTAGTAAAGAAATTTTAAAAAATGAAAAAGTTGATTTAAGTCAGAAAAAAATTTGCAACGTGTGATTAAGTTATCTCAAAAACAAACAAATCTATTATTTTCAAGATGCCTTAGAGAAAATAGACTCAAATTAAAATTCAATAAAAATACAATAAATTAATATAGGAGAATAACCCACATAATGAAAATAGCATAATGAAGCAAAATATTAGGAAGTAGTGGAATTGGAAGACAGACAAAAAAAGAATAATATTCACATAATTGAAGTTCCTGAAAAAGAAAAAAAATAATTAAATATATTTAAACTATAAAACAAGAACACTTTCAAAGATAGAAAAAATGTTAATCTACACATTGAAAAGGCTTACCAAAACTTGAGAAAAATTAATCCAAAATAATCAATGTCTAAAGATTTTTCCAGTAGAACTATTACATTTCAAAGATAAAGTAAAAATATTCAAGGTTCCCAGACAAAAAGATCAAATATTTCACAAGGGCAAAAAATTAGACAAGCATCAGTCTTTGCAAAATCAATATACAAATCAAGATACCAATGGAGTAGTGTTTTTTTTTCTAAAACTCAGTAAAAGAAAGTTTGAACCCAAGAGTTTATGTCTAGACAAGATGTTCTTCAAAATCAAATATATTAAAAAGAGAGTTTTTAAAACAAGAGCTTAGGGAATTTTGCACCTAATAGTCTTTCTTATATAATCTTATGGAGGCTGATGTCATCCAAATAAAAACGGAAAATTTTTACAAAAGACTGATAATGAGCATTTAATAATGTATGAATGTACATAATACAATTTAAAAATGACAAGGATGAAGGTGGATAATTAATGTTACATTATCTAACTAAGGAGAAATAATTCAGCTAAACTAACAAACGAGAAGAAAGGAGAAAATAGGAAGAAAGGTTATTGTATAAAGACAAGAAATAGTTTAAAAGATATTAAAGAGTCAAATTAGAAAATACAGCACTAAAGGCATCAATGAATATATAAATCCAAAGATATCACTAGAGCAAAGACACACTTTCTTAAATACTAAAAAGAGTTTAAAAAGAGAGAGATGAGAGAGACAGAGAGAGAGAGAGAGAGAGAGAGAGAGAGAATGCAAAGAATATCAACCTAGTTCCAAAGAATAAATTCTAAAATTAATGATGAAAGTTTAGGGAGAATCAGGATTTGCATATCTTCAAAATTTCTCTCCTAATATATAGTTACTAATTACAAAGGCCAAGATAATAATTTTACATTGGGGAAACCCAGCAGACCTCACCTTAATTAAGAGATCAAGGTAAAAATCTCTAGTGTTTGACATAATTCACTGAAGATATAATATTATTTCTGTGCTATTTTTACAAAATAATGCATAATTTTATACCAGTTATGAGACAACATCATATAAACTCAAGTTGAAGGACATTACCACATAACTGATCACTACGCTTCAACCAAAGTGTGTTAAAAGTGCCAGAGTCATGAAAAACAAAGCAAGGCTTGAACACCTGTTACCGGTACAAGGAGACTAAGGACAACTTGAAGACATAATGCAATATGTGATGACTGACAGTATCTCGCAAGAGAAAAAGTTGGTGAAATGTGGGCAAGTCTGTAGTTTAGTTAATAGTAATACATCAATGTTAATTTCCTAATTTTGACACAATTTTGAAGTGAATAATCTTTGTAAGTCTAAAATTAGAAAATTTAAATTGAAAAAAATTCATAGAAAAAATTAACACGAGTTTGGTAAAAAGCTCTTTAAGAATGAAGAGAAAATTAATGATCTGAGCAAGGTATCATTTCCATAACAAAGGGGAAAATACAATGAATACATTCCATTCTTAAATTTAATCTAAGAGTTAAAAAGACACTTTGCTAATTAGACCATCAAGTAAATGTTAGTTTAGGGAGTCTGCCAAATTTGAGATTAGGAACAAAATCCAATATCCTATTTAAATTAACTACAGATAAATCCATATTTATTAATTTTTCAAAAGCCAGGGTCAGCAGTGACTACCTAAGCAAGGCACCCCAAATCTGGACAGGAGCCTGTATGGAGCTGGTCCCGGTTTCTCTTCTTTACTATACTCTTCAACTTTCCAGAGTTGCTCCCAGTTCCAGTACTGTTTCCCCTCAGTACTACCAAAACCACCAATGGCTGCAGTATTTCCTTCATGAATTCACTCAGATTGTAAGAATACCAAAACGATTGTTGACACCCTGATTTGGGGTGATTCCTACTCATTGTTGGACATGGACTGGGTTAAGGACACTGGGTTACCACTGTCTAGTTTTAAGCTAGAGCTACTTCTGTGGGACCATGAAAAAGGCTTGTTCAGCTCCCTCTTCCAACCACACTCCCACTTCTGGTCTAGAAGACCCTAAAGAGGCAGAACACGGGGTTAGGGTCAGCACCTAATAGATACTGGTTCTATAGTATCTGACTAAATGGCTCATAGATGCAAGGAGATTTTTATGGTATTATTTTCTATCCAAAGCCAAAGTAAATAATTTGTGATTAGCAGTAATGAATGTATATATCTGTCACAAATATGATAATTTATCAAGTGTTACCTAGGAACAACATTAAAACATAAGACTTCCCAGGTTGCATGCTCTCCAGTTTTCAACATTTGAATTCATTCTATATCAAAGAAACTTCTTGTTCAGTACTTGGAAAGGACCAAAGAAGGGCCTTTTCTCCTTCAATATTTCTAATAATGATTTTCAAATGTTGGCATTTATGCATGAGCAGAAGCCACTTTTCACAGGATAATGTAACTGAATTCATCATCTTCTTTTGACCTTTAAATGACTTTTTGGTCTTGCCTCACTTATCTATCTTACTTCTTGGTTTTGTCATTCTCTCTCATCTTCTGAGATCATTGAGTCAGGGCTTCAGGGTGACCCTTTTCAAAGGAAGATGGCTTGGTATTAAGGCCTTGTCTGTTTTGGATCAAGGCTTTAGAGCTTGCTCCCACATAATATTAGAAGTCATATATCAGTTATATAATTACTTTTTTAAAATCCTTACAAATGTGGACTTTCCTATTTCTCAGGTAATGACCTGTGTAGATATCATTTGATGTTTTAATATTTCCCCATGGAGTAATATGTTTTTAATAAAGCTTTCAAAATTCTAACTTTTTACCTAAATTTAATCAAGCAAAGCAGTACTTAGAGAAGGATTACAAAACATAATAGATATACTTCTTTCACATATGTATTATAAGTGAAGAAAATTACCAAATGAGAAATACAAACCATGAAATGTAGAATAGAATTTTTAGAGTCAACTTTATATCTGGAATTTCATACTTAAGACCATCAGAGTGAGAAGGCTTCTGGTCTATAAAAAGAAAAAGAACAAAAAACCAACCACAAAAATCTTCATGGCCTTTGTAATGCTTTCTTTTTAAAGGTCACATTATATATGTGTATATTTATGTGCATAAATGTATATATTTATATGTTATATGTATTCATTGTACAAAGAATGACAATATTTCTGACAATCATTGAATTGTTGCTGTTCCAATAAAATTACAGCTAAGTTACTATCATTTTTATAATTGTACAGTAGGAAATATCGATATAAAAGGATATATAGAGTACCTTAGCAGTACAAATTCTTTTATTTTACATTTAACACAGATAAAGCCTTTTATTTAATGTTAAATTTGGGTATGTAAATTTAAATTTTTGAAGTTGTTTTTCAAGGTTTATAGAGTTATCCTAAAAAGTGACTTAATTATCTATTTCACTTTGTATCAGTACAATCTTCAATGAAAACAGAAATTCTATAAATTCATGTTTTCAAGAAATGAGCCCTTTTTTTTGTTCTACAGTATGGACTGAACTAAAAAAAAATTCTAAAGTAAATGAAATGAGATGGTTATTAGAGGAATTACAGGGTTGTAATTTCAACAAATTAGAGTGCTATAGCATAAAATATAATTTATCCCAATATTTTAAAAGACTATATGTTTTTCTAGATTTATATGGGTTTTAGAAAATTTTAAACACAATTAACCAAAATGAACTTCATGTGCGTGTGGATAAATGTGTGTTTATATCCAAAGTGACCATAACTGTATAAAATATTCACTAAACTCCAACAAGTGGCCCATTAATTATACAATTTTTGAGTGTTACACTTTCTTTAGTTTTTCCTGTGTGTTTGCCAGAGTATGTGTGTGAAGGATTCTGCCACTGTGCATAAGGTTCATTGAAATTTAAACTTTCAGTAGCATTCAAAAACATTACTGCCAGCTTACAATGTATTAGTCATTTTGCTAGATGCTGACAAAATAGACTAATGGTTCCTTATTCAGAAGAGTACACAGTCTGATGAAGGAAACTTTCTTGTATGTGACTGAATAAAGTACAACATACTAAGTGTCAGGAGATTTCAGAGGGAGAGGTGATTTACATTGTCTGGGGAGAGTGCATACTCATTTTCAAAGAACTGGCATTGAATTGGGCTATGTGCAATATTCTTTGCTTTTTACCTCTGAATTCTATATTACCTCAACAAGGGTTCAGCCCTGTTATTTTATAATTCTGTAATTCCATTTTGCTCACATGCTTTCATAGTTTTAGAGTCAGAAGATATATAAAGCAGTAATGCATGATGAGGCATCTCCCTGATGATTAGTCTCCTACATATTGGGAATTTATTACAGAATATCAGCCAGCAGATTTCTGATAGCAGAAAACTGGTAAACGCCTCTAGGGAACTTATTTTATTGAGTCTTCTCATTTAACATATGGTGAAACCTGGTACCAGCAGGATATGTTACTTTTTCAAGGTCACAGAGTTAAACAGTGATAAATCAGGACTAAAATTCAGACATTTAGCTTTCGAGTTTGAGTGCTTAGCTTGGTTTACTTTTGTTTTCTAGGCTAGATCAATATTCTGCCAAATTTCATCTAGCTTAGGAAATAGGAGTACCTCTCTCCATTACGCTTGTTAGCTTACTGTCTTCATTAATATTTCTAGAGTTATTTCAGAAAAAAAGAATGCTCCACATGTGAGTTTTATAGACTGGAGATTTGCAATAGCATTCATTCATTTTTTTGTTGTTAGCGAGGTTATGTTTCTGTCACTTCTTCACAATAAGAATTATTTAATATTCTCTGGCCTAATTTCTTTATCTATGAAGCAATACAAATATTAAGGCATTTGAAATATTTTACATATTATTCTCAGGTTTTTTTATATTTAATTGTGGATAGTGCTATACTGACATGTTTATATAGATTTCTCTGTGAAAATATTACCTAACCACTTTTGCACCTTGAATAGACTTTTAGAATTTTTATTTTGAAAAAAAAAATCCTTATCTCATGTTGTCCACAGATTTACACTAGTTCATTTTCACTCTTCCCCTCTAGATTTTTGCACAGCCATTTTTGTGAGAGAAAAAGCTATGCAAGTGGCACATTCAAATGACACCTTTAAAAACTGACAAACATTATTATTTCCCTGATGTTTCTTCTGTTCGTGACTTTATTTTATTTATTTATTTAGTTTATTTTGAGAGAGAGAGTGCAAAGTGGGAAGAAGGGCGGAGGGAGAGAGAATCTCATGCAAGCTCCAGAGGCAATGCGGCACCCGATGCGGGGCTGGAACCCACAATTCTGAGTCAGAATCAAGAGTCTGATGCTCAGCCGACTGAACCACCCAGGTACCCCTCTTCTGTTCATGATTTTAAAATGTGATCATAAAAGTAAAGCAGTTATTAAAAAGCAACACAAGCTCTTCTAACCCTCCCAAATCTCTCCTTACGCTGCACTTGGCATATTGTTACATAATTAAACTATGTGCCACTAATATTGTTCTAAATATTTAGCATAAATAAGTACATCCATTTTAAAAGCAGACCATTTTAATTATATTGGATTAATAACAAGAAGATTCTAAATTATACCAACTTTTTCACGTTTGTCTTCAAATCCTTCTTTTTAAAAATATTTTTAAATGTTTATTTATTTTTGAGAGAGAGATAGAGACACAGAGGGTAAGTGGGGGATGGGCACACACACACACACACACACACACACACACACACACACACAGAATCTCAAGCAGGCTCCAGGCTCTAAGCTGTCAGCACAGAGCCCGACACAGGTCTCAAACTCACCCACCACGAGATCAGGAGCTGAGCTGAAGTCGGACACTTAACTGACTGAGCCACTCAGATGCTCCTTTAAATCCTTCTTTAATTTAGTTTTCTTTAATCCTTATTTTCTTCTACTTAATCTCATATGTTCTCTTGTATCTTAAGACAGCTTAACTTATTCCTTTATATTATTCATATTCCACATTCTTTAGGCAACACAAAAATGTTTGTTTTACACAATTTAAAAATGAAGAAGGAAAATGAAAGAAAGAGTGGAAAATTAATAATTTAATAAATAACTGCATTCACTAAAATATTATAGCCCCTTGAGTCAGTCTCTGTGCTATTTTCCCATACATTATCTTGCTGAATATTTTCAATAACTCCACGAGCCATGAATTCTTGTTCACGATTCACAGAAGACAAACTTCAGACTCAGAAAGGTGAAACATCATGGCCAAAATACCACACACCTTGTCTGTTGGGGAACCCTGGCCTTGCTTTATGCTGCTGCCCAGTTTCATTAAATATAAAGTCTAGAATTTGAATCATGTTCTTTCTTATTCTGTGTTCTGTTTCCCAATGTTTAGTTCTTCGTGGTACCCATGGAGTTGAGCAGATTATTTTTATGGTCATAAAAATGAAAGTTCTCACTCAACAAGTATTGATCACCTACTCACAGGGGTCTAACTCCCATAAAGAACACAACAAATATCTTTCTAACATATAAAATAACCACATTTTAAAATATAGTTTCCCAAATCTTTAGTATTACTTAAATCTTTAAAGTTTTTTTTCTACTTGGATTTTCATCTTATAAAATCCAAAGCATCATTAAATATAGCAGATATACAACTGAGAATGAAAATTCTGAAACACTGTGAATAGACAGCAAGTCTAAAATTATACAAAAGTCAGTTAAATACCTTTGACAGCATCCTGAAGACTGATGAAACCATGCTCCATCAGTTCATAAATGAGTGGGAAATTCAGATCGATGGCCTTCCCCTGAAACACCTTGCCCTGGGCCTAGAGAACAATTCTCCATCCTCTTAACTCTCAGCAGAAACTACTTTGTTAACCTCAGCTGCCTGAGGGAAATTTCAGGTAGAGAAGCATTCACAAGCTGGTTCTCATTAGTTTGCTTTCCAGTGTCTGCTATGATACATGTATGTTTTTGCACTTTGTAACAAAGAGAAGGTAGCTGTTCTTTCCATTTGCTTCCTCAGGTTGCTAAGCAGACAGGCAGAGAGGTACTGAGGCAACAGCACTGAGCAGAGTACTCAGGTCTAAGTTCTACTATTGGTTCTTCCACTGACTGTGTAATGCTTTTAGAAAAACCACAGAACCTCTTGGGGCCTTTGCCCATTGGTGAGCTAAAATTCTTAGACCATTCCTAATCCTTCTGTAAGTCTATGTTTTAAGGATACCATAACTCTGCAAAGTGAACCACAGGCCTGGATTTCAGTGCCTAAGGTATCTCTGGGCACAACAGGAAAAACCCACACAGTAAATAATGTATAACAGTTACTCTGAAAAATGTCATTAAGTGCTTTCAAAACTATAATAAAATACAACATTGAGTATTTAAATAATTATATGAGTTTGAATCAACAGGTAAGACAGGAAACCTAAAATATTGTAAAGTAGTCTTCCTAATAAGTTGTAGAATGTCTTGGGTTCATGCTTTATCTAGAACTAATGATTAATGCATGGGGGAGAAATGAAGTTAACAATAATAATAATGCTAATAGTGAATATTTCTGTCATGTTAAATTCTCATTATAGTCTCAGGACTTTCAAGACAAGCCCAAGTGGCATTAACATGGTAAAATTGTTTAATAATCCTATAACTGTTGTAACACACTATATCTAAAATTGCTACTGTTAGCCTTTTCAAATGTCAGTAAAAGGAATTCTTTTTCCTTTTAATTCAATGATGTTGATAGAATACTTAATCATATTCTATTACCCTGAAACATATATTTCCTCAACCATAATTTATCAAAGATAAAAGCTGTGAATTCCATACCATTTTACTAAAACTACGATCATTGTTTAAGCAGGATAGTAAATTGTTACTGAGAAAAACCACCAGATCATTTATTATGTTATGTTTTTACTGACTTGTATTACATATTTTATGTAAAAACAGCTTTAAAATTTTCTCTAACAATTGTATTAGGTTTCTGGAAATATTCACAGGTATAATCCCGGAAAGAGCCATTCATTTCACTAAAAATAATAAAGCCATCATCATTTAGAAAATAACTTTAGGGGCACCTGGGTGGCTCAGTCGGTTGAGCAGCCAACTTTTTATTTTGACTCAGGTCATGATTCCACGGTCATGGGATGGAGCCCTTCATCTGGCTCCACACTGGGCATGGAGCCTGGTTAAGGTTATCTCTCTCTCTCCCTCTTCCCCTCCCCTGCTCGCACTCTTTCTCTCTCTAAAATAAAAAAAAAGTGAAAATTAAAAAAAATAATTTTAAATAGAAAACCTGGGAAGGTTCTTATCTCATTGCTATCGTATAATCTCTTTCAAGAGTAAGCTAACCAGCATAGCATAACATATAGAGTTGGCGAATCACTATATTGCACACCTGAAACTAATATAACATTGTGTGTCAACTACACTTCAATCAAAAAAAAAAAAAAACCTAGAGAAAAAGCCACTGGAATTGGGTCTACAAATCAACAGAATATCCATACGACAAACACAGTGTGAAAGGGTCCAAAACAAAGGCCCATGAGAAACAAAAAGAGACACAGATTGTCACCTTGCTTTCAAAGCTTAATAATCTACCAGCAAATTTACTCCATGGAGTGAAGACTATCTTGCAACCATCTCTACCCAAGGCCTGATCAGTGACTAGAATACTAAGTGCTATAAAAGAGGGGGAGCCAAGAAGGAAAGCAAGTCTGTGGGCTGGTGAGAGGGAGGTAAAAGAAAGCTTACAGAGGACGTGGGACTTGTGCTGGGTCCTTGGAATCCAGAGAAAGGTGAAGAGAAGTGATCTCAGAACCAACATTGTAACTCAAATGACATTTTCAGGTATCTGAATCATGGATTTGAATTATTCAAGTGAGGGGTATAGCACACTAATTTACTGAAGCTTGAGCTAGCTCACATAGTAGTTTTCATTAAACTATGAATTGACTTAAAAAAAAAAAGATTTGCTAACCAGTTACTAACGTAGGAATGCCTTGTTAACTCATTACGTTTTCTCGTTAAGAAGAAACATTTCCAAAAAGTAGTCAACTGTAAGACCACACTGTTATTGGTTCCTCCTTGTCACTGGTTCTAAGAGTGTGGTCCAAGGACCAGAAGCATTAGCATCACCTGTGAACTTATTAGAAAGGCAAATTATTATGCCTCATTCAAACCTACTAAATGAGACAATGTAGGTAGGGGTGAGCCACAGATTGTGTTTTAACAAGCCCTCCAGGGATTGTGATGCATAGTAAAAGTGGAGAACCACTGCTCTATGTATATGTGGGTTTGTTTCCATTTTTTTAAATAGACTTTATTTTTCAGAGCAGTTTTAAGTCCACAACAAAATTGAGCATAAAGTATAAAGAGTTCCTATTTTGTACTCAAGTTGTGCATTTGTTATAGTTGATGAAACTTTATATATGATTTTAAAAATAAAAAAAATGTTTTCCTCTGGAAATCATATTTTTGTACCTTTAGAGTTTTTCTTTAAAGATTAGTTTTAAAATAATTTAAAGCATTAAATGGCATATTCATTGTGCCTATGTTTTGTTCATCTCATTTGATAGAATTTATATAGTGATAAAATTGAAGTTTTCATGATCATTTATTGGTATAGGGTGTAATAATGATTGTAAAGGATTCACTGGGGCTCTGAGAATTCATGACATTCCCCCAAGATCCTTTTTTTCCTTGTAGCATCCCATAGCAATCAAAAGTCAAGAAAAAGCAATTAGCAAAAAGCAAAATCAAAAAGCAATCAAATAGCTTTAATGAACTAAGGTGTTATAAAATTTTAAAGTTACCTTTTTAGTCAAAATCTTCCTAAATTATCATATAGTCACTTGTAGTTGTGTGCCTCCATTACTTGTGGGATAGCTGTGATATATGCATATTCCTGTGGTGTTTAGTATGTTTTAATTTATCTCTTGTTCAAATATTAGAATTTCTAGTAGGTGTCAGACATTATGCCAGGCAATGAGGAGAAACACAGTTCCAGAGAAACTCTTCAAGAATCTGTCTCACTTATACAAAAGGGAGTAACCTTCTTTTAAATCATTTGCTGCCTAAGTATGTATCTTACAATTCCAGTTTCTCAAAGGCAGAGAGATGAACCTTTAAATTAAGAAATACTTAAAAAATATATTTTTGGGGTGCCTGGCTGCCTTAGTCCAAACAGCATGCAACTCTTCATTTGGGGGTCATGAGTCCAAACCCTATGCTGCATGTAGAGATTACAAAAAAAATAAATAAAAATGTTTTAAAGAAAGTAAAAAAATAAAATATTTAAGTATTTTTATTGAAGTCTAACATATGTAGAAAAATGTGAAAAATAATAAATGTATGGCTCAATGAATCTCTACAAAATAAACATACTCATGTAATATCCATTCAGATAAGGATAGAGAACATTATTGGTACCCCAGATATCTCTCCCAGGTGCCCTTCCAGGCATTAACTCTCTGTTGGATGAGTACTAGCCCAGTTTGTATCACTAGATTGCCTGATTTTACCCTTATGCTTTTCAATTGGCAATTAAAAGTAGTATCGAAAACTCATTTTTCTGTATTTATGCATTTTACATATTCTGCTATGTATTTGTTATACTTAAAAAATGCTCCAAAACCCAATTATATCTCCATTTTTATTTCTAATTTTGTGTATGTATACATTTTATTGTACTGATAGTTTCACCTATTATTGGTTTGATCTATAACAAATTATCTATGGGGATCATTTATCAATTCTATTGCTTTACACAGTTTTAAAAAAAATCAGTATTTACTTCTTTCATCTCTGTTAATTCTAGTCTCTTATTTCTTTACTTATTATTAAAAATTTTGGGGGAGCCTGGGTGGCTCAGTCGGTTAAGCGTCCGACTTTAGTTCAGGTCATGATCTCACGGTTCCTGGGTTCGAGCCCCGCATCGGGCTCTGTGCCGACAGCTCAGAGCCTGGAGCCTGTTTCAGATTCTGTGTCTCCCTCTCTCTCTGCCCCTCCCCCACTCGCGCTCTGTCTCTCTCTGTCTCAAAAATAAATAAACGTTAAAAAAAATTTAAAAAAATGTATTTAAATTCCAGTAGGTTAATGTACAATGTAATATTAGTTTCAGGTGTACAATATACACCTGATTCAGCACTTCTATAAAATACCTGGCTCATCACAACAAGTACACTCCTTAATACCCATCATCTACTTTACCCACCCACCCCTACTTCCCCTCTGGTAACCATCAGATTGTTTTGTATAGTTTAGAGTCTGTTTCTTGGTTTGCCTCCTCTGTCTTTTTTTTTAACCCTTGTGTGTTTCTTAAATTCCATTTATGACTGAAATCATATGATATTTGTGTTTCTCTGACTGACTTATTTCACCTAGCCTAATACTCCCTAGCTCCATTCATGTTATTGCAAACAGCATCATTTATTTCATTCTTTTTTCTGGCTGAGTAACATATATATGTATGTATGTATATATATATATATATATATATATATATATATATATATATACACACACACACACACACATACATATATATGAATTAGTATTTTTGTATTTTTTGGGTAAATAATAGTGCAATTGCTGTATTGTAGGGTAGTTCTATTTTTAACTTTTTAAGAGGAATCTCCATACTGTTTTTGAGTGGCTGCTGGAAGTTGGCATTCCCATCAACAGTACATAAGATTTCCCCTTTCTCCTCCTCCTTGCCAACACCTGTTGTATCTGGTGTAGTTGATTTTGGCCATTCTGACAGGTGTGAGGCAATATCTCCTTGTAGTTTTGATTTGTATTTCCCTGGTGATGAGTGATGTTGAGCATCTTTTCATGTGTTTGTTGGCCATATGTATGTCTTCTTTGGAAAAATGTCTATTCATGTCTTCTACACATTTTTAGTTGGATTATTCATTTTTTGGGGTGTTGCTGAGTTTTACAATTCCAGACTTTTAAGTTACATTGAAAAAGCTGTAGTGATCAATACAGTATGGTACTGGTACAAAAACAGACACATAGATCAGTGGAACAGAAGAGAAAAGCCAAAAATGGACCCACAACTATATGGTCAACTAATCTTTGACAACGCAGGAAAGAATATCCAGTGGGAAAAAGCCCCTTGAACAAATGGTGTTGAGAAAACTGGACAGCAATATGCAAAAGAATAAAACTGAACCACTTTTTTACCCATACACAAAAATAAATTCAAAATGGATGAACAACCTAAATTTGAGACAGGAAACCATCACAATTCTAGAGGACAACACAGGCAGCAACCTCTCTGACATTGGCTGTAGCATCTTCTTTCTAGATATGTCTCCTGAGGCAAGGGAAACAAAAGCACAAATGAACTACTGGGACTTCTTCAAACTAAAAAGCTTCTGCACAGTGAAGGAAACCATCAACAAAACTAAAAGGCAACCTATGGAATGGGAGAAGATATTTGCAAGTGACATATCCAGTAAAGGACTGTACGAAACAGTTGAATCACTATGTTGTACACCTAAAAGTAATATTACACTGTATGTTAACTAACTGGAATTTAAATAAAAACTTTTTAAAAAGGTTAGTATCTAAATATATAAATTAATACATACTTTAAAAGTGAAAGAGATGCTATCTATGATGTCTATGCTCTTAACTCAGAGGCAAATTGTGCTAATTGTCAAGATGAGATACACAGCCACTGTATCAAAAGCATTTGATTTTTAAATTTTCCTTTATATATTTAAAAAAATTTTTTTAACATTTTATTTATTTTTGAGACAGGGAGAGACAGAGCATGAACAGGGGAGGGTCAGAGAGAGGGAGATACAGAATCTGAAACAGGCTCCAGGCTCTGAGCTGTCAGCACAGAGCCCGATGCGGGGCTCGAACTCACGGACCGTGAGATCATAACCTGAGCCAAAGTCGGCCGCTTAACCGACTGAGCCACCCAGGCACCCCGTATTTTTTATGTTTCATAATTTTTGACTGTTAGTATCAGGTTATGCTACAATAGTGACCATTGGTCAGACAATATTAATCTATTTTATATAACCTCTGGTAGTGTTTTCATCTTCTCAAGTGGAAAACTAACACAAGAAATGTGGGAAATATTTGTTTCCAGAAACCTTCTGCATTTGTTTTTTGTTTATCTCTCCTCCCACTAGATTATGTATTCCTTTAACTGACATCAGTGTGTTAGCTTGGCCAGATGGTATCCTCTACATTGCACTGTACATGTTATTTTGTTTGCTGAAATGATCAAACTAATTGAACTCAGTTCATGTTTTAGACACATGGAGTCAACTTTATCTCTTCCAGTATTGGAGAATTCTTTCCTGAATTGATGCTGCCATGTTTACATAGATCATAGGACAGTAAACGAAGGTAGGTAATTTTTTTTAACTTGTAAAATAATTGTATTTGGATCTTACATTCTAGAAGAATATACTCTCTCGTATACATAGAATGTAAATTCTCTATTTAGAGAATGGTAATTAGACTCCAAAAATGAGAAGAGAAGGAAGAGGTTAGAGACGGTGACTGAATGAAAAGATAACCTTTTACTTAAAAAAAGAGCACGCCTTGTGTAATCCGTAAAATAATGAATATAGTGTTATGTTCATATAGAGGTATTTTTAATTAATACTTGTAACTGAAATCTTTTTTACAATATTACTTTATTTTATTGGTATGATTCTATAATGAAACAATATGAGACGGAGAAAGGGAAAATGATGGTAAAGGCAATGGTTTGAGTTTTTTGTTTTAATTTTGCTTTGCATAAAAGAACCATTAATTGAAGGTCTGTTTATCACATTCCTGTTGTATTACTTATCTCTGATGCACAGGGAGGTTTCCTTAAGAAACACAGAAGAGAATCCTGGACAAAGGATTATAAGTACTGATTTTGCAAGGACACTTTGATCTACCAAAATTATATGTCCTTTGTTGGAAAAGTCAGAAATTTTCCATTTTACAATCCCACTTGCCAGTGTATACTTTTGTTTCTAAATTAGGGGCAGAAACACCAGTTTCTAAGGAGTTCAGGGCTGGCTGTAATGTAATAAAATTGCAAGCTCTCCTTATCAAGTCAGAGCCATCTGACATTCTTACAGGACATGTTCAGAATAGAGAATGCCTAGCACAATGTTTCTGTTTTCCCTTGACAGAACATATGAATGATTATTTGTGTGAGGGTTCCTTGTGCACTCTGCTCATCTGACCACTCTAGTAGATTGCTCTAAATTAACTCCATGCTCTTTTATGTTCTTCTAGTCCAGGGGTCAGGAAACTTTTTTCTGTAAAGGGCCACATAGTAAATATTTTAGATTTTGCATGTCCTATGGTCTCCGTTGCAAACATTCAACTCGACCTCTCATAGCGCAAAAACAGTCATAAGCAGTACAGTAAGAAATAAGTGTCGGTATGTTCAATAAGCAAAAATGCATTAAGAATGAAATTTGAATTTCATGTACTTTCCATGTGTCATGTATACTAGTTTTCTTCTTCAACATTTTCAACTACTTAAAAATGTAAAAGTTATTTTAATCTTTTGGGTTGTATAGAAACAGGCAGTGGGATGGATTTGATTCATGGCCCATAGTTTACTAACCTTTATTCTAGTCAAACATATCATATGTTATGATTTAATTAACAATTTTCCCACTGTCCTATAAACTCTCAGGAATTTTGCCCTTCATCTGAATCTCTTTTTGCTTCTTTGTTATTCAGTGAATAAATGAATGAATGAACCAACCCATTGAGGAAAAATATGTTCATAGTTGTGTGAATAGTTAATACATGTCAGTGGCAGACTCCAGAGCTGGAAAGTATGTTTGTGCTATCTGATTAGGATGTTGCTATCCCAGAAGAGTCTTCAACTACTGTTTTGTAGAGAAGTATTATTGAATTTGTGTTCATTCTCTGTGTTTATATGCAAGTTAAATTTTATTAATAAAATAGCATTCTCCCAGTGGAAAATGCTGAGAAAACTGTGGTGAGGAACAAAGAAGAGTTGAGTTCAAAACAAATTAGTCAACGGATTTGAAATGATGCACTGCATTGATTTGTCTCTTAAGTTCTGAGAATCTATCAATTTAATTCTTTCAATGTAGCAAATTGCTCTTTTACATTATTTTTCAGACTTCCCACAGGGAAAAACATAGCAAGTGTGTGTGAGAGAGATTAGACTTTAGTAGCCTACATGCCTTTTTAATTCTTTTATTTTTCTAATAAAGGAGAACAATAGTATATTTCTAATGCTTTATTTCTGTTGATTAATGCTATTATACTCTTAGTTCCTTTCTTTCTCAAATCATTTATGTTTGATAAGATTTTTTTCCTTCTCTTAAATTAATGTAATAAGTGTTAAAGATATTTTCTCTTACTCTTAAATATTAAAAATATGTTGAGACAGAGAAACATTAACCTTTGTTGGAATATCTTATCCTTGAATATACTCATTGTTATAAAACCAATTTATAAACGTGGTCTAGTTTCCCAAGAATGCTTTTAATGCATCTGGAATGCTCATGTAAATGCTGCTATGTTCACAACATCTTGGGAACAATTCTTTGTTACATAGATTTGGATAAATAGAAAACACAACAAGCATCCACATTTCAAATACCCAGTACATAAAGTATTCTGTGTCCTCCAATTATGTACCCTATAGACAGGTTGAAAATGCTCTCAGAACCTCATTCCAAAAGGCTTGTGCCCACATGATTGCTTCTAAAAGACAAACATTTTAGTTGAACCTTTTCAAAAAGCCAGGGAACAAATTATACTTTTCTCTCCATTATGCCTCTACAATTGTGTTTATTCCAGTGATATATTTATATCCTTCTCTGTGTGATGACTTGTCAAAGAGATTAAAGTCCTCATCATGCCTAATGCATGCCTAAAATAAAGATGAAGTCACTAAAAGGCTTTAAATAAGGCCAAAATATGAATGTGTTGAATAATTTCTAGACCTAGCAATGCCCTCCCACTTCATGGAACACCTTAGGAAAGCCATGGAAAGTCAGGGTTTATAATCATCCTCTTCTGCACACATGGCATCCGCCAAATATCAACATCCCAAATCATTTATAGGAATGGGCCAACTCAAGACTGATGAATAGGGAGAGTGGTGATGTACTGGCTTAGATTTATTGCTTGAGCTCTTCTGGCTCACCTTTATTTTCCTTCTCATATCTTTTGACCTCTCTCTTGAGTTTTTATAATTCTGCTTTGGGTTGTGTTTTTTTTTTCATGCTTAAATATTTAAGTTCAAGTTAGTTAATATACAGTATAATATTAGTTTCAGGAGTAGAATTTAGTGATTCATCACTTACATGTAACAGTGCTCATCACAACAAGTGCCATCCTTAATACCCATCAGCCATTTAGTCCATCCCCCTGCCCATATCCCCTCCCCAACCCTCATTTTGTTCTCTACAGTTAAGAATGTTTTATGAGCCTGGAAGGCTCAGTTGGTTATGCATCGGACTTCAGCTCAGGTCATGATCTCATGGTCCATGAGTTTCAGCCTGCATTAGGCTCTGTGCTGACAGCTCAGAGCCTGGAGCCTGCTTCGGATTCTGTGTCTCCCTCTCTCTCTGCCTCTCAAAAATGAATAAATGTTAAAAAAAATTTTTACAAAAGAATGTTTTATGGTTTTCTTTACTTTTCCCCCTCCATGTTTATCTGTTTTGTTTCTTAAGGTCCACATATGAATGAAATTATATGGCATTTGCCTTTCTCTGACTGACTTATTTTACTTAGCATAAGACACTCTAGCTCCACCCACATCATTGCAAATGGCAAGATTTCTTTTTATGGCTAATATTCCATTGTGTGTGTGTGTGTGTGTGTGTGTGTGTGTGTGTGTGTGTGTGTATCTGTTTTATCCATTCACCAGTTGATTGTGAGATCTTGCTTCAAAACCTTCATTAAATGTGTTTAAACAATTTTCCAAAAACAATTTCAGAGGGGAAGGAGGCGGGGAATGGACAAAATGGGGGAAAAGGAGTAAAAGATATAGACTTCCAGTTACGGAATAAATAAATAACAAGGATGAAAGATAAAATGTAGGGAATATAGACAATGGTACTGTAATAGCATTGTATGATGACAGATGGTAGCTACACTTGTGGTGAGCACAGTGTAACATATAGAGTTGCCAAATCACCATGCTGTATATCTGAAACTAATGTAACATTATATGTCAAACATACTTTGACTAATTAATTAAAAACAAACCCCAAAACAATTGCACCTAATTTTTATCTTTTCCTTCTTTTATTTGCTATTCTTCATCTACCATCCATTTATCTTTTACTTTCTCCTTTTTTTGTAACGTTATGCAGATCTTGTATTGATTTCTTTGGGATTACTCATAGGTGAAGAACCAGTGATTTAGGGGTTCATGTGCAAAACAGTGTTCCAAGCTAAGAAGGATTCCCTTCATGACCAAAGACTTTTTTGCCTGTAAGCTATTAGTTTTTGGTCTCCCTAGATAATGGAGATAGGCAGATTATCATTGTTCACAATAAAAAGTCTGTCTTCTTTCCAATGCCAAAGGGACACATTCATACGATTCCTTGGTTTGCACCCCCATACTGGTCATCATAGCTAATAAACCTGCTTCAAGTAAGCTCCTACCATCAATCAGCAGACTATATTCTCTTTGTTATAAACACATGGTTTACAACTTGCTTTTCATGGTAAGTCTTTCACCTGTGAGAAATATGCATCAGTAGGCATTTTCTAATATGGGAAGCACCAGAAATTTCTTTTGGTTTCTACCTGTAGGAAACTCGAAGTGAATGTTCTTTTGCCAAATATCCCTAATTTATGCTTTAACATGTTAGGTGTCTTCTAAATTACATTTTGTTTCTTTTTTTCTTTTCTTTATAAATAATTTCCTCTAAAAGCAGACATACCAAGTTAACACCATCATTAAACCGGAAGTCTTCCACTCAGCTCTTCTGGCACAAATGTTGGAATTCTTTTGTCAAAATTTACAGCTTATTTTGGATAGTATTGACTTTGCTATCTTTCAAAGAATGATACATACCAGCTTTTTGAAAGTCAAGAATCTGCCTCTGAGATTATATGACTAAAATACATATTAAAATGCATCCACAAACTCTGAACATATATTCTCTTTTCTTGTAGGATTTTTAAAACTTTATTGAAAAATAACTAACAGGTGTATGGTATATATTTAAAATGCACAACATAATGATTTGATATATATACACATTATGGAATGATTTCCAAGATGCAGATAATTAATCCATCATCTTACATAGTTAATTCTTGTGTGTGTGTGTGTGTGTGTGTGTGTGTGTGTGTGTGTATGTGTGTGTGTGAGATGAGAATTCCTAAGACCAACTCTCAGCAACTTTCAAGTATGTAATACTATATTATTAACTATAGTCACCATACTGTACATTAAATACTCAGACCTTACTCTTCGCATAACTGAAAATTTGTACATCACCCTATCCCCCCTTATCCCCTGCCATGGTAACCATGATTATATTTTGTTTTTCAAATGAAATCAGCTGTTTTTTGTTTTGTTTTTCTTTGTTCATTTTATTTGTTTTTTAAGGTTCTTCATGTAAGTGATACAGTACAGTACATTGTGTATATATGGCACATTTTCTCTATCCATTCATCTGCCAGTGGACAATTTGGTAGTTTCCATATATTGGCTATTGTGAAAAATGATGCAATGAACATGGGAGTACAGATATCTCTTCAAGGTATTTTGTTTCCTTTGGATATATACCCAGAAGTAGGATTGCTGACTATATAGTAGTTCAATTTTTAGTTTAAAAAAAAACAAACTACCATACTGTTTTTCCATAGTGATTACACCAACTTACATTCTCATGCTATGTCAGAAATTGTTTTGTCATTTTCTAGAATTTCTTAAAATGAGGCAAGCTCATATAACATACACTTAACTATCTTAATGTGAGCAACTCAGTGCCATTTAGTAAATTCAGTATCCAGCCAACACCACAATCCAGACAAAACATCTTTATCATGCCTCAAAAAACTCTCTGTATTCATTAAACAGTCACTATTCATTTCCCCCTTATCCTCCAGACTCTAGGAGCATCAATCTGCTTTCTGTGGCTATGGGTTTACCTTTTTTGCATATTTATGTAAATGAAATTGTATAATTATATTATTTTGAAAATGATTTAATGAAAATGGTGTCAACATGGGTGTTAGAATCCCTGAATTTAACTCTTTATTATACCACATAAATTCACACAAATGATAATTTCATTAAAATTTAGTTTCTTTTCAGCTTTAAAAACTGTGTATCCTCATTAATCAATAAGAATCTTTTGTAGATACCCAGTGCACCTGAGTTCTCTATTGGTAAAAATACATCAATCAAGTTTCTCAAGCATGTTCTTATTCTTTACATAAAATGGTGTTATTTATTCCTTTATTAGATTGAAAAAGTAAATTAAAAATGATGATCATATCACTACTTTCATGGCACACAGTATTAAAATAGTTTTGAGGGAAGTCAACAACTCTATGAAACATAATAAAACTTGTGTAGGAGTCCCAGAAGAAGAAGAGAGAGCAAAGCAGGCAAAAAATTTATTTAAAAAAATAGCTTCGGGTGCCTGGGTGACTCAGTTGGTTAAATGTCTGACTTCGGCTCAGGTCGTGATCTCACAGTCCGTGAGTTTGAGCCCCACGTTGGGCTCTGTGCTGGCAGCTTAGAGCCTGGAGCCTGCTTCAGATTCTGTGTCTCCCTCTCTCTCTCAATCTCTCTCTCTACCTTTTCCACTCATGCTCTGTCTCTATCTCTCAAAAATGATTAAACATTAAAAAAATTTTTTTAAAAATAGCTCAAATTATCCCTATTCTGGAGGAAGGAAACAGATATTCAGGTTCAGCAGGCACACAAAAATCCCATCAAAATGAACAAAAAGCAGGCCAACACCAACACATATTGTAATTAAATTTGCAAAATACAGTGATAAAAAATATCTTAAAAGCAGCAAGACAAAAGTAGTCCTTAACTTACAAGAGAAAACTCATATGGCTAGCTAGGGACTTCTCAAGGGAAAACTGGCAAGCCAGAAGGGTGTGGCATGATATATTCAATGTGCTGCATAGGAAAAATCTGCACCCAAGAATACTGTATCTAACAGGGCTATTATTCAGAATAGAAGGAGAGACAAACATGTTTCCAGACAAATAAAAACTAAAGGAGTTAGTGATCACTAAACCAATCCTGAAAAAATATTAAAGATGACTCTGAGTGCAAAGGAAATGCCCAAAATGACAAAGACAGAAAGGATCAGAGAAAATGTCCAAAAACAACAACAAAACAAGTAATAGAATGTTAATAAATACAGATCTATCAATAATTACTTTGAATGTAAATGGACTAAATGCTCCAATTAAAAGACATATGGTTCCCGAATGGATAAAAGTCAAGACTCATCTATATGTTGCTTTCAAGTCAAGTGATGCATTTTAGACCTAAAGATGCCTTCAGATATAAAGTGAGGGAAAGAAGAAACTTTTGCTTTTAGTTTCTCCAGTTTTTACTTAAATTCCAGGTAGTTAACATACAGTGTAATATTACTTTGGGGTATAGAATTTAGTGATTCAACATTTACAAACAAAATTTGGTGCTCAAAACAAGTGCCTTCCTTAATCCCCATCACCTTTAACCCATCCCCCCAGGAAAGTGAGGGGGTAGAGAAACATTTAACACACAGATGGATGCCAATAAAAGTCAAAGTAACAATACTTATATGAGGCCAATTAGACATTAAAACAAAGAGTTTAAAAAGAGATAAAGAAGGGCATTATATATTCATAGAGGGGACAATCCAACAAGAAGATATAACAATTGTAAATATTTATGCACCCAACATAGAAGCACCCAAATACATAAGCAGTTCATAACAAACTTAAGAAAACTAATTGATAATAATACAAAAATAGTAGGGCACTTCAAAACCCCACTTATATTGACTAAACACAAAATAAACAAGGAAACAATTGCTTTGAATGACACACTGGACCAGATGGACTTAATAGATACATTCAGAACATTCTATCCTAAAACAGCAGAATACACATTTTTTTCAAGTACACATAGAATATCCTCCAGAGTAGATCACATATTGAGGTCACAAAATGGCCTCAACAAATACAAAAAGATTGAAGTCGTACCATGCATCTTTTCAGACCACAACGCTATGACTAGAAGTCAACCCAAGGGAAAATTTGGAAAGACCACAAATACACAGAGGTTAAACAACTTGCTACTAATTATTATTGTGAAAAATTATATGCCAACAAATTGGACAACCTGGAAGAAATGGATAAATTTCTAGAAACATATAAACTACCAAAACTTGGTAATAAACAACAAGGAAGAAATAGAAAACTTGAACAGACCAATAGCAAGCAAAGAAATTGAATCAGTAATCAAAAATCACCCAATAAACAAAAGTCCAGGGCCAGATGGCTTCACAGGGAAATTCTACCAAACATTTAAAGAAAAGTTAGTACTATTTTTCTCAAGCTATTCCAAAAAATAGAAAAGGAAAGAAAAGTTCCAAATTTATTCTATGTGGCCAGCATTATTACCCTAATGCCAAAACAAGACAAAGACTCTACTAGAAAATAGAACTACAGGCTAGTATCCCTGATGAACATAGATCTAAATATTCTCAATAAAATACTAGCAAATCAAATCTAACAGTACATTAAAAGAATCATTCACCACAATCAAGTGGGATTTATTTATGGGATGAAAGCGTGGTTCAATATTCACAAATCAATCAATGTGATAACACCACATTAATAAAAGAAAAGAGCCACAGGATCATTTGAAAAGATGGGGAGAAAGTATTTCACAAAGTACAACATCCATTTATGATAAAAACCTCAATAAAGTAGGGATAGAGGGAACATACTTAAGATAATAAAGTCAATATATGGAAATCCCACAACTAATTTCATTCTCAATGGGGAAAAACACAAAGCTTTTCCTCTACGGTCAGGAACAAGACAGGGATGTCCACTCTCACCACTGATATTTAACATAGTACTGGAAGTCCTAGCCTCAGCAATCAGATAACAAAAAGAAATAAAAGGCATTGAAATTGGCAAGGAAGATTTGCAGATAATATGATACTCTGTATAGAAAACCCAAAGACTCCACCAAAAACTTGCTAGAACTGTTACATGAATTCAGTAAAATTACAGGATACAATATCAATGTACAGAAATCTGTTGCATTTCTATACACCAATAATGAAGCAGCAAAAAGAGAAATCAAAGACTCAGTCTCATTTATAATTGCATCAATTACCAGAAGATATCTAGGAATAAACCTAACCAAAGTGGTGAAAGACATATACTCTAAAAACTTTAAAACACTGATAAGAGAAATTGAGGGACACCTGGGTGGCTCAGTCAATTAAGCAAGTGACTTTTGATTCTGACTCAGGTGGTGATCTCACAGTTTGTGGGATTGAGCCCACATCAGGCTCTGTGCTGATGGCACAGAGTCTGCTTGGGATTCTCTCTCTCTCTCTCTCTCTCTCTCTCTGTCTCTCTCTCTCACTCTCTCTGTCCTCCTCCCCCACTCGTTTTCTCTTTCTCTCTCAAAATAAATAAATAAACATTTAAAAAAATTGAATACGACACAAAGAAATGGTAAAAAATTACAGGTTCATGGATTGGAAGAACAATATTGTTAACACGTCTATACTACCCAAAGCAATGTACACATTTAATGCAATAATAACAGCAGCATTTTTCACAGAGCTAGGACAAACATTCCTAAAATGTGTATGGAACCACAAAAGACCCTGAATAGCCAAAGCAGCCTTGAAAATGAAACGCAAAGCTAGAGGCATCACAATTCTAGACTTAAACTTACATTACACAGCTGTAGTGACCAAAACAGTATGGTACTGGCACAAAAACAGACACATAGATCAATGGAACAGAAAAGAAAACCCAGAATTGGACCCACAACTATCTAACCAACTAATATTTGACAAAGCAGGAAAGAATATCTAATGGGAAAAAGACAATCTCTACAACAAATAGTGCTGGGAAAACTGGACAGAAACATGCAAAAAAATGAAACTGGACCACTGCACTATGAAGGAAACAATCAACAAAACTAAAAGGCAGGGCACCTGGGTGGCTCAGTAATTGAGCATCTGACTCTTGATTTCAGCTCAGGTCATGATTCCAGAGTCATGGGATTGAGCCCTGCATTGTCACTGAGTGTGGAGCCCTTAAGATTCTCTCTCCCCCACTGTCTCTCTCCCAGTTTTCTGCCCCCTCTCTAAAATAAAATAAAATAAAATAAAATAAAATAAAATAAAATAAAATAAAATAAAATCCATCCAAAGTCCTTTTTTTGGTACTAAATTAGTTTATTTGAAGGAATGGTACAAATGAAAGAAGTTAAGTAGATGTTTGGTACAACTTACAGAAAAGGGAACGGTTACCCCAGCATGCATGCACTGTCTTGGTGACCAGGGAAGTCACCCTTGTGGCTATTGCAAGACAATATAAAGCTTAGCTCCCATTATCACTGTTTCCCAAGGTGTGCTTGTCAAATAGGTACTCTGTCATGCCAGATTCAGAAGTCCTCATCTTGCACAGGTTGGTTACATGGTCACCCAATTCTTTGATGTATTTCATCTGCTCATTCAGGTAATGAGTTTCAATGAAGTCACACAAATGGGGGTCATTTCTATCAGTGGCCAGTTGGGAGAAGATATTTGCAAATGACATACCTAAGAAAGGGTTAATATACAAAATATATAAAAAACTTACAAAATTCAACAACCTGAAAATTAAGAATCCAATTAAAAAAATGGGCAGAAGATTTGAACAGGCATTTCTCCAAAGACATTCAGATGGCTAACAAACACATGAAAAGATGCTCAACATGACTCATCACCAGGCAATACAAATCAAAACTACAATGAGGTACCACCTCACACTTGTCAGTATGGTAAAATCAACAACACAAGAAACAACAAGAGTTGGCGAGGATGTGGAGAAAGGGAACCCTCTTAACACTGTTGATTCCCACCAACAAACTGGCTGCAAACTGGTGCAGCCATTCTGGAAAACAGTATGGAGATTTCTCAAAAAGTTAAAAATAAAACTACCCTATGATCCAGCAATTTCACTACTAGGTATTTACCCAAAGAATACAAAACACTAATTAAAGGGATACTTGTACCCTGATGTTTATATCAGCATTATCTACAATAGCCAAATTACAGAAATAGCCTGTGACCATCAATTGATGAATGGATAGAGGTGGAAATGGAAAACTAGCCATAAAAAAGGTTGAAATCTTGCCATTTGCAATGACATGGATGGAACTAGAGACTACTATGCTAAGAAAAATAAGTCAGTCAGAGAAAGACAAATAACATATTTCACTCATATGTAGGATTTAAAAACAAAACAAAGAAAGGGGAAAAAGAGAGGAGGCAAACCAAGAAACAGACTCATAACTATAGAGAACAAACTGATGGTTACGAGAGGGGAGGTGGGCAGGGATTTGGGTTAAATAGGTGATGGGGATTAAGGCATGTGCTTGCTGTGACGAGCACAGGGTATTGTATGGAAGTTTTGAATCATTGTATTTTACAACTAAAAGTATTATTACACTTTATGGTAACTAAGTGGAATTTAAATTAAAACTTGAAAATATAGAAATTAAAAATAAATAAGCTCTGTTTTCTAAACATTTCTGTGTGTCAGATGAATTAATTATCTTTATAATTCTTACAAAAATTCTTCCAGTTCAGTGTGAATATTACTAACATACAGATTATAGTATAATAACTCTAGTTTATAAAATCTTCCTAAGCTTGCACAATTAAGAGGTAGCAGATTCAGAATTCCAACTCAAGTCTTCCTAGGAATAATGCAAAAACTAAGCAATATTAAACACTTCCCTTTTATTGTTACCCACTAGAAACATTTAGAGACCTAAAGAAAATGAATGCAAATAGAGCTGTGGTAATATTCAGAACCCATCTTTCTCTAGAGAAGTCGGCCTTTGGACTCCAAGCCTCCAAATAATGCATCTCCCTGTATTTAGAACAAAGTAATGTAATGATATTGATGGTAATCATAGTATACTAATAAACACTGACATTCAATTGACATATTATATATTACAAAAAAATATATGTATATATACAAAACACTTTAAGACTTGTAGAGGGGAACCTGGCTGGCTCAGTCAGTAGAGCATGTAACTCTTGATCTTGGGGTCATGTTCCAGCACTTGCTCTTTTTTAGAGATTACTTAAAAAAAAAAAAAAAAAAAAAAAAAATATATATATATATATATATATATATATATATATGGAAGGTAAGACTTCTAGAAATAAATTGCATTTTAAAATATTTTGAATAGATAACTTATTTTGTGTTTAAAAACTATCATAATTAAAATCAAACAAAAAGCAGGAGATAATATAGGATGTTGTTTCTATGCAGAAAATAGTTGAAACGATGCCTGTATATATTAATTGACAAAAGAAAATGATATAAAAATTATAAGGAATTTAAAATCTTCTCTTAAAATATTTTTACATGTGATATTTTTAATTTCAGATGTCACATCATATTTATTAAAACTCAATATTCATTTGTATTTTTATCAAATCTCTTGAAAAAGTTTAACATATTGAATTATGTTTTGATATTTTTTGGTAAAATTTGGTTTTTAAAACTTGATCCAGATTGTTTTGTTTGTTGCTATTGTTTTTATTGCTTTTTTCTTGTTAAAGTGACAATTTATTCTAAATCTCCTGAGAATCTTCCAAAGAGATACCTCTATTTCCAAAAATACAGTTTTCCCCTTCATTCTTTGTGATAACTTTTTTTCTGTTCATCTTATAAAAATGATACTACATAATTCTTTTTATTTTAGACAGATAAACTGAAGTACAGTGAAAAATCAAAACAATAAAGCTATAATTTGATCACAGATTTGCATAATTTGCTAAGAGAGTAACACCTATATTCTCCAAAGATGAGAGATTTATCTGCTCATGTCCCTTAAAATACATAGGTAATCACAAAATAATATCAATAATTCAAAACAAAGTCATTCAGAAAATATGCAATTTAGAGGAAAAACAAAGACTTCAGGGACATGTAATACATGAAATATACAGAATTATGTCAACAATCCTCATGTAAGTAGTCTAAATATATTGAATTTTATAAAATAAAAAATTATATTAAAATATTAATGACAGCCACCACATTAGAGATGTTGATTATAATTGGATATCCCACTGTAAGGCTTGAATTCCTTTGATGACCAAAAAATAAAATACAATATATCCAGGTTATTTAGCCAAAAATGTTCAGCAAACGAACTGTTAAATTTACTTAGCTACAAAATTAATATTTGCCTGCACTCCAAATCACACCCTTCAAGATGCCAGTGTTTAACACTGCTATTCAGAAGTAGCCTGTTTTAGTAAATCTCTGTGCTTTCTTTTTATTAATAAAAATGACCACAAATTGACATTTGAAAGAGTTTAACAAATTCAACCTCTAACAACTCTTCTCTTCAGAACTCAGAAAGAAGTTAATGATGTTTAAAGTCATATGATAAGATGGATGTAAGATTTTAAATCTTGCAACATATTACAGCCTGCTTTATATTACAATTGTTGCAACTCATGCCTTATTTTCTCTACTAAGCCAAAGTCCCTGGGTCATGCCTAACTCATTTTCATATAACCTGTGCTGCCTCCTATGGAGTTTAGCACATTATAGTCACTTAGAATTCACTAATTGATTTTCGTGTTTGTGCCCTACTGAGTTCAAAATGTTCAATAAACCTGTTATCAAGTTTTATATGGAATCTGCCTAGGAAAGGAATGATTTTTAAATTATAGTTTTAGATAAGCAATTTTGTAGTGGTATCAAGGGAGTTAAAAACACCTCTTAAATGCTATTAAGAACAGTTCAGCTCAGGTAATTCACATTCCAAATTTCTGAAAGCATCCCAATTATTGGCACTAGGGAATTTGATTCCCAAGCTTCTTGATTTCAAGGCTGAGCCACTGTTGCCTTGACTGGCAATAACTTAGGAGAAAAGAAAACCTTCTTATTCCTTTTAGTCAGCAGGACTTTACCATGAACGGCTTACTGTGAAGTCTATGTCCTTGGCCTTGTCCTTTATGGATGAGTTTGCAGTGACTTCCAGAGATCAGAGAGTTATGAATATATATTAAAGCAATTTTCTCATAAACGTTGTGCAAGTCAGATTTCAGAGAGTTTAACCTCTCCTTTTCTAGTTTTAGCTGTTGCTCTTCACACACACATATACACACACAAAGGGGCTTGCTGATGAAAAGACCATAAGTTAACACTGAAAAAGATGGGATATAAATAAATTCAATCTATAAAAAATCTTTCTCCAGAATTCATAAAGAAACATAATTTTTAATGGCATATGACACTGTGATATAAGATTCTAACAGCATGTGGCATATTACAATCTATTTTACATTTTAATTTTGAAACCCAATGCCTTATTTCCTCTATAGGCTAAGTGTATTAAGCCTAGTGCCACATCTTTTAATAGTCTAAATCCTTTGTTTAGTGTATTGATTCAACCTAGCTAAGTTAAACTATCTTTCTCCAAATCTTCCTGTTATGGTCCCAGGTTGGGTAGGGTTGGAAGAGTGAGAGAGTACCATTTTGCTCTAAAGGCAACAGGGGCTCTTGAAATTCATGCTTTTGGCCCTGATCTGCCTTCTTGCCTTGGGGCACTGGGAAGCAGTCAGGTAGAATTCTTCCAGATCCCACTGGATTGCCTCCTTTAATAATGTTCTGGGACAGGTTGGCATGCAGCACTGAGGCAAAGGGTGCCTGCTCCTTCAGCAGGCCACCTTCATCATTGAAGTTGTGAAAATGTGTTAAGGAAAGGAGTCAAAATTGGAGTTGGGAAGCCATGAGGGAAGGACCCTCAGATATGTCTCACACTTGGAAGCTTGCATAGTCCAGCAGGAGAAAGGAAGATTTCCTCTCCCCTGGCAACAGAAAGTTGTCCATGTCTGCAGCCATGGACAAGCTACCACTACTTGGAACTCTCATTTTCTTCCAATGAACTTTTATTCAAAATAACCCCTGCCAAATTCCTCCTTTCTTTTATAAAAAGATGCTTCCACTCCTTTGTTCTCTGCACTTCCCTATGGTTTTCTATAGCTTGCTTGTCCCAAATTGCATTTCCTCTGTGATTCCTGAATAAACTTGATTTTGCTGGCTAATCACTTACATTTTTCTTTTAAAAGACTGACAGTGTAAAAGACACAGCTCCTATTTTATCTTCACTGGTCCCATTTTATCCTCACTCTCCTTTGATTCATTGATTTTCTTCTTCTTCTTCTTCTTCTTCTTCTTCTTCTTCTTCTTCTTCTTCTTCTTCTTTAGAGAGACAGAGAGGGGGGCACAAGTGTGAGAGAGAGACAGACAGAATCCCATGTGGGGCAGAAGTAGAGAGAGAGAGAGAGAGAGAGAGAAGCGGGGTTCACCCGAAGCAGGACTTGTGTTCACCTGAAATGGAGCTCGAGTTCACCCTATGTAGTACTCAAATTCATGAACCATGAGATCATGACCTGGGCCAAAGTTAGATGCTTAACCGACTGAGCTACCCAGGCACCCTGGAGCTTTTCTTCTTCATTGCTGTTCTAAAGCAACTTCAGGTCCACCACCAGATACAAAAGCAAAATTTTCCATAGTGTTTTTTAATCAACATTAAAATTCTACACTCACTAATAAATTCCATATTTCATATCATTCATGGTGGTTCTACTTCCCCACTCAAACCCGTATGTTGCAAAGCACAAATTCTAATACCCAAATATACTTTTCTAACACTGAAATATGCTAGTTTTGTACGAATACAATTGTAGCCAATTGAAAAATGCCCACTACTTCACTTAAAGGAAATTTATGAAAAATACTGTTTCTTAAAAAAAGCACAAATAATTAACAGAAAGCTCATATAGAAAAGTGAATTTCAGACAACATGTAAGTTTTAACTGAGAAATTGCTCAATGTCTATGTTATTCTTTATTTTCAAGCTAATTTTGCTTAGGTCTATCTTTAAGCTATGTTTTCATAAATATTCTAGGGAAGTAAAGTTTCTGATACTTGACTTGCTTTAAAATATCTTTGATTTCATGACTGTAATAATTTTGGTGGAGATAGAGTTCTTTGTTTAAAATCATTTTAACCTCAGAATGTTCAAGAGCTTATGCAATTACTTTTTAATAAACATTCCTTTTTTAATGTTTTATACTTATTTTTGAGAGAGAGAGAGAGAGAGAGAGAGAGAGCAGGGAGGCACAGAGAGAGAAGAGGATAGAGGATCCAAAGCAGGCTCTACACTGACAGCAGTGAGCCCAATTTAAGGCTCAAACTCACAAACCATGACCATGACCTGAGCCAAAGTTGGACCCGCAACTGACTGAGCCACCCAGGCGCCCCTAATAAACATTCTTAGTGGTAAAAATAATAGTGTGAATCATTTTGTCATTGTGGTTTCCCTGTGTATGGTGCCTTGAAGTCACTTAGAATTCTCTCTCCTTTCTTGGTGTCCTAAATTCTTCCTATGACTTGTCAGGTATGTCTCTATTCATTCTTCCTTGCCATTTGATAGGCTCCTTCAATTAAAAGCTCCTGTATTTAGGATGTTTTCTTCTTTTATGAATTTATTTAATCATTATTTTCCTTTTTTTTTTTTACTCTGTTACTTCTTTTTGGAATTTTTATTATTTAGCTGTTTGATCCTTGAATTAAACATTTAAGTATTTTATCTTTCCTTCCCTATTTTCCATGACTGTTGGTTTTTGTTCTGTAAGATTTACTCAACACTTTTTCTAACTTTTTTTAGGTTCTAAAGAACTTTTTAAAATTTTCTGTCTGTTTAACCTACTGAAAAGGAGAAGATATGTCTTCAAAGGATATGTTTGATAAGGGGTTACTATCCAAAATATATATAGAACTTATCAAACTCAATATCCAAAATAATAGAGTTAAAAAATGGACAGAAGACCTGAATAAACATTTTTTCCAAAGAAGACATACATATGGCCAATAGATACATAAAAATATGTTCAACATCACTAATCATGAGAAATGCAAATCATAGACACAATGAAATAGAACCTCATACCACTCAGAATGGCTAGTATCAAAGACAAGAAATAACAAGTGTTACTGAGAATGTAGAGAAAAGGGAATCCTTGTGCACTGTTGGTAGGAATGTAAATTGATGCAACCACTGAAGAGAAGAGTATGGAGGTTCCTCAAAAAATTAAAAATAGAATTACCATGTGATCCAGTAATTCCACTACTGAGTATTTACCCAAAGAAAACTAAAACACTAATTCCAAAAGATACATGCACTCTTATGTTTACTGCAATATTATTTATAATAGCCAAGATATGGAAGAAACCCAACTTTCCATCCATACATGAATGAATAAAGAAGATGTGGTATGTACATACACAATGAAATATTAGTCAGCCCTAAAAAAAGGAATGAGATCTTACCATTTGTAACAACATGGATACACATAGAGGGTATTACGCTAAATGAATTAAGTAAGACAGAGATTTCACTTATATTAACTAAGTCAGACCATATTATTTCACTTATATGTGGAATTTTAAAAAAAAGAACAAATGAACAAATAAACAAACAGACTCTTAAATACAGAGAATGAAGTAGTGGTTGTCAGGAGGAAGGTGTGTGGGGGGAGTGGCAAAATAGGTAAAGGGGATTCAGATATGCAAACTTCCAGTTATAAAATAAGTCACAGAGATGAAAAGTACAGCATAGGAAATACAGTCAATAATATTGTTAACAATGGTGACTACACTTAATTGTGGTGAGCACTGAGCAATGTACAGAATTGTGGAATCACTATGTTGTACACCTGAAACTAATATAACATTGCATGTCAATGATACTTCAACGATAAATTTAAAACATTCTGCCTATTACTTTTTATGACACTTCTTTATAGGTAGTCAGTATCTTTTCTAATCTCACTCAGGATATTAATCAGTCTTTTAGGCTTATATTTTGCTCCATTATATAGACTTGTTTCCTTCAGAAGTAGATGTTCTCTTTTGTTTTATTTGTTTTTAAACTTAATGCATTCAGTTTTCCTTAGAATTTTGTATTCTTCAGTTCTCATGTGCTATAGACTGAATGTTTGTGTCCCATCCCCCCCAAACTCATATATTGACATCCTAACCCCCAACATGATGGTATTACAAAGTGGGTTCTTTGGAAGGTAATTAGGTCATGGGGGTAGGGCCCTCATTAAAGGGATTAGCGCCTTTGTAAGAAGAAATACCAAAGTCTGATCTTTCTGCTACATGCCATGTGAGGATACAACCAGAAGACAAAGATCTGCAAATGAAGAAGTGTGTTGTCACTAGACACTGAATCTACTGGCACCTTGCTGTTGGACTTCTAAACCTCCAGAACTGTGAAATATGAATGTTTGTTGTTTAAGCCACCCAGTCTATGGTATTCTGTTATAGCAGCCCAAATTGACTAAGACACCGCTAACACTTGAGAATGAAAGAAAAGAAAATCTACCTAGTTGCTATATAGATCAAGTAAATTCACTGACAGGTACATTTTACCTTAGCATGATTGGTGGCAATATGGCTGCTATTTATGCATGGAGTACCCAAACTGCCATTAGAAGCAGAGAAAGACTTAACTTGATGGTATCAACACTAGCTTAGGTGGCCCTAGTTTCCCTGGATACATGTTTTAAATACTCCTTTTCAGAAAAAGCTTGCTTTGTTGCTTTGTCTTCATTAAAATATAGTTTTAACATTATGTTCCAACTTGATTACAGCCATTCCAGTCATTACATCTGCAATCCAAGCTGGCATAAAAAGGAAGAGAGGAGAAAGACACTCCTCTCACTAACATGCACCGCCAGAAATTACACACACCACCTTTACATCTCACTGACCACATGTCTTCACATGGCCACACCTTACTAAAAGAAGGCTGGCAATTTAGTAATTACTCTAGATGTTTTTTGGGTCAGCTAAATTTCAGGGATGCCATTGCTGATTAAGAAAGGGAAATGACTATTAGAAGGTAATTTCTAATTCCTATCACATCAAAGAACTAATTATTATGAGCCATTAGGAAGTGTAGAAAAAAAAGAAACTAACATTTAAAAAATATCCAGCATAAACTGCATATTCATATCCAATAGTGTCCTAGAAAATTACATAAATGGTATCTCAATTGATCTTTACGGCAACTCTACGTCAAAGGTATTACCATTCACCAAATCAATAAATTGTTACCTTGATTTGAGTGTTAGTCTGATTCTTTTATTTTTTATTTTTATTTTTATTTTTATAGGGAGAGAAATCAGGAGAGAGGGGCAGAAGAAGAGAGAGAAAGAATCTTATGCAGGCTCCACGCTCAGTATGGAGCCCTATATGGGACTCGATCCCACGTCCCTGGAATCATGACCTGAGTCAAAATCAAGAGTCAGATACTCAACTAACTGAGCTACCCAGGCACCCCAAACAGTCTGATTCTTAATCCTATATTCATTTTTATGTGATGGATTATAGTCCAGCAGTTAGACATTTTAAATATTAGAAAAAAAGGTGAAAAATATTGTAAACTACCTCAATCGAATGTGTATTGTACTTAACCAAATATACACTATGATACTATGACAATGTCTTAAACCATATTTCCATCAAATAACACTCTTAACACATAATTACACAGTTTAATTCATGACATATGAGAATGCAAAATAATATTCACTATATGCAGATAAGATGCATATTTTATTCCAATTATATATGTAAACAAATTTTCTTAATGATTAATATATCCATGACAAAATTTGTCATACACATTAAAATTCATAGAAGTATGATTTCTTGAAAAGATGTACAAATGGAAAATTTTGCTATGAAAAATGAGATTTTGAAATGGATGCATGTATTCCAATATCTTCATTTAATTTCCAAAGTCTTTTTAATTTTTTTCCTTTTTTTAAGTTTTTAATTAAATACCAGTTAGTTAACATACAATGCAATATTAATTTCAGGTGTACAATACAGTGATTCAGTACTTCCATATAACACCCAGTGCTCATCACAATGAATGCACTCCTTAATCCCCACCATAAGGCAAATATTTTTATTCTTAAAACAGTTTTCTGCATACATGACATGTCTACATACATCATAATAAAAACGTGTTTTTATTTTGTTGTTTTGTTTATAAATTTAGAGCTGATTGATATTTACAGTTTGCTATGTTTTCTTCAGTCACACTTTCTATAAATTTGACAATACCTATTTTAAAATGAGTGATGTGATACTTTTATTGGTTTCATTCAGACAAAGAGTAACTTTGCAGTGAGATATAGTAAGTATTAAACAGAAAGCTTACTTCAAAAGGCCATTGAAAACTGTAATCATGAAACAGGTGTAACAGACTCAAATAAGCAGCAGTGTCCTCACTGATTGGTACCAGTTGTAAATTACTGAACAACAGTGAATCATTCTCCTTCATTCCTTTCAACAGTATGAAGTTAGCAAGCACTTTTAGGCCTCGGTAATGAAAGGGAAGGAAGAACACACTCTCAACTTGTTGGCACCCTGAATGCTGTTTAATGCAGCACACGACCATTTGGCAGCCACTTCTATTTGTGACAGTCTATACTCAGGCATGTGTTTCATCCTTCAGGGTGTAAGTTCAATATCAATATTAGTTTCTAATATTAGTTTCAGGCAGAGAATTTAGTGATTCATCACTTACATATAATACTCAGTGCTCATCTCCATAAGTGCCCTCCTTAATAGCCATCACTCATTTAAATCATCTCTCCCACCCACCTCCCCTCCAACAACCCTCATTTTGTTCTCTATAGTTAAGAGTCTGTTTTCTGGTTTGCCTGTTTCTTATTATCCCCCTATGTTCATCTGATTTGTTTTTAAATTACACATATGAGTGAAATCATATGGTATCTATTTTTCTCTGACTTATTTCACTTAGCATAATACACCCTAGCTCCATCCATGTTGTTGCAAATGGCAAGATTACATTCTTTTTAAAGGCTGAGTAATATTCCATTACATATATATAATATTCATATATATACATATATATAATATTCATATATATACATATATATAATATTCATATATATGTGTATATATAAATATATATAATATTCATATATATGTGTATATATATATACATATATATACACACACACACACACACATATACAAATACACATATCAACTCTTTATCCATTCATCAGTCAATGGACATTTGGATTATTTCCATAATTTGGCTATTGTTGATAGTGCTGCTATAAGCATATATCCATTCATGAATCAGTATTTTTGTATCCTTTGGGTAAATACCTAATACTGCAATTTCTGGATCATAGGGTAGTTTTACTTTTAACTTTTTGATAAATCTCCACACTTTATTTCAGAATGGCTGTACCAGTTTGCATTCCCACCAGCAGTGCAAGAGGATTCTCCTTTCACCACAACATCGCCAACATCTGTTGTTTCTTGTATTGTTGATTTTAGCTATTCTGACAAGTTGGAGGTGACACTTCATTGTAGTTTTGATTTGTATTTCCCTGATGATGAGTGATGTTGAGCATCTTTTCATATGTCTGTTAGCTATCTGTATATCTTCTTTGGAAAAATGTCTATTCATGTCTTCTGCCATTTTTTATGATCTTTTTTTGGTGTGTTTTTAATAAATTCTTTATATATTTTGGATCTGAACCCTTTACCTGATATGTCATAAATATCTTCTTCCATTCTAAAGATTGCCTTTTAGTTTTGTTGTTTCCTTCACTATACAGAAGCTTTCTATCTTGATGAAGTCCCAAGTTTATTTTTGTTTTTGTTTCCCTTAACTCAGGAGACGTATCTAGAGAGCAGTTGCTATGGCTGATGTTAAAGAGGTTATTCCTGTGTTCTCCTGTAATATTTTGATGGCTTCTTCTCTCAGATTTCAGTCTTTCACCTGTTTTGAATTTATTTTGTGTATAGTGTAAGAAAGTGGTTTAGTTTCATTCTTTTGCATGTTGCTGTCCAGTTCTTCCAGCGCTATTTGTTGAAGAGACTGTCTTTTTCCCACTGGGTATTCTTTCCTGCTTTGTCAAAGATTAGTTGATTAGGTAGTTGTGGGTCCATTTCTGGGTTTTCTAGTCTGTTCCATTGATCTATGTCTGTTTTTGTGCCAGTACCATACTGTTTTGATCACTATAGCTTTCTAATGTAAGATGGAAATCCAGAATTGTGATGCCTCCAGCTTTGCTTTTCTTTTTCAAGGTTGCTTTGGTTATTCAGGGTCTTTGTGATTCCATAAAAATTTTATGATTGCTTTTTCTAGCTCTGTGAAAAATGCTGCTGGTACTTTGATAGGTACTGCATTAAATGCGTACATTGCTTTGGGCAGTATAGCCATTTTAACAATATTTGTTCTTCCAATCCATGAGCCTGGAATGTTTTGCTATTTCTTTGTGTCATCTTCAATTTCATTTGTCAGTATTTTATAGTTTTCAGAGTACAGGTCTTTGACCTCTTTAGTTAGCTTTATTCCTATGTATCATGGGTTCTTTTGTGTGTGCAATTGCAAATGGGATCACTTCCTTGATTGCTCTTTCTTCTGCTTCATCATTGGTGTATAGAAATGCAACAGATTTCTACACATTGATTTTGTATCTTGAGTCTTCACTGAATTTGTGCATCAGTTCTAGCAATATTTTAGTGGAGTCTTTTTGGTTTTCTGTGTAGAGTATCATGTTGTCTTCAAATAATGGAAGTTTGACTTCTTCTTTGATGACTTGGATACCTTTTATTTCTTCTTTTGTCTGATTAATGAGGCTAGGACTTCCAGTACTATGTTAAATAACAGTGTGAGAGTGCACATCCCTGTCTTGTTCCTGACCATGGAGGAAAAACCCTCTGTTTTCCTCCACTGAGGGTGATATTAGCTGTGGGTTTTTCATATATGATCTTTATTATGCTGAGGTATGGTCCCTACAACCCTACTTTGTTGAGGGTGTTTATCATGAACAGATGTTGTACTTTAATGCTTTTTCTGGATCTATTGAGATGATCATATGGTTTTCATCCTTTCTTTTATTAATATGGTGTATAAAGTTGATTATTTTCCTTATATTGAACCACACTTGCCATGTAGGAATAAATTTCACTTGACCGTGGTGAATAACTCTTTAATGTACTGTTGGATTTGATTTGTTAATATTTTGTTGAAAATATTTAGATCTATGTTCATCGGAGATATTGGCCTGTAAGTTTGTTTTCTAGTGGAGTTTGTCTTGTTTTGGAATTAGGGCAATGCTGGCCCTCATAGAATGAGTTTGGAAGTTTTCCTTCCATTTCTAATTTTTGGAATTGTTTGAGAGAATAGATATTCTTCTTATTATTCTTCTTTAAATGTTAGGCAGAATTCCCCTGGGAAGCCATTTGGCCATACACTTTCATTTGTTGGGAGATTTTTGAATACTCATTCACTTTCTTTGCTGGTTATCAGTCTGTTCAAGTTTTCTGTTTCTTCTCATTTCAGTTTTGGTAGTTATGTGTTTCTAGAAATTTATCCATTTCTTCCATATTGCCCAATTTGTTACAATATAATTTTTATAATATTCTCTTAGAATTGTTTGTATATCTGTGGTGTTGGCTGTTATTTCTCTTCTCTCATTTGTGATTTCACTTATTTGGGTCCTTTCTATTTTCTTTTTGATTAATCTGGCTAGGGTTTTATCAATTTTACTAATTTTTTCAAAGAACCAGCGCCTGTTTTCATTGATATGTTCTTCTCAGGGATTATTTGTTTGTTTCTATTTCATTTATTTATTTTTTTAAAGTTTATTTACTTATTTTTAGAGAGAAAGAGAGAGAGAGAGTGTGTGTGTGACAGAGGAATGGAGAGAGAAGGAGTCAAGCAGGCGCCACACTCTCAGTGCAGAACCTGATGCTGGGCTTGATCACAAACTATGAGATCATGACCTGAGCTGAAATCAAGAGTCAGATGCTTAACCAACTGAGCCACCCAGGTTTCCCTCTATATCATTTATTTCTGCTCTAATCTTTATTAATCTTTATTAATTCTTCTGGCTTTAGGCTTCATTTGTTGTTCTTTTTCTAGCTCCTGTAAGTGTAAGTTTAGGTTTTTTATTTGAGTTTTTTCTTGCTTTTTGAGGTAAGCCTGTATTGTTATATATTTCTCTCTTATGACTATTTTTGCTGTATCCCAAAGGTTGGACCGTCATGTTTTCATTTTCTTTGTTTCAATGTATTTTTTAAACTTTTTCTTTGATATCCTGTTTGACCCATTCATTCTATAGTAGGATGTTCTTTAATTTCCATGTATTTGTGGTTTTTCGAATTTTTTTCATATGGTTGACTTAAGTTTCACAGCATTGTGGTCAGAAAAATGCATGGTATGTTCTCAATCTTTTTGTACTTGTTGAGGCCTAATTTGTCACCTACTGTGTAATCTATTCTGGAGAATGTCCCATATGTCCAAATAATTTTTAAATTTGAATGGCAGCTAAATTGAAATGCTTCAAGTAGTCCACAATGTAAAAATAAAGACTTGGGTGTAGTTACTTGGTAAGCATATTTAAAATATATAAAAAATTGTATTTTCTTTAGAAAATAGCCCTGAATCTTAGAAAATGAAAAACTGTATTAGATTTTTTTTTCCAGTTTCTGTTATTCAACACTGGTTTGTCATGAATGCATCTTCTTTTACCACATGAGTTTTGGCATGAATAAAATAAAATTAATCCAGAAAAGGATAAAAATTTGTGTTTATGTAAAAAATATAGATCTAAAATAATTGAGCATGAGTGTCTCAGAACAGTGGTAAAGTGCTATTTTCAAGTATTCAGGAAGAATATTTATGTAAGAGATCAAGGGAATAAATAAAAGCCTCATGTGAGTGAAGGTAAAAGTTACATAAAAATTATATATATTCAACCATCGTTAATGTCATTGCCATATTTGGAGCACTTTTTAAACAAATAACAATTCAATGTATTTAAGAAAACATACTCTTGACTTAGTTATGTCACTGAAACAAGTCATCCCTTGAGGTCTTTATTAAAATTAAAATAATCTAAAACTTTGACTTTTATATCAAAAAGCTAAAATTACCCTTTCTAGTCAATTTGTTTACCGACCTTTAGAAAAGTCCATATACTGTTAAATATAGGTGCAGTATTAATTCTAATTTAGTAAGTAAAAGAAAAGATATGGGGTACTATCAGGAACAATATCACCTATAGAAGATAAACTTCAGAGGTCTACATTTTCTTGCAATTTTATGTGAATTAGATGTAAAAGTGAAAAATAAAAGAGACATAATTCTGCACACATTCCTATTCTTTTATATTGATTCTGAGACAGCCCATATATATACTCATTCACTAATCAGCACCTGACTGTAGATCTTCAAATCTAAAAGAAATATTACATTCAATGAACTAACTGAAGTTAAACAAAGCCATTGATGTATAGCATTAATTATGCTGTTAACAAATAATTTACTTAATACTGACATTTATTATAATCTTGTTTTCTTTGCTTACTTTGGAAATGTAATGTGTTATTAATCATAAATATTATGCTAAAAGAATTTCTATCCTGAAAATATAAGAAGTGTTGATATTTATACCTCTTAAAATATTAACTACCTTTTGTTCTTGTGTTTAAGAATATAGCCCTTTAAAATAGATGTAATAAATCTGAAAACAAAACTGATTATTTTCACATCATGACTTGCATGTTCAAACCTGAAGGACGAGTTCTCAGATTAATGAAATATCTTCCCTTTAAGCACTGAAGATACTTTACAAGTACTCTCATTAAACATTATATTATCCTTGTGTGGAAGATGATGGGTATGATAATGACATTTCCTTTATGGTAAGAATAATCCAGTCGAAGGGATTCTAAATGATGCGTTCTTCTCAGAGTACAAATCAGGATTGGAATTAATATAAACCTCACTGACTTCCAGTTTGTTTTGTTTTGTTTTGTTTCAGTCCATTTAACTCTTGACACCTTGTAATTTTGATTATTGATCCATAATTTTCTGGTATAATTATTTTTGGTAATTTTTTATCTCCTCAAATGATCATGAAAAAATAAAATGAAGCTAAATAAAAAACCCTTTATTTTGATGTATTATGGGTAAATTTTTCACTGTTTGCGAATACAGATATAAAGGAAGGATTATATAGACAACAAAACTTTGATCATAGTTTAATTTTTTTTCACGAAAAATATGTCCAAGTTACCATTTTAACTTACAATGAAGCAGTAATTGAAGTCCGTATTATTAGTCATGGAAACTATTGTTTAGTTTATTCAGTAGCTATGAATAAGGAGGAAAATTTTTAATTTGTACATTACATGAAATGAAAAGGAATCAGTTAACAATGGCTTTGGTTTCAGGCTTTCTTAGTACACAATTACTTATATATTTCATATTTTAAAGGGCTTAAACAAAGGTATAAATAATACTACTATTTTCTATGAGTACTGGGTACTTACAGAGCATTGAATCCCACAATTTTTTAGATTGAAATAATGGCAAGTGTAGTGTAAGTACACTTTTTCAGTAATTTATCAGTCCAAGGCTGCATAATACTATAAAGTCCTTGACATGAAATACTATCAAGGAACTTGTACAGATATACCTATATGACAGGTAAACAAAATTCATCAGATTTTATATATATTTCTTGATCTGGCTTCTGAAGGTTCAGATTAATGTGCTGTTCATATTGAGGTTTCTGAACTAAGGAATAAAATCAAACTTTGCTGCTCTTAAAATAAAATACAAAACAAACAAAAAAGCACACAAAACCCTTTAACTTTTACTTTTTACGTAATTCATAAAAAATGCTGATATTAATACTGAATTTATCATGTAGTCTCAGAACACTTATATTCTGTTATATTGGGTTTATTTCTGTGGTCCTGCTTCTCTGCACTGTGATTCACTAAAATGGGGGATTACAGAGATCCTCAACGACATAGGTTTTAATGTTACTCTATCAACTGCCATTAGTAAGTCCCTGAATGACTGGTTTGATAATCAAAATTACACAAAATTAATAGTTTAACATCCTAGTTTCTAGCAAGGGTATATGCTTGCTGGTGAAGCTCTCATATTAAATATTCAGAACTTTTCCAGAATGCTTATTTTAAAAAGTATTTTTATTTTTCTTTTTTTTTTTCTCAAATTCACCATTACTCTGTCTCTCTCAGACTTGTCCCAGAGAATAGGGTCAATGAATTCCAACCTTTTCTCTTAAACTTCAGGTCTGCAATATTTTAGTAATGCAAATCTAAGATACCAGCAATCATGATTATAAATGTTCTCACTAATTTAATTTCCACCGGAAAGTAAGAGTTGATCATTACTATCTAATTTAAATATATATGTACACATATATATGTAATACACACATGTATAAAAATACATAATATATATAAAATATGTAAGAACTTAACACTTTAGCAACCTATATGAATTTCAAGAATTTGCATTTTCTTGACTGCTACTGAACTGGAGCACCATCTAATATATACATTCTGAATGTATATAATATACATTGCCCATTTATTTAATGGGTTATTGTCCTTTTCTTACCAATATGTAAGGTTCCTCATATATTACAATATCAGTCCTTTGCCTCTTGCCTTATGACTATTTCCATCACCATTTGTAACACGCCCCATCTTTATATCTTTTGCTAGACACAAAATTCATCCATTTCCAATGTTAATGCCCAGTGTTAGAGACCAGTAATTGTGCTGCCTTGCTGTGAATTACTGTCCCAGAATCAGTTTCCCAAAAGAGTTGCTGGTAATGCAGTATTTCTCAAAATAGCCCATTAACTCATTTCCCTTGCTGAAAACATAGTAATATTTTAATGCAGGTCTGAGCATGATGATCCATTTTAAAATCCCTCAATGGTTTTCCATTGTTATTATGATGAAGACCCAAATTCACAATTGTTCACAAATTCTGACTCAATCTGATCCCCTGTATAATGCTCCAGCTTCTCATAGAAATCTTTTCTTTACTCTCTGGTCTACCACCTTGCTCCCTTCCCCTCAGACATGCTTTTCTTCCAACTTCCTTACTTAAGCTCCCAACTTAAATGCCACTTTCTCAAAGAAGGCTTTATTTCTCTCTGGGAAGGTACTTCACTAAACTCTCTCAGAACACTCTTAAGACTTTCTCTCTCATCTCAACTGGGATTGCCTAATCATTCATGCAATATCTTTTCGTGATTTTTGTTTCTTTTAGGTTGTCAGTATGAGGGCAGGAACATCACCTGTCTTGTGCATTCTTGAATCTCTCTTTTTTTTTAAACTATTCATTTTTTTTTAAGATTTATTTATTTTTGAGACAGAGAGAGACAAAGCATGAACAGGGGAGGGTCAGAGAGAGAGGGAGACACAGAATCCGAAACAGGCTCCAGGCTCTGAGCTGTCAGCACAGAGCCCGACGCAGGGCTCGAACCCACGGACCGTGAGATCATGACCTGAGCCAAAGTCGGACACTTAACCGACCGAGCCACCCAGGTGCCCTTTGAATCTCTTTTGCCACCATGAAACCTAGTACATGGTCAATACTTAATGGAATAAGTAAAGGGATAGTCAATGTTATGCAACAGAATGCCAAATCAGATTAAGGAGTTTTCTCTACTGCAAGAATGTTGAAGAGACTTAATATTCAAACTTGTATTTTGGCTTTCAAAGGGAAGGGAAATAATGTTAAGTCTACCTTTCCTTGACTGCAATTCCAAAATCCAGAAATGAAATCAAAACTGCTTTGCCATAACTGACTTGGTAATAAGTTCTTGCCTTGACTGAGGTGAGGCAATCTATAGGCTTTCTTTGTCTCACATTTAGTGTGGATACTCACACAGGTGTAGGGAACTGTCTCATATATAGTATAAAAACTGCATTCTCTTTCAAAAAATCAAAGAAAATACCCTAATTCGAACTAACTCATCTCACCCTCCAAAGTTTTAGTTAAGGTATTTTGGGGCTGCACACAGAATTGTGTAACCTTGTTCACAGCGACTCTTTTTATTTTTCCAGCCATTCATCTTACTCTTTCCAAGAAGTGCTTATTCCAAGGAATAAGTCTTAAGAGAAACTGAAAATATTGAAAGATAATGTGTGGGGATAGGAGAGAGGTGGGCAGGATTGACCAGATTCCTTCAACTGTAACTCCTGAATCAGGGAGATGGGTAGAATTAGCCTTTTCACACCAGGTGGACTGACATTCTGCCTCTGTGCTTTGATTGATGGGATCCTTTTGTTTTTATTCTTTGTGATTTCTGGCAGGTTGTTCATCGATAACACCGTTTTCTTATATTATACTACATTTACTTTACTTGAAATATTTTCATGAGAATTTCCAAGGGAAAATGTGGAATATGAATCAGTAACAGCGAGGTTTCACCATCTCTATTCAGAATCTTTTTAATATAGTAATCTGATTTTCTAACCTGGTATAGGCATTTGATGGTCATTATTAATCTAATCTAATAGAAATAATTTAATAGACACTTATTGATAAGTTTATCTTTCTTTTACAAGTATCTTCTCTGTCCCAACTATTTGGTAGATGTGTTGCATTCTATATTTCCTTATTTTTTTAGCAAAAATATGCAGTAGGTGTTATCTCCATGTTTACAAATAAGGAAATTAAAAGTCAGAAAGATTGACTGACTTTCCTAAGGTTGTACTACATGGAGCTTCAACTGCAACAGAGGATATTGTGACTTCAAAATCTATCTCACCTAAAAGCACAATGATTTTTTTTCCTATGTTAAAAAATAAAGATGAGAAGATTAAATATTAGAAAATGCAAGTGAGTCAACTTTCAAGATGTGTTAACAAATGGAAGCAGTCACCTGTATCAAATAGTTTCATAAAGAAAATACTTAAGCAAAGAATATACCATAAATCACTTACCATCACATCCCATAGTAAATTAAGAGCTCAACGACAAGCTACCTAATTTAATTTAAGACACAGTGGTATAAAATGAATTGATCTGTAGGTATTGCTACAGAGTATGGGTTGTATATTCGGCCAGACTATATGGATTTGAGTCCTACAGCTGTTGCTTATCACCTCTATAAACCCTTGAAATTAATGTTCTGTTCTCTTATTTGTAAACTGGAGGTAATAACTATCCGTACATTATAGGATTGTTTTTAGGATTAAATGAAACAACAAAGAAAATGCATAAGACCATGATCAGCACCTAAAAGTATTACCCACATTGTTAGCTTTGGTGAATTTGGCTAGTCATTTAAGACATATGTAGAATATATGGAGCATCCATGACCCTTTATTAAAGCAATACCATTTTACCTAATCTGGGTCCTTCTAGTGTAAATTCAAAACTAGTAAGACCATACAGATTTATTTATGACAGTTATTTGCTGTAATTATTAATGTGTACTCTAAATATTTTAGTCAATAAAACATCCTTATAACATTTTAAATGACCATTAACCAAGGATTAATATGCATATACAAGGAAAAAATATATACAGATATAAAAAGTATTCACTTAATTTAATAAAAGAAAAAAAAACCTAAACATCTGATTTAGTAGTCTTTATATTCAGATCCTGATAAAAAGCATTTGTTTACACTTCAGTTGGAATTATTTCAAATTTTGTGTAATACTAGGTTGAAATGTCTTCAATTAAATGGAATAAAGTAAAAGCAACATGGACATTTTACTAAACATTATTATACAATGTTTGGATATGGTTTGAAGTCAGCTTATAAAAGGTTTCCTATGTTCATGAAGCATTCTGTTAAAGTGGTATGATTCACACAAACTTTGATGCAGACTTAATTTAGATGAAGTTTAGTATCCTACTATTTAGCAAAGACCTACAGTTCTTTGAAATTTGCCTTGTTTAGAAAATTATGCTATTTATCATCATTATATTGAAGGATCACTGAGAGTATGTGATGGTACTAAATGCTGCTAGAATTTAAGGGTATAGTTTAAAAAGGGGCCCTGCCCTTGAAATGACCGATTTCCTTAGTCCTTTTCATTAAATTTAAGATCATTGTCCATAATTTGGCTATTGTTGATAATGCTCCTATAAACATTGGCATGCATATGCTCCTTCAAATCAGCATCTTTGTATCCTTTGGATAAATACTTAGAAGTGCAATTCCTGGGTCATGGGGTAGTTCTACTTTAAAAATTTCGACGAACCTACATACTGTTTTCCCAAGAGCTCCAGTTTGCATTCCTTACAACAGTGCAAAAAGGGTTCCCCTTTCTCCACATCCTCGCCACATCTATTGTTTCCTGAGTTGTTAATTTTAGCCATTCTAATAGGTGTGAGGTGGTATCTCAATGTGGTTTTGATTTGTATTTCCCTGATGATGAGTGATGTTGAACAACTTTTCATGTGTCTGTTAGTCATCTGGATGTCTTCTTTGGTGTCTATTCATATCTTCTGCCCATTTCTTCACTGGATTATTTGGGTTTTTTGTGGGGGATGCTGAGTTAGCTAAGTTCTTTACAGATTTTGGATACTAACCCTTTACCCAATACACCATTTGCAAATATCTTCTCTTATTCTGTTGGTTGCTTTTTAGTTTTGTTGATTGTTTTCTTTGCTGTGCAGAAGGTTTGTATCTTTATGAGGTCCTAATAGTTCATTTTTGCTTTTATTTCCCCAGCTTCTGGAGACATGTCAAGTAAGACGTTGCTGTGGCCGAGGTCGAAGAAGTTGCTGCCTGTTTTCTTCTGTAGGAATTTGATGGTTTCATGTCTCACATTTAGGGATTTCATCCATTTTGAATTTATTTTTGTGTACAGTGTAAGAAAGTGGTCCAGTTTCATTCTTCTGCATGTTGCTGTCCAGTTTTCCCAGCACCATTTGCTGAATAGACTGTCTTTTTTCCATTAGATACTCTTTCCTGCTTTGTTGAAGATCAGTTGGCCATATGTATATATGTATATTGAATGTGTATATTGCTTTGGGTAGTATTGACATTTTAACAATATTTGTTCTTCCAATCCATCAGCATGGAATATTTTCTCATTTCTTTGTGTCTTCTTAAAATTCTTTTATAAGCTTCTATAGTTTTCAGCATACAGATATTTTATCTCTTTGTTTAGGTTTATTCCTAGGTATCTTACGGTTTTGGGTGCAATTGGAAAGGGGAATGATTCCTCTATATCTCTTTCTGCTGCTTCATTATTGGTGTATAGAAATACATCTGATTCTGTACATTTATTTTATGTCCTATGTCTTGAAAGAGCCCAATTTCCATTGACCGATGAAGGATAAAGAAGATGTGGTATATATATATACAATGGAATACTATTCAGTGATCAAAAAGAATGTAATCTTTCCATTTGCAACCCCACGGATGGAACTAGATGATATTATGCTAAGCGAAATAAGTCAGAGTAAGACAGATATCATATGATTTCACCCATATGTGGCATTTGAGAAACAGATAAACAAAAGGTGAAGGGAAGGAAAAATAAGATAATAACACAGAGGGAGGTGAATCACAAGAGACTTGTAAATACAGAAAACAAACTGAGGGTTAGTGGAGGGAAGATGGGTGGCAGGATGGGTTAAATATGTGTTGAGCACTTAAGTAGGGCATTTTTTTGAGATGAGCACTGGGTGTCATATGTAATAGATCAATCACTGGGTTCTACTCCTGAAGCCATGTCTACACTATATGTTAACCAACTTGAATTTCAATTTTAAAAAATCTGATAAAAAAAGATTATTGCCCAAAGGGAAAAACGTTAGATCATAACACAATATTTAGGTTAATTTATTTTAATTCTTCACAAAGAAATATTGATGTTGTTATATCTAATTTCAAATAAATTTTTCAGAACATATTTTCTCATTATAGGACATAAATTTAGAATAAACTCATGTGATTACCTCAGACAAATCAATTTACCTCTCTGAGCTACAGTTACCTCATTTCTCCTTCAAGTTACTCTTTCATTTTTTATTCATTCTTTCCCTCATTTATAAACATCTGAGTAGTTATCAGATGCCAGGCACTGCTCTAGAATTCTGGGATACCTGAAAGAAAAAAAAATTACCTGGTACTTTCATTCTATTGGGAATAATAATAATACCTAATTAATATTAATTTAATATAGAGCAAATAAGGTGTTAAGTATGGAGAATAATCTGTCTCTGCTCCCTACCCCAATAATTTTCTTTCTTGGTTTTCTGATAGTTTTCTTCATACAAACTTTTAAATTTGTAATTAGATTTAGTTTTTTATGTACTGGAGCCAAGAAGCTGTATCATTTAGCTCCACATTTCTAGTCAGCATTTGAATGAATAAAGTAATGAATGATGCAGGGTAGGCATTCAATTCTAGGACTGAAAATAGGATTCTGTCCAAACAGGTACACATGCAAGAACGATGCATTTTCACCTATCAAACCAGTATACTCTCTGTGTAATTTCTGATAGAGTCTAAAACAAAAGAAGGGATGAATCCAAAGTCTGATTTATGCTATACCATTAAAGTCTCACTCTTTATCAGTAGGTGGTATTTTACATCAGACACCAAATTTAACAAGAATGTATTTCTTTTCATTATGGTATAGACTATTTGAGCAGCAGAACTGTCTGCAATTTGGAATTCAGCACTGTGTAGATGAAGTATCCTATTTAAGATAAATTGATATATTTATCAATATGCATTCTATTGTGATTACCTAAAAGATTAATCTGGTATCAATTACCAGGAATTTTACTATGCCACATGCTTAGTGTTCCCTATTTCCCCTTTGAGAAAGAGAAGCATATACTTTATTAATAAGTAAAAATTAAAGAATGGTGACTTAGAAAATATGCAATAAAATATGAAAGAGTTTTATAGCACCAACTTTTCATTTCATTGGTTATCTCTATGTCTGTTCTATTCTCTAATTTGTGTTATTTATTTTCTATTGTTGTCTAATCTTAATATTTATTTTCTTCTACCAGCTTTGGGTTTAGTTTGCTTTTCTTTTTCTAGTTCCTTGAGGAGCGGCTAGGTTATTGATTTGAGATCTTTTTTAATACAGGCACAGACAGCTACAAATTTTTCTGAGAATGTCTTTGCTGCATGCCGTAAGTATTGGTATGTTATGTATTCATCTGCTTTCATTTCTAAATATTTTCCATTTTCACTTGTGATCTCTTCATTGACCCACTGAGTGTCTAAGAATACACTGTTTACCTTCCACATATTTGAGAATTTTCCAAGTTTCCTTCTGTTACTCATTTCTAACTTCATCCGTTGTGCTCAGAGAAGATATTTTGAATGATGTTTATCTTTGAGACTTGTTCCGTGTAACATACGATCTATTCTGGAGAATGTTCCATGTACACTTGAGAAGAATGTGCATTCAGCTGCCATTAGATAGAGGATTCTACATATGTCCATTAGGTGTAGTTGCTTTCTGGTGCTATTCAAGTCCTCTATTTTCTATTGATCCTCTGTCTAGATGTTGTATCTGTTATTGAAAGTGATGTATTAGAGTCTCAACTCTTATTGTAGAACTATTTCTCCCTTTACTTCTGTCAATGTTTAGTTCATATATTTTTGGATTCTGTTGTTTTGGCATGCATGTTTATAATTATTATGGTATATGATAAATTGACCCTGTCATCAATATATAATATCCTTTGTCTTTTGTAACACTGCAGCCACCCCAACTCTCCTTTTGTTACTACTATTTGCATGGAATATCTTTTTCCATCCTTTCAGTTTCAAGCTATTTGTGTCTTTTTTGTAGTGAATTTTAATTCACTTCTCATTATGTAGAAATACATATATTATTTTTGTGGTTTTTATCGTATTTAACATCTGAAATTTATAAAATTCCAGTTTAACTTGATACCAATTTAGCTTGAAAAGCATACGAAAAATGCAGCTTTCATACAGCTCCACCTCACCCCACTTTATGCTTTGTTGTACAAACACTTCTATATACATTTTGTGGCCAATAGTAAAGATTTGTAATTATTTTTATTCCTTTGTCTTTTCAATCTTGTATTAAATAAAAAGTGGAGTTATAAACCACAAATACAATAATACTGGTGTTTATATTTGCCTGATGTATTTATCTTTTAACAGAGATCCCTGAGTTACTAACTAGTGTCTAGTTTCCTATGATTTCAACCAAAGGACTCTGTATAGCATTTCATATAGGGCAGATCTAGTGACAATTTATTCCTGCAGCTATTATTTATCTTAAAAAGTCTTAATCTCTCCCTCATATTTAAAGGACAGTTAAAAGTGAAAGAATTGTTGGTTAACATGTTTTCTGTTGTTTTCTCTCAGCACTTTCAATATGTCATGCACTATATTCTGGCTTCCATAGTCTGATCAGAAATCAGCTGTTAATCTTTTTGAGGATCCTTATACATGATAAGTCACTTCTCCCTTGCTTTAATGATTGAAGGCTTATAGTGTCCATTTCGTTCAGGATTTTCAGTATTATTTTTTGCAAAGACTGTACTCCTTACCATGTATGGACACTGAAGCCTCATCTTCTAAGTTTTTGTTCAGCTAGTACATTGCTAGAGATTTTCTTGAACACAAGTAACTAAAAATAACTAAACAAATAACACCTCCCCCAGCTTTTACAGATTGGCTGAGTGCCCAGGCACTCTTTCAACACTTAGCCAGGCTTATACTGAGCTTAGGAATCAGGTAGAGGTGGAAAAATCAGTCTTCTCACGTCCTTTTTGAGAATGCTTCCTGCTGTAAGTGCATGAACTTCCAAACTCCACCATATAGAATAGTACTTTGAATGTTCTAATTCCCCAAAGAAATTCTTCCCAGGTTTTGCTTCTGGGCCTTAGGCAATTAAAACATACTACAACCTTTTGTCCCAGGCATCTGTGAACTGTCATTTCATTTGCAATGTTTTCAAGTGATTCTCACCACTTTTCTGGCCTGAGGTCTGAGATGGATGAAACAGACACAAATGCCTTGTGTTAGTCTTTTAGATAGGTTAGAAAATACACAGGCAATAATTTGTGAACAGGGTGTGGTCTGCTTCTTCTGGAACCAAGGAAGACACTCCTGCACTGGGAAAGCAGGCTTCTCTCTTCAAGACTGGAGGGTGTAGGGCAAAGTCAAGTTAAAACACCACAAAGTTTTCCTACGAGATTGCAAGTTGCTTTTTCCTTGGTCCATCATTCATTTGGTTGCTCTACATCTTTGACGGTTTTCCCAAGTTCTGACAAAGGTGGCCCAAACAGTTTTTGCTTACCTTTCAATGTTTCTCTGAGGAGGAAGAGAGCTTAGAGCTGCCTACTCCTCCATTTTGCTGGCATAATACTTTATTTTAGGAAGAAAAGCTAAACAGGAAAAAAACATGGGAGAGTATACTATCAGAAGGCAGTCCCAGTCAGAAGGCACGGTGACAATTAGCACAACTGACTTGCTCAAAGGTGTCTTTAAGACCAAATTATGGGTATATTGTATTTTAGGGGAGAGTAAATTAATGCCACTTTTGTGTTCTGTTTGTCCGTTACTCTGAGAAGATTAGCCTGGTGTAAATTATGTCCTAGTGATACACACTTTATTTTGATTATGTTGATGGGCTAAAGACTACTTGTAAATTATTTAACACAATAATTTCACTGTTTCCTGACATGTACTGTGCCTGATATATTCTGTTTGGCTCTCAGATTCACTCTGCACTTATGTCTCTGAAGCTTAACTTTTATAAGTCACATCACAGGACACCCATGAGCTCAGGTTCCTGAAAATAGGGAAATCCTTTCCAAAGACCAATGGAGCAGATACTAGAACATTTATTTCCTTGCTTCCTTACTTTAAGTCTGCCCTATGACCTTCAACCAAACGAAACTTTGCTTTCCAAGTTAGCCCTCTCTATTTCCTTTTGAGGTTCCAGAAATGTCCTCTCCTCAAGCTCACCAAAAAGGGCTAGGGGAGATAAAAACCACTCTTATTAGCTTGGGAGTCCTGCTTTCTCATGTAGTTTTCTTGTATCTTCCCTATTTTATATTTAGTCCCTTTATTAAACTCTCCTTCAATTATCTTAATTTTAACTTGCTGTCTGTTTCCAGCTGAGACCATGACTGATAAACATACTAAGTACAAGTCTTTGAAACTTAATATTTTAATTATCCATAAAGATAGCTCCAGGAATAAAAACATCAAAAAGATAAATACCCAGCATTCCTTTTAGGAGAGCCTTATAAAGTTGTTTAGTAACAAAATTATAAAACACATTCTAAACCTCATCAAGACTATACATTCTCTATCTCCCTAAATGCAAATTGTCTAATTAAACATTTGTATTTATAGCTACACTGTAATTATATTACCCATAACTGTATTTGCTGATTTAACAAGATATACTATACCCCGCCAGCATATTAAAAACAGTTTCAAATTAATAAAATAATTGTATTTTTCTAGTTGAATAGTATATAGAAATACCTGTAAAATATATTTTCTGTAAGTGATATTATACTTTGAGCAATAATAAAAATCTACTAAACAAATACAGATTCAGGCATGTGGAATATTACTTCTAAATTAAAATAAAAAGAAAGAAACATAACTTCATTCTACACTGGGGTTTTTAAGGTCACATAAGTTTATCTCAGTTTAATTAGAATTTGAGATCCAATTTCAGGGTATATTTGGCAGGTTTAAAATCATATTTGGAGAAACGATAAAATGAACATTTGAGAAATATTTTGAGATAATCATCTTAAAAGTGTGTAAAATAAGATACAAGATTAAGTTACTGACAACTGTATAAGTGATGCTATTTTACTTAAAATAACTAAGGATATGGGGTGCCTGGATGGCTCAGTCAGTTAAGCGCCTTCCTTCAGCTCAGGTCATGATCTTGCAGCCCATGAGTTCAAGTCCCATGTCAGGCTCTGTGTTGACAGCTTGGAACCTGCTTGGGATTCTCTGTCTCCTCTCTCTCCTTTCTCCTCTCTCCTCTCTCTGCCCCTACCCTGTTTGTGCTTTCTCTCAAAATAAATAAACTTCAAATAAAATAAAATAAAAACTAAGGATGGGGCATCTGGGTGGCTCAGTTGGTTAAGCAAGTGAGTCTTGATTTCAGCTCAGGTCATGATCTCATGGTTCCTGAGTCGAGCCCCAGGTTGGACTTGGAGTGACAATGCAGAGCCTGCTTGGGATTTTCTCTACCCACCACCCCCGCCCCCTGTCTGTCCCTCCCCTGCTCACTCATGCATGCTCTCTCTCTCAAAATAAAATGAACTTTAAGTAAATAAGTAAATAAATAAATAAAAAAACTAAGGATAAGCTGACTGAGTTCTAAGGACAAATTAAAGTAACAGAGACAGGTAGGGAATCAAAAATAACAATGTGGGCTTTAACAATATCTGAAAATAAACTGTAAGAATAATGATAATTATTAAGGCTGTTAATCATATACAAGAATTAGCTAGTATAAAACTTGAGAAGGATACATGCCCAGTGGAGTTCAGAAAACTGATCACCATTTTGTGTACTCTAAATTTTCTTAGGCATTTCTTGTATTTTATTTCACCAATTATAGATTTCGGGACTGGGCAACATATGCTTAAATTTTACAGGCAAAAAAAAAAAAAAATAGGTACTGTTTGAAAAGTACCAAGATATTAAAGTTTCAACTCACATTCTCACTTATCATTAATTATTTTTTTCTGGCATGCTTCACCATGGATTCCCACTTCCATTTTGGCAGCGTCTATGGTAGACCTGCAATTACAGCTATTGAAAAGCATGTGTAACTCTATTCTAAGGTGGAAGGTTCCGTATGGGAAGCACCTAACTCAATTATCTTTGCTTGGCCCCAGTACTCAACACATGGTTTGTACACAGAAAGCAGTCAAGAAATTGTTAAATTGAAACATCATGTTGCTAAAAGAGTGAAAATCATCGTAAAATAAAGATATCAAATCTATTATTTTTGGAATATTTCCCCTTTCATTTAATATTCCCTGTCACTTGCCAGAAATAAAACTGATCTACTAGTAGATGAGAATAGTGGGTTTAAAATACAATGATAGATGGTAATCCTTCCTCAACTACTATATAATTTAAAAAATGTAGATAAACCACAATATTTGATTTGCTGAGATGACGTTTCTTTACTTACAAAATTAAGGAATCCAGAATTAGACTGGGACTGAATATTTGTAAAATGTTTGCTTGATAGTATTAAGGTAATATATTTTAATGAATGCAAATCAATTCATAACATTTTAATTCTAATATATGCATTTGAGGTCATATTTTACAGGTTTGTGGTAATTTTATGAACTATATATTTGCATGTTTAGCATATATTACATGATATTGTTGACTTGTTGCTAAAGTTAAAATCCTGATAAAAAATAATAAAACATAAATCTGATTACATTGCATGAAAGGATATGTGTATTTAAAGATTGGATATATATATATATATATATATATATATATATCATAATTAAAAATGAATTGTTTTAACTTGTTTAATGTAATCTGTTTTAACATAATTCATTTTTTTTTAATTTTTTTTTGACGTTTATTTATTTTTGAGACAGGGAGAGACAGAGCATGAACAGGGGAGGGTCAGAGAGAGGGAGACACAGAATATGAAGCAGGCTCCAGGCTCTGAGCTGTCAGCACAGAGCCCGACGCGGGACTAGAACTCACAGACCGCGAGATCATGACCTGAGCCGAAGTCGGCCGCCCAACCGACTGAGCCACCCAGGCACCCCAACATAATTCATTTTTAATAGATGATGTAGAAGTACTTCCAATACTGATTCCTGATATCAAGTATAGTGCCTTTACCTAGATAACTTATGCATACATTAAAAAACTGGTTTCTTCACAAAGACTGTGTGTTCAACATCAACATTAAAAATCAAGTTTTTTTAAAAAACCCTAAAAAACTGTATATTTAAAATCTAGTTCACCTTATTCACCACCACTTCAAATACAAATATACATAGCTTTCACTAGCCACTTGGTAATACCCCAAATTAAAACGAGACAAACAATTGTTACATATTCTATATATTATCTATTATGTATTCTTCTTTTAGTGTTTGCCTTCTAGAACAGACAGGAACCATGACTATAACTCACACTTTATAGTCTAAGATCATCAACTGGAACTCTAATTGTTCTTACCACCAGAACTTAGGTTTTCTCTGTCTGAAGAGACTTATCATCTCTGAGTAAAATAACAACAGAATGAATTTGGGGGGTGGGGGTCAAGAGTCAGTTTTTATTTTTAGTTTACCAGGTAGGTGTACTCTATGTTTGATGAGACAGTTAATAAACACTGTTCTTACCCGCTTCATATCTGTTTCCATCATATTAGAAAAAGAGGGATCTCAAAATATTGTGGAAAGCTATAAAATTACTTCCTCAACATTCTTGAAGAAAACTAATATTTAAATTTTTAAGCCTTCTAATAATACATTTGTCTTAGGCTCTTTGGGCTGCTATAACAAAATGCCATAGATTGGGTAGCTTTATAAATAACATAAGTTAATTTCTCACAGTTCTGGAGGCTGGGAAGTCCAAGATCAAGGAATTGGCAGATTTGGTGCCTGGTGAGAGCCTACTTCCTGGTTCATAGGCAGTTGTCTTCTCTCTGTACCTTCACATGGTGCAAGAGGCAAGGGAGCTCTCTGAAGTTTCTTTTTTAAGGGCACTAATCTCATTCATGAAGGGTCCATCCTAATGAACTAATCACATCCCAAAGGTTCCGATACCATCACATTGGGAGTTATGATTTGACAGAGTAATTTGGAGGGAACACAAACATTCAGTCTATAGCAATATTTTACTAAGAACCACAGCACATTTTGGAGGAAAAACTTCTTTGATTAAGTATCATAAATCATTTTTGTGGAAAACAAAGGATGGCTTCAAAAAGTGAGCCTTTACTTCTACAGTGAACACTGGACTTCCTGCTGAAGAGCCCCTTGACTTTCTCCATTTGTGTGTATCAGTGAGCAATTTTAAATGAGATAAAATCTAGTCCATATAACAATATCGCACTGAGTTCAAAGACCTATCAAGGCTGGGTGGAATTCAAGTGCCAGTGTCTAATAAGAGGATGGGATATCCAACTAGCAGGTGAACTGCAGCCAAAGAGTTAATTGCCTGGGCACTGGCAGAATTGATCCTGGATTACTCCAAAGAGTCTACAGAATACAGGAAAGACACAAGGAACAGAACACTAGTTCACTTGTTAGAAAAATAATCTTTTTATGGTTTGGACAATTTAAACTCCCCTATAATGGGAATTCTTTTTTTTTTTAATATAGGTATCATAAAATACTTTCAAATGTTCACTGGCATCTTCAGAACTCTTTTAAAACTATTTTTTGTTCACTAAACGTGAAGTAGATAAATCAGAACATAGAGTGCATGGGTCAAAACACATTTCTTGAACTATAAAAATGGGATTCTAACCAAAAGTATTAAACATCAAAGACCATTATTCTATATTCATAGAGTGATTCAACAGATAATATAGTTATATTATACAATATCTATGAAGAACTAGTGAGATGATGCTTTATTCTTCGGTATCTAAAATAGAGTCATGGCTAATTTACAGTGCCATATTTCTTATAAATATGGAAAAAAATTAATAGATCATGTAATATTGTTTAATCACTGTTCTGTATTCTATAAAAGTGCAAATTCATTAAGTAGATATTGGATATTTTCCCTTCACTGCTAACACATATCATCATTTACATTAATTCCTCAGGGATATTATCACGTAGTTGTTTGGAAGGCATCTTCAATTTTTTGAAAGTATTATGCTTAAAATAACCCAACAATTAAAAGAGCCTGAAACTCACTTGAATACCAAAAGGTTCAGACTTAATTCTCTCCAATGTGTGGAAGTTGTGAATTTAATTTAGTTAAACCACTGAACTACATGATTTTCTTTTTATAAAATGATGGGTACCTTTAGTTGAACTGGACAAATATCCATAAAATTCAAAATTATAAAATTATTTACCTATTATTTATAGATTTTTCATGAAAAAAAGTAAATGCATGTAAATTCATTAAGATGTAGGAGATTCCTTCCTGTTATGGGTTTAATAGGGGTTTGGGGGAATTCTGAACTTACAGCAGAGCACAAATAAAGATATTCAACACTTTGAGATGTCTTCTACTTAAGTTTACTATGTATCTAAATGAGTCTCATAAGTGCATGTTTTTTTCATAAGTATCAACAGGGCCTCTCACACTCCATAGCCAGAAGAGGACTTCCCTGGACACTCAAAGCTTCCTGGCCTCTTTCACTCATTAAATCAAACCCCATAGGCTTCTCTAGTGGAAGCAGATTCTTTTCAAATATATCAGCTTAACAATGCCCTTAAACTTAAACTTCCTCACTGATTACTTACAAAAATCTAGCACTTCAAGAGAAGCTACTAGTATTTGTCTTTTACAGAGCCTTACCTCTTCTGATGTCCATATCTACAGAACTCGTCTCAGACTATCTTTTTTAAATAAATACTTTTTAATGTGTATTTATTTTTGAGAGAGAGAGACAGAGCAAGAATAGGGGACAGACAGAGAGATTGGGAGAAAGAATTTGAAGCAGGCTCCAGGCTCTGAGCTGTCAGCACAGAGCCTGACGTGGGGCTCGAACCCATGGAGTGGACTGGGAGATCATGGCTTGAGCCGAAGTCTGATGTTTAACCGACTGAGCCACTCAGACACCCCTCACACTGTCCTTCAATCCTGTACTTTACCTCTTCCAATACATTCTGCTTAATGTTACTGTGGACACTCCAAGAACACTACTGGGCACTTAATACTTTCTTGCAAACCACAAGCACTAAATGCTTTTTCTTTGGAAAAAGGCTCCAAAGAGCTTTGTTGGCAACTTCACAGAGAGTAAATCATCTGGACTGTCAAATCTGTTGAACAGGTCATTCACAGACACTAAGAAACAGCAAGTTACCCCCGTTTCAACTCTTCTCACTCTGGCCCATGGCTTCTTGCTGAGGTGCAAGCTTCAGCAGGTAATGCTCATGATCACACACATACCAGACACCCAGCTCCTTCCCTCTCCCTGTGTGTTATGCCTCGCTCTAGGAACAAGCCTCCTTTGAAGGAGCCAAGTAACCATATGGAGGAGAATACAGCTGATGCTTCAAGAATAACTTTGTGAAAAGAAGATATACATCTGGATGTCGTCTTTAGAGAAGTGTCTATTCATGTTTTCTGCCCATTTCTTCAATGGATTGTTTTTCGGGTGTGGAGTTTGGTGAGCTCTTTATAGATTTTGGATACTAGCCCTTTGTCTGATATGTCATTTGCAAATACCTTTTCCCATTCTGTCGGTTGCCTTTTAGTTTTGTTGATTGTTTCCTTTGCAGTGCAGAAGCTTTTTTATCTTCTTGAGGTCCCAATAGTTCATTTTTGCTTTTAATTCCCTTGCCTTTGGAGATGTGTCCAGTAAGAAATTGCTGTGGCTGAGGTCAGAGAGGTTTTTTCCTGCTTTATCCTCTAGGGTTTTGATGGTTTCCTGTCTCACATTCAGGTCCTTTATCCATTTTGAGTTTATTTTTGTGAATGGTGTAAGAAAGTGGTCTAGTTTCATTCTTCTGCATGTTGCTGTCCAGTTCTCCCAGCACCATTTGTTAAAGAGACTGTCTCTTTTACATTGAATATTCTTTCCTGCTTTGTCAAAGATTAGTTGGTCATACTTTTGTGGTACAATTCTGGAGTCTCTATTTTATTTCATTGGTTTATGTGTCTGTTTTTATGCCAATACCATGTTGTCTTGGTTATTACAGCTTTGTAGTAGAGGCTAAAGTCTGGGATTGTGATGCCTCCCACTTTGGTCTTCATCTTCAATATTACTTTGGCTATTTGGGGTCTTTTGTGGTTCCAAACAAATTTTAGGATTGCTTGAATAAGCAAAGCTTATTATCTAGCAAAGCTAGAATAGCTTTGAGAAGAATGCTTGTGCAATTTTGATTGGGATTGCATTGAATGTGTAGGTTGCTTTGGGTAGTATTGACATTTTAACAATATTTATTCTTCCAATCCATGAGCAAATAGATCTACCCTATGACCCAGCAATAGCACTGCTAGGAATTTACCCAAGGGATACAGGAGTGCTGATGCATAGGGGCACTTGTACCCCAATGTTTATAGCAGCACTTTCAACAATAGCCAAATTATGGAAAGAGCCTAAATGTCCATCAACTGATGAATGGACAAAGAAATTGTGGTTCATATACACAATGGAATACTACGTGCCAATGAGAAAGAATGAAATATGGCCTTTTGTAGCAATGTGGACGGAACTGGAGAGTGTTATACTAAGTGAAATAAGTCATATAGAGAAAGACAGATACCATATGTTTTCACTCTTATGTGGATCCTGAGAAACTTAACAGAAGACCAAGTGGAGGGGAAGGAAACAAAAAAAGTTAGAGAGGGAGGGAGCCAAACCATAAGAGACTCTTAAAAACTGAGAATAAACTGATGGTTGATGGGGGGTGGGAGGGAGGGGAAAGTGGGGGATGGGCATTGAAGAGGGCACCTGTTGGGATGAGCACTGGGTGTTGTATGGAAACAATTTGACAATAAATTTCATGTTAAAAAATAAAAATAAAAATAAAGAAGATATACAAATGATAGTCTTTTCTCTCCTTTGTCCAACTATTTATAAAATGAAGAAATTTCCTTTGCCTCTATCAAGACTTCTCATGAGATCAACCACCAGTTAACCTGTTCTAAAACTGTGACCAGCTGAATAATGCACTCCCTTAAATAGCTGCTATTTTTCTTCTCTGCTTCACCCTAAATGTATCTTCTCTCCTACTTCCCTGGTATTGTGCTCCCTACTGAAGTATTAGCACCCAAGTTTTGGCATGGGCTGAAAAATGCACCCAACCAGTAAGTTATTTTTTTTAAATACATCAGTAATTTATTTATAGATTACATAATATATACTACTACTTTCAGTAAAAAGTATAAAATATACATAAATATTATGTGTTATTGAGAATCCAATCTCTTTCTGTTCCCTCACCCAAGGTTCTCTCATCCTCAAGGTTTAGTTTCAATACATCATGTCCTAGTGTGTATATTATAGCTTACGATATCACTTGTACATTTTAGCTAATGGAAAGGAAATGAGTGGGAAAGAATTAACACAACTATTCTCATAAACATGAATGAGACGTTACATACATACCTTTCTCTCATATCCCATAACCAGCACTTAGTCATAATGCTTTACTTATCTGCAGGACAAATTTGAAAATACAGTCTTCCAATGCATATACTGTCAACTTATCTCTGAAAGGGCACCAAGAATACACAATGGGGAAAAGATAGTCTATTCAATAAATGTTATTGGAAAAACTGGTTATCTCCACATGAGAAACAAAGCAAGGAAGGAAGGGAGGGAAAGGAGGGAGAGAGAGAAGGAAGGGAAAGAAATTGGACCCTTATCTTACACCATACACGAAAATCAACTCAAAATGGATTAGAGATTTAAATGTAAGATATGAGCTGTAAAACTCCTACAAGAAAACATACAGAGAAAGCTCTTTGATACTGGTCTTGGCAGTTTTTAGGATATGATACCATAAGTAGAGGCAACCAAAGTAAGTAAGTAGGACTACATCAGATTAAAAAGCTTCTGCACAACTACTGGTGGAAATGTAAACTGGTACAGCCATTGTGGAAAACAGTATGAGGTTTCCTCAAAAAATTAGAATAGAAATACCATATAGGCCAATAATTCTAATACTGGGTATTTATGTAAAGAAAACAAAAACACTATTTTGAAAAGATATATGCACCTCTATGTCTATTGCAGCATTATACTACATCCAAGATATAGAAGCAGTCTAAGTGTCCATTGATAGACAAATGGATAATGAAAACTTGCTACACACACACACACACACACACACACACACACACGGGAATATTACACAGCTATTAAAAAGGATGCGATCTTGCCATTTGTGACAACATGGATGGATCTAGAGGGTGTTATGCTAAGTAATATAAATCAGACCCAAAAAGATAAATACCATATGATTTCATTCATATGTGGAACCTAAAAAAACCCAGAATAAATAAATAAACAAACAAACAAGCAAAGGGCAAAATCAGAATTACAAATACAGAGAACAGACTGATGACTGCCAGGAGATGGGTGGGTGGGCAAAATGGATGAAGGGGAATAGGAGATACAAGCTTCCAGTTATGGAATGAATAAGTCACAGGAATAAAAGGCATAACGTAAGGAATACAGTCAATGATATTGTAAGAACTTTATGGTAACAGATGATAGCTACACTTGTAGGAAGCATAACATAACATATACAGAAACTGAATCACAACGTTGTACACCTGCAACTAATGTAATATTGTGTTTTAGCTATGTTCAATATTAAAATTAAAAAGCACAGCAAAGAAAATAATCAACAAAATGAAAGACAACCTACAGAATGAAAGAAAATATTTGCAAATAATGCTTCATATAAAGGGTTAAATTCAAGATATATTAAAAAACTCATGTAACTCAATAACAAAAAATAACCCAAATAAAAAATTCACAAAGTATCTGAAACATTTTTCTGAAAAAAGCATATAAATAGCCAACACATATATGCAAAGGTACTCAGGGAAATGTAAATCAAAACTACAATGAGATATCCCCTCATACTGTTAGAATCGCTATTATTGAAAAACCAAAAGATACTAAGCATTGGTGAGGATGTGTAGAAAACAGAACCAACCTTACATGTTAGTGGGAATGTATGCATTAGTGCGAATGTAAACTGGTACCACCATTATGGAAAACATTAGGGAGATTTTTCAAAAAATTAAAAATAGAACTACCATATGATCCAGCAATCCTATCTCCGGATGTTAATTCAAAGGAATTAAAGTCAAGATCTTGAAGAGATACCTGCTCTCCTATGTTTATTACAGCATTATTCACAATAGGCAAGACATATACAGTATATATACACATACAATGGAATATTATCCACCCTTAAAAAATGAAGGAAATCCTACCATTTGTGACCACATGAATGGTCCTGGAGGACATCATTCTAACTGTAATAACCTACACAAAAAAAGGCAAATGCTGTATGATCTCACTTATCTGTGGAATCTAAAATAGTTATAGTCATAGAGCAAAGAGTAGAATGGTAATTATCAGGGTTTGGGGAGTGGGAGAAATGGAGAGATGGTCAAAGAATAAAAATATCAGTTCTGTAAAATGAGTAAGTTCTGGAAATCTATTGCACATAGCATAGTGACTTTAGATAATAATACTGTACCCTATACTTGAAATTTGCTGAAAGTATATCCTATGTATTCTCGCCACACTCACATACAAGACACACACACACACACACACACACACACACACACACACACAGTAACTATGCGAGATAACAGATTTGCTAACTAGCTTGATTGTGGGGATTATTTGAATGTATATGTATATCAAATCATTAATGTGTATACTTTAAATACGTGCAATAAAAAAAGAAAATGTACCTTTAGCTGAGAGGAGACAGGCCCAACTGAAATGTGTAAATCCTTTTAATAGTGAAAGAAACTGAAATTACTGTAAAGAGATAAAGTACCTCTGCCATAGTCTCCACCAACCACCCTTATACCCATACACATATTTTCCTTAGGGAGTCCATCCAAAGTCCTACCAAATAATGGTGTCCAGGTCAGAGTCCAAGATTTCTGGACCTTCTGATCAGTCTGGATGTGGTTTCTTGTGGTCTGATTACCTAAAAACAAGCAAACAAAAAATGATAAACACAATAATTAATTCCAATGATTATTATACAGAATGAATAACACACAACAGTGCATGGTCGCAAACAGTTACAAAATCTCGCCAAGCAGTTACTGTGAAAACTGCCTGTTTTGACAGTGGTTAGGTTTCCTTAGTGAACACATCTGCCACAATCTTGTTCTGCTTTTTGCAAGGAATGTCTTTGCCCATTGTTTTCCAAACCATTTGCCTTTGCTCTCAGAACTTTAATTTTATAAAACAGTTTGGAAAAAACATCTCCATAATAAGAGTACCATTGAAATGTAGAATGCATTAAATAATTAAGTTATTCTGAATGAGAAAGAAAAAAAAAGGTCATTAGGGAAACACTGTTTTTTCAAAATTTTTTGGAAAGCACTATAAAACAAAGTAGAATTAAAATTGCTTTAAGTTAGTTCCCTTTAGAGAAGTTACCCAAATTTGTTTCTGTATTTCAATTTTAAGCTTTCTCCTGCCCCAAATCAGGCATTATCAACCCCATTTAGAGATTATACAATCAATAGTTTCTCTCTATGTTAGAAAACTCAATTTAGAAAAAATTGCGTAAAATTCCTATACAAATAGCAAAAATATATAAAAAAAACATACAATGAAAATTTTAAAACCTAACTGAAACACATAAAAAGCCATAAATTAGTTGGCAGATATTTTTAGGAAGCAGAAATAGCAATGAAGCAATGGAGATATCAAATTTCTCCAAATTAAACCATGTTCAATCAAAATCATAAAAGAATTTCTATGGGCTGGTTCAATGACGTTTTTTAAAATTCATCTTGAAACAAAAATTCTAGAAGTATCTAAAGCAAACATATTTGAAGACATTTTTGAAAAATATGGAAATAAATATCTCTGCATTTAAGAAGGCCATAAAATGTACAAAGGAGGTTGAAGACTTAAAAGAACAGATCTTAGTTGCAGAACATTAGGCTAACAAGGATGGGTGATTAATCAATTTTTTTTCTGGACACATGGAAAATAATTAGTCATCTGTGATTTAGCAGAAAATGCATAAACACCAGATGTTTCTATCCTGCTGTACACCATACAAATGACGTTCTTTATTGAAATACCTTAAATGGAATTAAACTTAAAGAATTTAATAGGGTGATTTCATCTTTACATTAAAAATAAAAAAAATCCTGCCATAACAGCAGCATTTTGAATTAATATGAACAGATCAATTCACTGTTTTACACCATTAAGTTTTGAAAAGACTATTATCAGTTAATTCTTACTTAATTCTATTTTTATTATATCTTTAATATATCTTATATTTAAGGTGCTTCGATGAGATAACACGAAGAGCCCTGAGAATAAAAATATGTAGATTATAGATTTGTCTGAAAGCAAGTTCAATGGCTTCTAATCAAAAATAACTTTTCGAGTTTACAATGTCATATATTTAAGATCTATATATCCTATTATAGACAAATCAATTAAATGGCATTAGTATGATATGTTCAAATATGATTTTCAAAGTATTCATCACCTCTTAGGAATTTGGTTTATAATGATGGTATATCACTGTCACCATCACCATTAATGCTTTGAGGCACATATCTTACTTTCTAAAGTCCAAAAGCAACTCATTGCTAAATAGTAAGTATCACAATCTGCTCTATATTACTGATATACTTACATATTTTATTCTTTTTATTATCCTTTGAATAATTGACATATGCAAAAGTATACACAACATACAAGTAATTAATTGTTAAAGTAAAAAAAAATGAACACTTGTGAACACATCACTTAATACAAAAACAAAATATTATCAAATACAATATGCTTCTTAGCTTTGCTTGTTTTCAAGCTTCATAATAATTGTGTATGCAGTATGCAGTGTTTTGGGACTTACGTCTTTACAAGCTCCATTATTTTTTCATGATTCATATATGTTACTGTATAGTGGGGTAGACAGTAACATTATTATATGTTTACTTATTTTTTCACATACACTTAAAGACTTTCTTTTTTGACATAAAATGGACATACTTTACACTGGACATATTTAAACTATATAATTTGATAAGCTTCAATGTATGGACACAATCCTGGAACAATCATCTCATTGGGATAGAACAGGAATGACTCTCAGACGGCTGATCCAAGAACCATGGAGAACAATGGACTGTAGAGTCACTCCTTGGAGAAAAATTGGAGCTTAAATCAAGAAACATTCCCCAACCTAAGAGTAGTAGAACCTGGCAGCCTTAATGCAGGTGGATTTTAAAACTACTACAGACTAGTGCTATATATTTCCAACTCTCTCCCCTGTGGATGGCAGTGTGTCTAAGAGCTAAATCATAAAACTACTGTCCATTATTTGTGTGGAAAGCAGAAAACTTATCTTTTAATTTTATAGGTCCCCTGATAAGTAAGAGTAACTTCCAAGGAGACCCATTTGGACCTGATATGATAGTCAAGTCTTTGAGCCTGATACAATGATTGGATGATTCATCTGAGTACCTTAAAAGATAATAAATTTTTAAATTTCTTTCATATTACATTTGGGAGACGAATAATTAACGTCAAAGAACTGACTACGGTACATTGAGTGGCATTAATGGCCCCAGTTGCTATCTCCCCACATCCTTGTCCTTTGTCCTCTAATTCTGTAGTCTTTCCCAAATGTTTTCACTTGGTTTTCTATGCTTGTTGTGAGTATATAGTCAGAAAACCTACTGGAAGGAGCTAGACTTCTGAAGGAAGGTATTCTCCCTAGCAAAGCCAAGCTATCCTGGCTGAGAATATCTTAGCCATCCAGCCCTAAATTCAACACTCTGGCAGACTTTAAATGATCTAATACACAACATACAAAAAGAAAACACTCACATTTTTAGAAAAAAATGCAGAAAAACATTTTCATAAACTTAGGATAAGAAAAGAATGTTTGAACAGGTTATAATTTATGCTAATCATAAAAGAAGTAACTAATAAATTGGACAGTATTAGAATTTAAAACTTTTGTTCATCACAGAACACTATTAAGGTAGTGAAAAAGGAAGCCACAGCCTGGGAGAAGGTATTTGCCTGAGAGAAGGTATTTCAATTTCTTCAGTTATCAATAAAATGCAACAAAAATTAAAAGCACAAAAAATATCACCAGAAAGACTAAAACCAAAAAAATAAAAATTAGTCAATACTGTTTTGATAAGGATCTGGAGCAACTTTTATAATGGTTGGTGGGATAATAAATAAGTGTTTTGGAAAACTGCTTTTCATTAGTTATGTAAACTGATCATAGTATACTCCATGAGACAGAAATTCCTCTTCCTAGACATACATAAAATGTTTTAACAATGTTACTCATAAAAAGTCTAATATGTACATAATAGAAATGTCTATCAACAAATGATGTATATTTTTATATTATCCATAAAGTAAAACACAGCACTGAAAATTACAAGGCTACTAATGCATACACCAACATGACGAATCTCACAGACATTTTTTGAATGAAACAAAGCTGATACAAAGTAATGTAGATTGCACGATTCCACTTATGTAAATAGAAAAATTATATATATATATGTTTATATAAACATATATATATGTATATATAAACATATATATATATATATGTTTATGTATGTTATATAACCTTTAGCAATAATAACTCTGAGGCAGTGATAACTTTGAGGGATCATAAAAGTAATTTATAATTTTTGGCAAATCTTTAAACAGATGGCAGCTGTAGAGGTTCAGTTAAATTTGTGAAAGTTTACTGAAATCCACACTACTGGTTTCTGGGTTTCTGCATGGCTCTGTATGTTGTACCTGAATAAAACAGAATATAAATAGCCCCATTAATACCTGTGCATTTACTATCTAAGAGAACTCAGGCAATTTATTAAAGTGTTCATTGAAAATCGGTTTTCTTCATCTTTAAAAAGTAAACAAGAACATCTATTTCACAGTACTGCTAAAAAGATGAAGTGGATAACCCATAAAAGCACTTATTCTAATTCCCTATGAAAATACAGATGTTTATAATAGTAAAATAAAATGTTATACATTCTTACTGAGTGACATTTATTTTCTTATTTTCTTCCATATTAAAATGTGAAATATATGAAATTCAATTTAATAGGGACATTAACGTTTACAAATAACTCTTCAAGAAAACATAATCATATATTCTTGGATGCACATTTTATCCTGTATCCTTATGAGCAAGGAAGGCCTGAGACTCTCATCCGTTGTTCCACAGTGTGTATGAAAGCACATTAAGAACTGCTGAGCAAAAGTGTTACATAGACTATTCCTGTTAAATTTACTGACCCTAAAGCCATCTGTCCTGAATTGAAATGCTCAAAATTGTCAGTATGTAGTTTATGTGATAATGAATGATGCACCATATAAACTAAACCAAATAGATAGCATAAGTGGTCCCAAATTCATCAAACAGGACCCTTCTTTCTTCCAGTTTTGGGGCATAATAAAATCTGCTTAGCTACTGAAAAGATTGATTAACCAGATGTGCTTTGAATCTCAGACCCTAAAATGTGACTGCAGAAAATGAACTATATTAATTCAAAATTTAATGTGTTGTTATGACACATACATCCTAATGACCTTAAATTATTAGTAAATATTTAGGATATTAAAAATATATAAAGAATAACTTTTAAAAATCACCTGTGTAGGTACCATCTAGTTTAAGATGTAAAACATTATCAATAGAGCCAAAGATGTGTTACGGCTATCACCTAGTGTATCCCCCTTTATTTCTACACAGAGATAACCTCTTAAGTACTTTTGTTGATTAGCATTCACATGCAACATTTTTACATTCAGTGATTATATATATATGACATATATATTATATATTTAATGACATTTACTGAGCTGAAAGCATAAGTTGTTTATTTTTGCTCTTTGCTAGTTTTGAAATATAACTGATTACAGCTATATTATCAGAGTACTGCTGTGGTCACAGCTCATCCATTATGACTACTTACTTTTGCATTTTTATGATACTTTAAATATTCTGAAAGTATGTGCTTATATTTTTTACCTAAGACTTTATATTTTTCATTTGAATTGGAGTAGTTGTTTTCTATATTTATTATTAATTTCTTATTTACTGTATTATTTCACTGTATTCAGCAGTTTAAGGTGTATATTATTTCTATGACAAATATATAAGGGTCCTTTGCATATTATACAGAATAATTTTAATATATGTCTCTATAGGCAATTGAAAAAGAATAATTTTAGTTTTCACCATTTAAAATTAAATACATCTCAATCAATTATATCTAACTGTGCTGTTGCAACTAGGTAACTGGAAAATGAGCCTGCTCAACACAAGAAAATGAGAGAGAAGTGTCAAAAGCAAAACTGAAAGTTTTTCCCCAAACTATTTTCCCACTAAGACTCTATCCACCCATATCAGTTCAAAAAGCCTTAGTTCCTCTAAGGGTTTCTAATACTGGTTATGACAGTTCTAAATCCATACTTTACTCCTCTCTTTTTCAGGACTGATTTTGGTGGAAGAAACCAGTAACCTGAGTTAAGTCACGATGTTGGCATTTTCTGACTTTTTCACTATTAGATTTTCAAATATTGAACCATCCTTGTAATTACTGAATGAAACCAACTTTGTCAAGACTGAGTTTTTAATGCATTGATGGATTTAATTTCATGATAATTTACTTGAAGTTTTGCACCTAGATTCATAGATAAGACTGGCACATAGCTTTCCCTGCACCTTCCCCTTTTCCTCTGCATGCTTATGTTGTACAATGCTTCAAAAATGATCATACACTTCCTTTTCTCCATTTTGAGGAAAAGCTTTAGAAAGTGGATATTTTTTCTCTTTTTAAATTGTTTAATTTATTAATATGTGTATTGATTTTTTACCAGTAATTTTTGTGGCTACTGATAAATTCAGAGTTCTAGTTATGCTTAAATAATTTTAAATAATAATTTTCTAGAATATTACTTATTACACTGAAGTTTTCAAATGTATTATCATTAATTATTCAAAACATTGTTCAAAGATTTTATGATATTTTAAACTCCTTCTTCATCTACAGATAAATCTTTAAAATTATTTCTAATACTGTTTGCACTCCTCATTTCTCATCTTGACCATTGAGACTTAAACTTGTCTGTTTGGTGTTTTCCCAGAGGTATTTTTAAAATTTAATCTCTACCATTTGGGTATGTGTTTTGGACTGGATTTTCTACCAAATCCTGGCTTAATTCAATTTCCAAACTTTAACATTCTATGGGCATTTTTCTCTTGCTTGTTTCCAAAGTTCTTGGGCTAAATGATTTTCTAACCTATTTTTAAACTTTCTTTACATTTCAATAATGTAATTATAATATAAACATTCATTTAATTGCCAGTCTAGCTCCATCTCACATGCTATAATATTTTAAAATTTAATTATAGTTTCACAATTTTATTGATTTTAAAAATTTAGTAATTTAAACTGTGATTTTATCTATAAATTTATGAAATATCTGGACTACATTTATTCTTTTATTTCTAATTTTTGTATCATATTCACACAATGGGATTTGCATGATTCTCTTTCTGTGGAATAATGAATTTTTGCAATATTCTAAAAATGCTTTAAAAGTATATCTCTTTACCTGATAGCATTCCTGTTTGTGCATAATCCTGTAAGCAGTCTTATGAAGTATGTTGTTACTAAATTTTGTCTTTACTATTCTGGCCTGTTTGAGCTTTCATCAGAAATTTTTCTTTTCTTTTCTTTTTTTTTTTCAAAATACCCCAGTAAATTTCTTTATGTGATTATTCCATTTACTTGCTTTATACGGGTTGATATTATGTGCTACATGTCAAGTTAACTTAGAATAATACTTAAGGAGCCTGGAATTAAACTGCATGTGTTTCAGAGCATGACCACTGCTCTCTAGTTGTGTGATCTTCAGCATGTTACTTAAACTCTCTATCCCTGAGTTTTCTCATGCATAAAAGGAGTTTAAAAAGAATATCTAAAGTTTGTTACGTGGATTACACAAATGTAATGGGATTAAATACTGCCTGGAATACAATAGGTTCTGTATTCAAGCTTAACCTATATTGTGTTATTATACATATATACACACATAAATATGTATGTGTATATGATATATATTTTGTATGCATACATGAAAATAAGTTCCTGATTTTTATATTTTTGATAAATTATTTCTTTTTTCATTATTTAACACTTATTCTCTATTAATTTTTCAGCTTTGCTGAAGTATAATTAATACATAAAATTTTAATATATTTAACATATACTACATGATGATCTAATATACTTCTACATTGTGAAAGGTTTCCTACCATTGAATTAATCAACACATTCATCACCTCGTATATTTACCTTTTTACTCTTTTTGATGAGAAGAATTATGTTCTATTCTAATATCAAATTTCAATTACACAAAACAGTATTATCAACTATAGCCACCATGTTACACATGAGATCCTCAGATCTTACTCATCTTATAACTAAAAATGTGTACCCTTTCACCAACCTATCCCTATTTCTCTCATCCTTGAGTCCCTGGCAATCTCCATACTACTACATATATACATACCAGTTCATATTCTTTTTTTAGTTCCACAAGTGATATCATGCAGTGTGTTTTTCTCTGAATTATTTCCCTTTACAAAATGCTCTCAAGTTTCATCCATGTTGTCAAAAATAGCAGAATGTCCTTTTTTTTTTTTTAAGGCCAAGTAATATTCTACTGTGTGTGTACAGTGTGTATTTTCTTTTCTTTAAAGTTTACTTATTTATTTTGAGAGAGAGACAGAGACAGAGAAAGTTGGGGAGGGGCAGAGAGAGAGGGAGACAGAGAAATCCCAAGCAGGCTCTGCATCCGCAGAGCCTGATGAGGGGCTCAAACTAACAAACCATGAGATCATGACCTGCAGAAGTTAGACACTTAACCAACTAAGCCACCCAGGTGCCCCCACCATTTTCTTTACCCATTCATCTGCCAACACACACTTTGGTTGTTTCCATACAACTACTGGCTATTATGGATAATATGCAATGAACACAAGAGTACAGATATCTCTTTGAGATAGTGATTTCTTTTCTAAGGACATATACCCAGAAGTGGAACTGCTGAATCACATGATAGCTTTATTTTTAATTTCCTGAGGAACCTTCATACTGTTCCCAAGTGGGGTATTGAAGTGTTTTACTCTTGTATGCTGTCTATTTCTCCCTTCAGATCTGTTATGTTTGCTGTACATATTTAACAACTCTGATGTTGACTGCAAAAATATTTACAATGATTATATTCTCTTCATGAATTGACCTCTTTATCATTATATATTGACCTTGTCTTTTTTTACAGTTTTTGGCTTAAAGTCTATTTTGTCTATGTATAACTACCCCTTCTTTCTTTGGATTTCTATTTGTATGGAATATCTTTTTCCATATCCTCATTTTCAGTCTCTCTTTCTTCTTTTATTTTTAAGTTTATTATTTATCTTGATAGAAAGAGAGCATGAGCAAGGGAGGGGCAGAGAGAGGGAGAGAGAAAATCCCAAGCGGGTTCCATGCTGTGAATGCAGAGCCCGACTCACGACTCAAACTCACGAACCGTGTGACCATGACCTGAGCTGAAATCAAGAGTCAGACTCTTAACTGACTGGGCCACCAAGCACCTTCAGTCTCTGTTTCTTCTTAAGGCTGAAGTGTAGGTAATATACCATTCAGTATTGTCTTTCTATCCATTCATCCCCTCAATGTCTTTTAATTGAACAATGTAGTAGGGCCTTTGATATTTCCACTTAAAATAATTATTGATGGGCATGGACTTACAATTGCCATTTTCTTAATTGTTTTCTGGATGTTTTGTAATTATTTTTGCTTTTTCCCTCTCTTACTCTCTTCCTTTGTGATTTGATGATTTTCTATAGTGGTACACTTTGATTCCTTTCTCTTTACCTTTTGTGTATCTACTACAGGATTTTGCTTCATGGTTATCATGAGGCTTACATAAAACATCTTATAGTTATAAGTCTATTTTAAGCTAATAACAACTTGCTTTAGATACACCAAAAGCTCTACATTTTTACACCTCACTCCAAATTTTATGTTTCGATGGCACAATTTACATCTTTTTATACCATTTATCCATTAACAGTATTGGATATAATTAAAATCCATTAGAGTTACATTCTTATCACTAGTGTCTTTTAACCTTTATACTAGTTATAAGCAATTTATCCACCACCATTATAATATTAGAATACTCTGACTTTAACAAGTTACTTCCAAAGAGATGCTGGTGACTTCATTTTATTGTTGGAGTGAACTGGAGGGAGAAGGCAAGAAATGCCCAGGAGCTCCCCTAGGCTCTGGGGAACATTACAGCTAGTCCCTAGATACATGCTAATTAGAAAAGGGACCTTTAGGCAGCACCTTGTAGAGCATGCAGTTAGTTTCTTCCAGGGAAAGACTGAGAGGTGAGTGTTTTTGCCTACCCCCTCATCACTGAACCCAGGGTTATAGCCACAGGGAGTGCTCCCACACCACTTGAGAATTACTTGTTTGTTTGCTATAGTGCTATAGGACCCTTGCACACAAATCTCACAGGCTTTCACAACTAGGTGTTTTGCTCCTCAGGGGGAAACTGACAGTTAGGTGTTCCTCCTGAGTGTATAAAGCAATAAGGGGAATGAGATTTATGGTGGGAATGCCTCTCAGCCTTTCCTACATGTTCAGCGTGGGTATTTTCTCATTTGCCCTATGCATAGTAGTTACTCAGCTCCTAGATTTCTCTTAGAGGAAACTGCCCTGTGTGTAGCCATATATTTGGTGTGTCCATGGGAAGAGGGAAGTTCAGGAGTCTCCTATGTCACCCTCTTGGTCCCTCAAACATCTCTGTTAATTTTAGTTCATATTAATATTCATTCACTTGGTTTTATTTTAGATATTATTGGCCTGATGTTTGCTTTTCCATCCTCTATTTTATAGTATTTTTACTGGAATAATGAATCATAGTATATATGCTTCTAAGGAATGAAATTAAAGAATGAGCAAAGAGAAAGAATGAGGTTAATGGATAAGCATATATGACCTAGTTTGGAAGAACATGCTTATCACAAAAGGGAATTTTGCCAAAAGTGACATGTTTGGATTAGTCATTTTGGAGGTAAAATAAGATGATGAAATATTCTCATTGGTAACAACATGAATGAGTGATTAAAACTGAAGAAGTAATTCTTAGTAAGGAAACTGATGAACTGAGAGTCCATTATTTTGAACACATAAGCCTTGTAGAGAATTTAAGCTTCTTAGGGCTACCACAATAAAGTACCAGAGACTGGGTACTTTAAACAACACAAATATATTTTCTCACAGTTCTAGAAGCTAGAAGTCTGAGACAAAGTATCAGTAGTCTGAGGCTGTGAGGGAAATTCCTACTCCATGCCTATCTCCCAGGTTCTAATAATTTGGTAGCAATTTTGGAAGTGGTTGGCTTGCAGAGTCATCACCTCGATCTCTACTTTCATGTTCACATGTGTTTCCTATGTGCATGTCTGTGTCTAAAATTTCTCTTTTTATAAGGATACCATTCATATTTGATTAGAGGCCAACTCTTCTCCAGTAAGAAGACCTCATCTTAACTGATTACACTTGCAATGGCACTATTTCCATATAAGAACACATTCTGAGGTACTTGAGGTTCAGACTTCAACATATAAATTTTGGTAACACACAGTTCAATCTATAACATAGATGATATTCTATAATGATCATGGCAGAGACTATAGTACAGAGGAAGTCCATAAACAAGGACAAAGTATTTAATAAATGAGGGAGAGTAAATAAGAAAATATATTTGGATAATTCAATAGGGGAAACAGCAATGGAAGGAAGATAATGGTATACATGCATGTCATTATGCTCAATGCATCAAGTTGTTTATGTTTCTTTGTTTTTATAAAGTTCATAATAGAGCAAGGGAAAGCAAGTAGGATATACATTATTGTGTTATTATTTGGAAAATACTGCCATTGTTTCCAATGACAGATAAGCTGAAGACAATGAAGAGTAACTAGAAAAGCAAGACAAAAAGTCTTGAAAGGCACTGGGAATACAACAAGGTAGGAAGTTCTTAAGAATCAAGAAAAAAATCTAAATAAAATAATAATAAAATTGAAATACATAAACAATTGTATACCAATATGGTAGAGCCACTCCCTAAGGAATGTGGTGAAAACCTTAAGACAAGGGAAGGCAACCTGGCTATGTGCATGTGTGCAACATTCTTCACAACTGTAACATAGGCCGCCTATTCTGACTGTATGTTACCATATATGGGATACAAAGGAACAAAAATTGTACAAAAGGCAACCCACCCCCCCCCCCCGCCACACACACACACACACACACACACACACACACACACACACACATACACACTGTGCTCAGGGCTCAGTGTTTTGGGGTCTTAGCCCACTGAGCCCATGCTGTCACGAATAAAGCTGCTTCCTGGAAAGAAAATCTTTGATGTCCCAACTCTCTGTGTGTGACTGGCTGCTACATCAAGACTTACAAAAATACACAGTAATTAAGACAGTGTTGCAATGGCACAAGGGTTGACGTACTGTTAAATGAAAGAAACTAGAATTCAGAAATAGATGACCTTTAAAAAAGAGTCTATTAATTTAACAAAGTTTTTTAAGACTTTATTAAAGTTTATGTATTTTGAGAGAAAGAGAGAGAATGTGAGCAGTAGAGGGGCAAGTGAGAGAGAGACAGAGAGAGAGGGAAAGAGAATCTCAGGCCAACTCTGCGCTATCAGCCCAGAGCCGGATGCGGGGCTCAATCCCACGAACCATGAGATCATGACCTGAGATGAAATCAAGAGTCAGATGCTTAACTGACTGAGACACCCATGTGCTCCAACAAAAAGTTTAATTTAAAAAGTCAGACAACATTTAAACAGTGGAAAACCAGCTAAGAAGATATTTTTATTACATACACTTGACATGCATAAATCCTATAAAAGAGCGACTCCAGTTTTGAATGTACATCCAAGAAAAAGCATACATGTGTCCTTTGAAAGTCATATACAATAATATTCAGAGAAGCAATAAATAATAATACATCAAATATTTATTTATAATAATACATCAAATATCAAACAAGAATAGAATGAATAAATACATTGAGATCTGGTAATGCAATGGATTATTCCATAGGACTGGAATGAACAATTTACTGTTATACACAGCACTAATGATAAATCTCACAAATGTAACATTAAACACAAGCAGTTGGCTTTAAAAGAACACCGTTGCCTCTAAGAAGATGGGTGGAAGTAGTAACTGGATATGGGCCTGATAGGGGCTTCTGACTTGATACTATTCAATCTCTTGGCCAGGGAGATGGCAAAATGGAAGTTCACTTTGTAGTGATACACTGAGCTAAACACTTATGACCCATGTACTCTCCTGTAAGTATGTTACAGTTCAAACTAAGTTTATTTTTAAAAGTTAAACACAGATGAACTACATCATCCAAGTTTATCCTATTAATGGAAACTCAACCCAGAATAGCAAAACCATTTCATGTGCCATGTAAATTCCAATGAATTGGTTTTGACACCTTCACTGATATATTCACAAAAACTATAAGGATGAAATCTAGACTTAAACAAGAATGTCCAGAGTACTTAGTGTTTTGCAGTGGCAAAGGAGATTTGAGAACCAGTGTGTCTGTGGTAAATAATATGTCATATTTTAACTAGTTCTTTTTTCTTAATTCTTCACAGGAAACTTACTTTTGATGGCCATATAGGATGTTAGAAGGGCCTGTATTGTAATTTTTGATTCACTGTCTGCTTTTCTCCTTGAAAGGGAAGAAGAGAATGTGTCTTACTCATTGTGATGTTGGAATGTCTTGGCAACGTCCAGGTTTAGCATACAGTCTTGAATAAGATTTTAATATCATGGCATTTACCTTGGAAAATTCTTTACCAAGTTCTATGTGTTTTTTGAAATTATATGCTGATAATTAAAAAAAAATCACATTAGTTAAGCCAAGTTAAACATGGTTGACATAATTCTAGTATGAGTATAGAAATAGTCTCCCTAACTAGTATTGGTTTCTATCATCCTTTGTTAATATTTTAGTTTCAGTGTGAACTCATATAAAAATTACCCATGCTAATCAAATTTTCTTCACATCCTGCATGTGCCACTCCTGACAAGTAAAAATGATCAAGAATCTGAGAAAACTCACTAAAGTCTTCTAAAGATCCTATAGACAAGCCTCTAAAGAATTCTTGAATAAGCAAGCATCTCATTAATAATCTTACCAATTTATTTATTGGTTAGTTCATTAAGTTTATGCATGAGCAGTCCTGCTGTTCCTGCAAACCATTTACAAAAGTTCTTCTAACGAAGCACTTCAAATTAGTAAGGCATTCATCAATTAAAAAATAACTCCACCACTTTCTACAGATTGACATGAACTCTGAATGCCTTACCTAGCCACAAAATTTTGTAAATTTAAGTCCAAGTAAATGAAATAATTTTTTTTGCCTGTCCAGTATTCGTTATTATCACTTATCCTACAATAGTTGATGTGTGCCTGCTCTATAACATGCATTATACTACAATTAATATATATAAGCACACTGCTATTAATCAATTATTGTGATTGCATAAAAATAATGTTATTGATAAGAATTAAATATTAACGTGTGTTTAATATGCCTAAGCCATCATGTTTTGTTTTACATTAAATTTTACATCTTCATATTGTAGATGAAGTAACTGAGGCTCACCTAATGTAGTAACTTCATCAACCTTATGCAACAAGAAAGTGGCAGAGCTGGAATCTGATTGCAGATCCATTCATTCCGTATATTCATTCACAGTTACCACTGTCTAGTAGCAATACCACCACTATTAGTACTATTTTTCCACCAAATTAACTGAATAATAAAATGCAACTATTATAATACACGTATGTACAACTTTTTCACAGACTTAATACTTTTCCTGATTGTGATCACCTCTTGAATGGTTAGTGTAACTGAAGAAAGATAAGCTATTTCCACATTCATTTAGCGTATATGAAGAGACTCCCTGTTAAAGCTCAGTGGTTGTTCTGCATAGAGCCTGAATCCTCAGTCTCTCCTACAGACACAAGATAAGGATGCATACCTTTGTTCAAAAATAACTCCTATCCCTTCCCCCCATCTTTTTTCCTTTTACCTTTCTACTTTAAATGACCATAAAACCCAATATAAAAAACTGTTTTGGCCATCCAATTTATATGTACTCTATACATTTAGCACTCCATAGGTCTTGAGGAAAATCTGAAAGAGAATTTATTTTCCATGACTGTGCATTTTTGGATAAAAATCTTACTGAAAATAATGAAAATAAATTCCTTAATAATACCTCGTTATATTTTTTTAATAACATAGAGAATGATGCATGTAATTGTCCTGACCTATTTATCTCTTATCAGCTTTGGAAATGTGTTTTATTGTTTTTACTTGCAAATTTACTAAAAGGTAATTTTTAATAGTTTCAGAAGATTTATAGACATGCAAATTTAGTACTGAAATATTATTTTTCCCTGAGGAGAGAGGAGAACAAGACGATTATAAATTGTAATAAAACTTAATATTAGTAGACTTTTATTCTGTTTTTGTATTAAATGGTTTAATGCAGGCTTAATTTAGGCTTTGAAAATGCATCTAAATCTATTTTTGTATTAAATAGTTTAATGCAGGCTTATTTAGGCTTTGAAAATGCATCTAAATCTTCAAACCTACCAAGTACATCTGTGATTCCAACTGTTTGATTTTTCTTGCTAAATTTTATGAATTCTGAATTTCTAGCTTTTCAGATCAATGGAAGAAATGGAGTTGAATGTTTGATAAATAGAGATTAAATGTGTTAGGTGACTTGGTCTGTCTGACTTCATTCCTAGCCAAAATGAACATGTACATTCCGGCAGAATTAAAATCCATAAATGCTCCACCAACACACAGTAAAACTGTTTGATTTTCTCATCTGATGGAGCAAAGCTCAGCTTGATCAAACAACTACCCAGCAGGCTCCCCTTTCCCCTCCCCCAACCAATCCTCTTTGATTTTTCTAGGTCCATTTCTATAGCTCAGCCACAAATTGGAAGTTGGATTGATTCATTTCACCCTAGGATTGTTCAGATAGGTCACACAGGTGGCTTAGCTTTGATTCTTCCTTTTATTTTTGGCACTGGGATTAGTTCTTTTCTGTTCCTATCACCACTGGTTATCTCCCCCACTGAGTTTCTCTTTCTTCTGAAGCTCAGATACTTAAAGCAGGATAAGACATTTTTTTTAACTTCACTGTTTTTATCATCCCAACAATATATCTATTTGTAATGGGAGCCCACCTGTGATTTATACCACCAGAACTAAAACTTAACTGTCCATGAAATTTATTGTATATTGTTTGATTCATTTACACCATGCTATGCAGACTCCGAGCTAAATTGTAAATTTACCCTCACATTGTTTTCAGAGTGAATCATTGGTCATAGTTCATATGCAAATATGAAGTTAGCTGGCTCTTTGAGAATTTTTTATTGCTTCATAAAATCTAAAGTTTGAGATGCTCAGAAACTCCTTTCACTCTCCTGAAGGGTCGTGTTTAATTCTTCACTAGGGAAATATGTTTGGTTATTCTAGTCAAATTCTAGTAAGACAATTATGTTCACAATCTCTTAATTTTTTTTAAATGAAAAAGTTTCCTGCCATATATCATGCTAATTATAAGTTGATCAAGCAACATGATATCTCCAACTAGGCAGAAATTCAGGTGTGGCCTATTTCAGAGTTGAATCCTCTTTTGAGGCTTGCTTAGATTGACGTCTGGAACAACCAGTGCTTCACCCTGCGGCTACTCTAAGAACTTGCTAATTGGTATACATCACCCCAGTCTAGCTTCCTTTCTATCCTGTTGTTCAATAGCCCATTAGCAACTATTGTATTCCATTAATATCTATTTTAGTAAAGAACTTTAAAAAAGCCCTGTTGTGGATAGCCTGTAGTTTCTTAGAGCACTTGCTCTGGAAAATATATGGCTGGCTGTATTTTCAAGTAAAAAAATATATAGCTATTTGAATTGAATTTGAGGGTAGATTATCTTAGCATACTTATGCACTTGTATTTTCCTTTGCTTATTATTGTCATCATAGGAAAACTACATTCTTGCAAATGTACTTATTAAATGCAAATCAATTCAAATTAAGGAAAATATGTTTAGGTTCTGTCTGATACATGGCTCTGTAATAGATAGGTTGTATAACTGAGTTTTTAAATATATTAAGCTTTGGGGGTGTCTGGGTGGCTCAGTTGGTTAAGAGCCTGGCTCTTGATTTCAGCTCAGGTCATGATCTCAAGGTTTGTGAGATCAAGCCCAGTATTGGGCTCATGTTGGCAGCCTGGAGCCTGCTTGGGATTCTCTCTTTCTCTCTCTCTGCCCCTCCCCTACTCATTCTCTCTCTCTCTCCTCTCTCTCTCTCCCTCTCTCTCTCTCAAAATAAATAAATAACTTTGAAAAATATAGTAAGCTTTAGATAAAGACCAGGCATACACTTATCAACTAAAAGGAAAATACTGTCAGAGGACACAGTGAATTTGTTCTAAAGTTTAATACTGGAATAGGAAGTATTCACACCATAGATCAATCTTGATGTATATAAACTGAACATTGATATTTGTTAGCCATGCTATATCTACAGTATTTACCTTAAAACGTGGGTCATACTCTATTATTACATCGCTTAGAAAACTCATCATTTCCCTAGTTTAGAGTATGTTCTTGATCAGTATGATTCCTTCATATTCATTATAATTTTTCAGTGTGGGTTTTATTTGAATATTTTTAAGTATCATGTCAAATACTGGAGTTCTAAGAGTTTGAAGATGGATGATTGTTATGTTGTAAATGCAAATACACAAAAACTCTTATTATTAATACTGCCTACACATCTGTCTACCTTTTTAGCTTTAATTCTCAGCATTTCTGAACAGGTCTTGAGGATTACAGAGATTCAGAAGAGTGCAAAATGATAATGATCACTCTGGTGTGAATGTTCTATTATAAGTTTTTAATAGTGGTCCTATGCTATATTTCAGGTTCAAAAATACTACCAGAATCCTCTACTTCTGTTCATTTCTCATATTCTTAGAGATCAAGGCAGTTTCTTTAAATATAAGTAATTGAGTCTTTGGCTACCAACTGTTTCACACTCTTTAGTACCATACCTAATTTGCTCTTGGTTTTGAGTGCTGGTCACTGACATGAAATTAAGAAAAAAAAATGTGTGAAGTTATTTCTAGAAATCTTCACAGCTGAATATATTTTTCAATAGGCATTTTAGAATGTTATATATTACCAAGTTGATGCCTAATATTGGAAGCTATTGTAAAAGGATTTTGATTTTGAAGGAGAAAAATCTTTCTTGTAAATAATAAGTAGTATTATTGGCTTAATTTTATTTAGAAATCATTAATGTGACTTCAAAATAAGTAAAGTAATGACATGTTAGGTTTGCAGAGAGTTAGAATGGAGGGAGGTGAAAGTTAAGTTTATGGTGAATCTTTGCAAAACAAAGTAAAGGTATCTAGCTTATAAGCCACTGATTTTACCAATAATGGGAGGATCTCAATCCATTTTAACCATTTCTTTCTGATGAGAAGAATTTTAACTTTCTTGACTTCCACAATTCAGAATGATCACAAAAATGAATACAGAATTGAGAATCATATTTCTAGATTAAGTTCACACTTGGAATAATACATCAATGTTACCCTATGGAGTAGGTGCTATTAATACTCCTGGTTTATAGACATGGAAACTGAGTCATAGAAATACAAAGTAATGTGACTAAACCTGATGTCTCTCTTTTTCTCAATGCCCATTAACTAACAATAGATTTAAGAAATATGGAAAAACCGACCTTCATAAAATAGTAAGATTTATCTACATCAGCATTAAGCAGTACAAAAATATAATATATAATATTAAAATAACAAAAAGATATAATAATAGCCACAAAATCTATTTGAAAACCCAGGAATTAGTTTAACCAAGAACACACAAGTCTTCAGCTTTAATAAAAAAAAACATACAAAAGAATGTGAACAAATTCATTGATATTTCATGATTTAGAATGGAATACTATAACCTGAAATCTCTCTATTAGTAGACAAAATTTTCATATTATAGTTAAAGGAAAGCAAGGAGAGGAAGGAATATAATTTTTGAGTGCTTAAAGACTGTTTTAAATTTCTTATGCTACCCAAAACTATATGCTTAGCTAATCTTTAAGAAAGCAGGAAAAAATATCCAAAAGAAAAAAGACAGTCTCTTCAACAAATGGTATTGGAAAAACTGGACAGCAACATGCAAAAGAATGAAACTGGACCACTTTCTTACACCATACACAAAAATAAATTCAAAGTGGACAAAATGTAAGACAGGAATCCATCCTAAAATCCTAGAAGAAAACACAGGCAACAGACTCTTTGACCTCAGCCAGAGCAACTTCTTACTAGACACATTCCCACAGGCAAGGGAAACAAAAGCAAGAAAGAACTATTGGGACTTCATCAGGATAAAAAGATCCCATACAGCAAAGGAAACAATCAACAAAACTAAAAGCAGCCTATGGAATGGTAGAAGATATCTGCAAATGACCTATCAGATAAAGGGTTAGTATCCAAAATCTATCAAGAACTTCTAAAACGCAATACCCAATAAACAAGTAACTCAGTTAAGAAATTGGCAGAAGACATGAATAGACATTTTTCCAGAGAAGACATCCAGATGGCTAACAGACACATGAAAAGATGCTCAACATCACTCACCATCAGGGAAATGCAAATCAAAATCATTATGAGATACTGCCTCACACTGGTCAGATTGGTGAAAATTAACAACGTAAGAAACAACGGATGTTGGCAAGGATGTAGAGGAAGGAAACCCTCTTGCACTGCTGGTGCAGCCACTCTGGAAAACAGTATGGAAATTCTTCAAGAAGTTTAAAATAGAACTACCCTATGATCCAACAATTGTGCTACCAGGTATTTACCCAAAAGATACAAAAATACTGATTCAGATGTTTACACGCACCCTGATGTTTACAGCAGGTTTATCAACAATAGTCAAACTATGGAAAGAGCCCAAATGTCCATCAACTAAGGAATGGATAAAGAAGAGGTGGCATATATATACAATGGAATATTACTCAGCCATTAAAAAAGAATGAAATCTTGCCATTTGCAATGACGTGGATGGAGCTACAGTGTATTATTCTAAGCAAAATAAGTCAGAGAAAGACAAATATCATATGATTTCACTCATATATGAAATTTAAGAAACAAAACAGATGAACATATGGCAGGGGGAGGAAAAAGAGAGAGGGAAACAAACCATAAGAGACTCTTAAAAACAGACAACAAACTGAGGGTTTAGAGGGAGGTAGGTGGGGATATGGGCTAGAGAGAGGGCACTTGTTATGATGGCACTGGGTGTTGTATGTAAGTGATGAATCACTGCATTATGCTCCTGAAACCAATATTGCACTGCATGTTAACTAAATTTAAATAAAAATTTGAAATGAAAAAAATTCCTATAATAGATTCTGCTAGAGATTATTAAAATCAATAATTTGTGTAGGCAATACAAATGACATATGACTACTCTATGCCTCAGGTATTCCAAAAGTCCAGTAAAGAATTTCAAAATAAAGTAATAGATATCTGATCTCACACACCCTTAATTATCTACATAACACTGTTCCATATCTTCATTTCTACTATGTATCATTTGCTAAATAGTATAGTCACACTTTAAATGTCATCATTATCCTGAATCTCCATATCAAGACTAAAATTCAATATTCTTCTCCCTGACTATTCTTTGTCTCCCCTCTTTTGGTTCAGCATTCTGTAAAATCTACCTTCACAGCCAACATTCTTTCTTATTTATATATCCATTTCTCTCCTTGCTACACTCATAGTTCTTCTAACCAGTCTGGATATTCATCTGGCATTTTAGCAACATACATTTAGTACATAAAACCACTTACCTTTCTATCATTTTAATACTTCCCAGTTTGCTCCATTCTCTCCATTTCTATTCTAGATTACATAAGAATGTTAGAAAAAGATGTAAAGTTGGTTTTGCCAAAAGACAATCTTAATGACAGAGAGCATCAGTCTTATGGGAGGAGGCAAATCTAAAGGTTGAATAGTAGAACTAAGAATTGACTTAGTAAATCCAGGAACAACAGAATAGATAAGCCACGATATAATGGATAGAAAAAATGAGGAGAGAGAAAGAGAAAATAAATAAGCAAAGGAAACAAACAGAGAAAATAGACAGAACCTTATTTTCTCAACCTCAGCATGAAAAAAGCCAAGATCAATATTTGGATCTATATCAAAGGTGGTCTGCTCATATTCCACTTCTGGCTATCACCCCTGTATGATCCATGCTGAAGCTTTAATAAAGTATTAGTTCAGTAAAAAGTATTAGGTACAATTAGGTGCAGAGTTGTATGTGTTTTAAATAGTCTGGGTAGAAAGTTTGGGAGAAAGTTTAGAAATTATTTTGGGAAGAAGTTATGCTGCAGAAAATAAATGTGATTCATGAAGGGTATGAATATGATTTATGTATAAATGAGCTAACTTCAACCTGTTCTCTAAAAGAATATCCTAGTGCTGCTATCTAATTGCTTATGGGATTATTTTTGCATAGAGCCAGTGTATGATATAACCATTTTAACTTGCCTCTATCAGCAATGATGCTCAAAAGGAAACTGAAAATTAGGAAAAAGCAAATAGATACTCCTTTAGTATTACAGGCAATTGAAGTATAGGCAATGTGCTAACTGGATTAATCTCCCTGTCCCTATCATCACCATGGAAGATTGGTCTTGCTCAGAAGAATGTTCTATCCATTTTTGCTATCACTTGGCACTCCCTTCTCACTCTTGACAACTCCCTGTTGAGAAACAGTTTTGTTTCATTTATATATTTTACTCATTCATTCATTCATTCATTCAAAAGACCTTCCAAAGCTTCTACCAAGTTTCAAGTAATATGCCAGATTCTAAAGAAGACAGCAATAATGGCACAGTCTCTGCCCACAAATGACTCACATTTCAAAGAGCAGAGAGAAGAATCAATAAGACACAATTTATTGTCCATACAGTAACAAGAGTAATTTTTAATTTTTTAATGTTTATTTATTTTTGAGAGAGAGAGAGACAGCATAAGCGGGAGATAGGCAGAGAAAGGGAGACAAAGGATCTAAAGTGGGCTCTGTGCTGATGGCAGAGAGCCTGATGTGGGGCTTGAACCCATGAACTGTGAGATCATGACTTGAGCCGAAGTAGGACACTTAACTGACTGAGCCACCCAGGTGCCCCAGGAGCAATTAAAAACAAACAAACAAACAAAAAACATATAAATCGGGTCATGTTACTATTTGTCAAAACTTGTTAACTGCTATTCATCCTACTCTGATGAAAACTTGAAACTTTAATCATCATCTCCTGGCTTACGAGAGCCCTGTGGTACCTGACTCCTTACCTCTTAAACATATCCTTCACTCTTCCCCTCACTACCAAGATCCAGACCTACAGCCCTTCTTAATACTCCACAAAGTTGTTATATTTGTTCCTACTTCAGAGCGAGGGGAGACATTTCTCAGTCTACACAGATTTGCAAGGCTAGCTTAATACCAATGAAGTATCTGCTAATGTGACTTTTCAAAAAGATTTCTTCTTGACCAACAAATCTAAATGAGTAACTTCTCCCAATAACATTTTAACATATCATACTTTTATATTTTCTTTGGCACATACGACACTATTTAATTTATTCATTTGTGTTCATTTTTCATCTTGCCCACCAAACAGAGAGAATACCAAAGTTTGGAACTGTTTCCATCCATTTCCATATACACATTTTACCTTTGCTAATGAGGCCTAAATCTCAACCTTGGAGGATGCTCTTTTCCAAGTTTGTTCCTTCCTTGAGTACTCTGCTTTAACCACAGAGGTAGCAGCTGCCCCCTCTAATATGCTATTCTTAGATTCTTTAGAGATCTTGTGGCAGCCAAAAATATATCCCTTTAAAGATGTCTATACCTAATCCCTGGAACCAGAGATATGCTACTTTACATGGAACAGGGAAACTTATAATTGTGATTTAAGGTTCTCAATTTTGAGGTGGGGAGATTATCCTGTATTATCTGGGTATGTCCAAAGTAATTACATGAGTCCTTAAAAATGAAGAAGTTTTCTCAGCCGTAGTCAAAGGGAGATATGATGATGGAAGAAGGACCAGAAAAATGCAACATAAAAAGGATTAAACCACAGCTGGCTTTGAAGATGAAGGAAGGGGGTCATGAAGCAGATTGCAAGTGGTCTTTAGAAGCTGGAGAAAGCAAGGAAATGGATTCTCCACTAGGGAACACAGCCCTTCTGACATTTTAGTTTTAGATCAATAAAATACAGGTCAGACTTCAGACAAACAGAACTATAACATTATAAATTTGTATTGTTTTAAGTCACTAAGTTGGTGGTAATTTGTTATAGCAATAACAAAAAACTCAATACAATTTACTGCTTAGTTGTAATTCCCCTTTTAGAGTTAATAGGTCTTTTATTAAATTCTTTATATCCTTTACATTAATTTTTTCCTATTCAAATTAGTAGTGCAATTTCTGTTTCTTGACTGGACAGAATTGGTACTGAGAGTATTTTCAGGAGATAGACTTTCAAAGATGGGATTTTAGTACTGGTTTGATTGTAGTTTTGGTTTTGAGCTCAAGTCCTAGATCCTTTCCAAGAGTAAATAGGATTGATATAATCCACAGCATACAGTGGGATAAAAATGAATGAAACTGCCCCCTGTCACTGATCGTGATAATGTGCCAGCAAAAACAAGCACCTTTGGACTCAAATGTTTGCTGCACTCAATTGTGATGGCAGTGGTAGTGACTACAAATCTATATAGTATCTTCACTGGAGCATTTACTGAAAGAAAATGCCAAGCTTATATCCTTCAGTTCTCAGCTAAAACCACAGTCTGAAAACTGGAGAGCTGCGTCTTCTATTTACTGATTCTCAGAAATCTTACTGGTATCTCATTGATTTCTCAGATGGGTATCATATTAATATCTCATTGATATTGGTGCACTTAGAGATTCCAGATTAAAGCTGTCACTTCATGGAGGTGAAGGTGGCACTACCAGATTATTTAGTTGACTGATTGAAACTTGAATTCATTTGTGGCCTACGGTAGGTGAGGTGCATATTCCCAAACTCTCAGTAATGATGTGATGAGGGAATTAAAAAGTCTTAAGGATATAGGGATTAAATTTTATAATAATTAAAGTCTTAAGGATATAGGAACGTTGGCATGGATTTATCACACATGACCTGCAAACTCATACCAAATACACCCTCAAAAGAAGCACATGAGATACTCCTTTCACTAAGGCATGAAGAAATACATAAGTGAATTGAGTATTTCTACTTTTTTTTGAGAGAGAGAGAGACAGAGGGGGGTGGGAAGAGAGAGAGAGAGAGAGAGAGAGAGAGAGAGAGAGAGAGAGAGAGAATATCTTAAGCAGGCTCCACACTCAGCTTAGAGCCTGACCTGGGGCTCGATCTCATGACCCTGGGATCATGACCTGAGCCAAAATCAAGAGTCAGATGATCAACCAACTGAGCCACACAGGCACTCCAAGCATTTCTATTTCTGGTAGATATTCTCTTTTATAAGGCTTATATAGGTATTAAAATACCATCATTGAGATAATCTTTCTAATTTCAATGGATGTTATGCACTCCATATAATATAGGCCAAGTGGCAACATTTAGCCATCAAAGACAAGATGAACACATCATCCATCAAGGACAGTAATGATATACCAGTGATCAGAACAAAATAGATACAAAGTGCAGTCAACACTGAAGGGGCTCATGATAATCAGGTAGACAATATAATGTGCTCTGTAGATGTTGATCAACTTCTTTCCCAGAAACCCCAGTACTTTCTGATCAAGCCCCAAAGTGAAGTGTCCATAAGAGCATAAATGGAGGCTGCAGATGGGCTCAACATCACGGACATACATGCCCTTAGCAACTCTAACCTGGCAATTGTTCCTACTAAGTGCCTAATCTACAAAAAGAAGAGATCAACACTAAACTGCTGATATGGCATCAATTCCCAGAGCACTAGCCAGCCACCTGACAGATTGATTATACTGAAGCTAATTCATAATAAAAGGGATAAAAGCCCATCTCACTTGGAATAGACACATGCTCTGAATATGGAATTGCTTGCCATGCCAGCAATTCATCTCCCAGCACAAATATCCACAAACTCCTAGATGAATTTCTTATCCATCATCATGGCATTCTTCACAGCATTTATTTTTGGTAAAGGAACTCATTTCAAGGCAAATGTCATACAGCAAAGTTTCAAGGCTATGGAAATAATTGATCTTACCATATACTCCATCACCTAGAGGCAGGTGGTCTAATTGGAAGGTGTAATGACTTAGTAAAACCCCAGATTTAGTGCCAGTTGGGAAGCAACTGAATTGTCTTAGAGGATGGTAAATATCTTTGAACTGGAGATCATATTATAGTGCTGTCTCCACTAGATCCAGAATCCATGAGTCCTAGTATCAAAGAAAGGGTAATCACTGAACTGGCTCCTCTCACTCTTCAACTTAATAAGGCACTCCCATAACTTCTGTGGTCTCTCCTGAAAACTTTGAGCTCTGCTGGTTTAGAGGTTTAGTCACCAACGGAAGAATGCTTTCACCATGAAACACAACAATGGTTCCATTAAATTGTAATGTGGGTCTGCCTCATGATCATCAGGGGCTCTTGATGCTTCTGAATCAACAGGCAGACAAAAGGAGTTATCTTCTGGAGTATTGATCCCAATTACCAAGGAAAAACTGAGTAAATGCTACACAACTGAGGGAAAAGAACACTATGTCTAAAACCCAGAAACTTCTCTGAGATGAATTTTAGTACTTAAAAGAAAATTTTAAAAACTAAAGCAAGGGGCACCTGGGTGGCTCAGTCGGTTGAGCGTCCGACTTCAGCTCAGGTCACGATCTCGCGGTCTGTGAGTTCGAGCCCCGTGTCAGGCTCTGGGCTGATGGCTCAGAGCCTGGAGCCTGTTTCCGATTCGGTGTCTCCCTCTCTCTCTGACCCTCCCCCGTTCATGCTCTGTCTCTCTCGGTCTCAAAAATAAATAAATGTTAAAAAAAAATTTAATTATAAAAACTAAAGCAAGCCAATAAAGGGCTGTTGAACAATCAGATCCTTTGGGAATGAGTGTTTGAGTAACTTCAACAGGTAAAACCCTAACCAAATGAGGTTCCTGTTGCGAGCAAGGTAATATAGAATGGTAATAGAAAAGGTAGTCATATGCCAATTATAGACCAATTACAGACTTGTGACCAGTTATGGAATCAAGATATATAGTAGTTTTATTTTCTCTTTGTTTGTCTATATGTGTTTTTATATGCTAGTTATTTTCTTCTACATCCCTGTATTCATTATTAATTTATATACAAATTGTCATAGGTTAACCTTACAATACTTCATATACAAGTTGTTACAGGTTAACCTTAAAATTTGTTTTTTTAGGTAACATAATATTCAATAAGACTGTGACAGAATTTGAGGAATAATTTAGTATGGCTAGCAATGGATAAAACGACTCTTGGGAATCAGTTTCTTCACATTTCAAGGAATAGTTGACAACTTTACTTAAAATAATTGTATCTCTATCTGGTTAAATGGAAACATAGAGTTGTTTTGTTATTACAACCAAAGAAGTAGACTGTGTTACTTAACAACCATTTGCCTCTCAGCTACAAATTCTTCCTTCTTTGTCTTGTTTCTGATACTGAATCTGAATCTTATAAACATTTCTACTTTGCCAGTTGGCACAATGTTAAACTTTGTAAGTAAAAGAGCACAAGAACACTGCAAGAGGAATGGTTCTAGCCCTGGTGTGCTTTTGCTCCTGTTCCAGTGCATAGCCAGCAGTGGTATGCAGGACATCCAGTGGCATTTACTCTCCAGTGAGTTTCATAGGTAGACTAGGCAAGGTGGAGGGACTCCTAGGGAATTTCAAAGCACTCCAGCAGGTGGCTTGCCAAAAAGATTTACCAGATACCCAGTGAAAAGTTTCCCAGCAAGTCTTGGTGGCATTCCAGCAGGAAGCATTCCAGGATGTTTTGCTGGTGCCCCAATGGGGGGCTTCTAAGCACATCATTCCCCAGCAGGCAGTTTCCTGTTTGCCAGCCCTTCCCAGTAACTCCTCAGGCAAATCCTCTACTTTCCAATGGGACTACAAGCAGATTCTTTCCAATGGGACTACAAGCAGATTCTTTCCAGTAAGATCTGAGTCTCAGTCTTTGGAGTGGGAAGTCTTTTCTAACTTTGTTTCTTCCTTTGGTTGTGCTCTCAGCCCTAGTAGTAGCTCGTCTGTGTATCTACTATTCTTGCATTCTATAGGGTTCTCTTTATCCCTTAATAGTTAGTTGCTTATAACTAGTCAATAATTCTTTAAATTAAAAGTTCTATGTTCATTTCTGTGTTCTGACTGCACCCTAATACATACACACATTCATATAAGCTCTGCAAAAACAAGGACTTTGCTTTGTTTCCTGCTGTATGCCAAAAGTCTAGAACATTATCTGATATAGAGAAGCATATAAATAAATGTTTGTTGAAGTTATAAAAGTATTGGCTCATTAGATGTAAATTTAAGAAAATAAGTCAAACATGGCACCCATGTTGTTGCTATAAGAACCTGAGTGGATGGTGAGATAATTCTTTGAGAGAAAATAGAAGAGTCAAATTGGGTTCAGATGAACATAAAAAGTTACAGACTTAAAATATTAGTCAGCAAAAGTATATAGGATATTGGCTAACTATCGAGAAGGTGTAAAATTAGGAGTTTAACCTGGGAAATTTCACATAAAGTATTAAGAGTAGAAGTAAAAATTTTATGAGCAGTAGCTAGAATCAAAAACATAAGGAAATGGTGATTTGGAAATCAAATATTCCCCATGCTCTTTATGCTCAACTGCCACTCAATGCCAACTCACCATGGATAAATGTGTTTCTTGTGTCAATGAAATAAATATCATTTATAACAATCTCTTGGCTCTGTACATAATTTTCTTACAATACAACAATAGGTAATTATAAGCATATTTTCCTATAGTTTAAAAAGTGAATACCTACAAGGATATGCATATGCAAGTCACTAAGTTGAGACACAGAAAGGCTAATAAAAATTAGCTATCAAATCACTATAAAATATCACAAATATAAGCAATTCCCTATAAATCACATTTAAAAATTCAAATGGAGTAAAAAAATAAAACATAATTTTTGACTACCAGATTTACAGAGATTTTTGAAAAATGGTAATTTCTTTACATATGGAGATACTGTGAAATGGTCATACTCTCACATAGCTCACAGAGGTACAGATTGGCTTAACAGTTACCAATATGGATCAAAAATATTTTAAGATGTGCTTTGTTTTATATTCAGAAATATTTCTGAAAACTTGTCTTATGAAAATAAGTAAATATTAAGATTGAAATATATTTAGGAAATTGAAATATCTAAAAATAAGGAAGTAAAAATAAATTATGACATACAGAAGATACGATGTCATGATTAAAACGTGGTTATAGAAACACATTTTATGTATAGTCTGCTCAGGTTGCCTTAACAAAACACCACAGTCTAAGTGAGTTAAACAAAAGAAATTTATTTTCTCATAGTTCTGGAGGCTGGAAGTCCAAGATCAAGGTGCCAGAAGGGTTGCTTTCTGGTGAGAACTGTTTCCTAAGCTTGCAGAGGGTGCCTTCTCATATGTCTCACACAAACTGTTCTGTGTGCTCAGATGGAGATCACTGTTGCCTCTTCCTCTTCTAAGGAGGAAACTAAGCCTATCAGATGGGAGTCACACCCTTATGACTTCTTTTAACTTTAGTACCTTCTCTAGAGACCCTATTTCCAAATATAGTAACATTAGGGGTTGGGACTTCAACATGAATGGGGGGAAGGGCACAATTCGGTCCATAACAATATGCAAATATGATCAATGATATATCAGTAAATATAAAGGGAGGTTATAAATTATGTAAAAAGAACAAGCTCATTTTTTAACAATAAAAGCAAAAGACACACTTCAATGTTAATAGAGTCCAAGAGTATTGAATTATGGATCACTTTAATATTCCTATTTTGTTCTTAATATTTTCTATTTCTTAATATAAGGAACTTCTGCTTACTGTGTAGTAAGAAACAATGGTATTTAAAATTGAATAAACGCACACTGTTTAAATAAGCATGTCGGTATGCCGCGTCATATTTCACTAATTCTTCTTGTTTAGGTTAGTTGGAGAAATATGCAAATACATAAAAGAGCATACATAGTATCATACATAAAACCAACCTGAGTGAAATAAATCTCAGTGGAAAGTAGCTCTGGAAAATTGCAGATTAGAGATGGGTGTTAAGGAAACACATTACTAAAAATTTTAAAGAGATAAGAATGTCCGTGGGAGACACCTGGTATTTGTTCTTGCCTAGTATGGACTAGCCACACATGGCTGTGAGGAGGTTGATGAAAGATATTTGGATTCTTTATCTGACAGTCTGCAGCTAGTCATTACAAGCTGGCTTTTATGAGAAAGGTCACCATAACTGTTTTACTACTCACTATTATTTAATGACATTCTTCCTGTTTAACCTTACTGTCCCAGGATCTTCCAAAAAAAAAAAAAAAAAAGGCAAACTTTGGGGAAATACCATTTTCCTACATTTGTATTTAGGTGTCTCTATATTCCCAGGAGAAAATTCTAGAGAGAAATCCACAACTTTTGGTAAAACAGTGTTTAACTATTATCTCAACAGACTCAATTCATTTTCAGAGTAGAGGACAAATTCCACTCTTACCTTGGTAACTATTTCTGTAGAAGTTTGCAAAGAAACACTTAGTGCCCAATGTAAACCTAGAAACCCTAATGTGCAAATAATGAGGCAGATTTTTAGAAATTTTTTTCAGAAGATGTATTTTTAGAGAAAGTTATTTTCTCCTAGCAGTTTCCACTTATGACAATAAAATTTCTTGTTGCCATAACCTTCTGGTACATTTCCCTGCACACAGTGGGTGCTCAGCAAATGTTGCTGACTAAATCGCATTAAGGATTGAAGTGAAGTCTGGTGATTATTTTCATTTGGTTGCCATGGAAACAGCAGAAAAACCTATTGTTGAACTCAACCTCTTTTGATGATCTCCCCTAGGTAGATGAGAAAACCTGAGGTGTAGGAAGGAGAGAAGCTGGCTGAACCCACACTGAGAAATCCTTCACTGACCTTGACCACATTGCTTTAGAATTAACTATTTTGTTTTTCCCTGCTTTGGCTTCCTAATTAGATTATATATTTCTGCAGGAAAAATAACATTTTTAATTGTCTAGTCTGAGCCAGTGATTTGCACACATTCTCCCTCAAATCCTGCAAATAAGTGACGTTAGTTTCCATTTTTACAAAAGGAAAGTTTTTAAAGTAGTGCAAAGTGTCATGCCAGGCAGTAGGCCCTGGTGTGTTGATTCCAGCAATCTAGAAAGAACTCGAAGTTGTCACTTTGTACATTCCTCTTTATTGCTCAATACAATCAGCATTCAAAGATAAACAACAACAAAATACTCAACTCTTGAACTGGTATAATGTCAAATTTGCAAGCAATCTTTCAGAGTGTCTAAATTAAACTTTCTCATTTTATGGTTACATGTCTACATTTTAAACTTAAGCCAACAAATAGAACTTTACACACCTTCTCAATATCTCAGCATTATTTTCAGTGATCAGGTAACAGAGATTTCTAGAGATTCCTTGGTCAGATCATAAATAGACTTAAACATATGGGCTTTTAAGGATTAATTACAGAACAGTGACTCCAAAACCAGGATGGACACGTATACTAAAAGGATTTTTTGAAAATTACAGATGTTAAATCCCACCTAAAATCTATTTCATACAAATCTCCGGCAATGGAATAACAATTAAAACCAGATAAATAGAAAACTATTGTAACATTGTGTATTACATACTCAAGTAAAAGAGGTTCTTTTAACAAAATAAAACAAGTAAACACAGCTTGATTCATCTGCTTCTGATAGATGTGTATAAATTTTTTGCTTGTAATTCTTTAAGTTCTTACCTTTTACATGGTTGTGGATTTGTTCTTTTTGGTTTATAACTCCACAAGTTTTATTTTATACATTTCCAAACCATATTGCTAGATATATCTAGGTAAATTAATCGTTATGTATTGTTGGTGTTATCGTCTCTCTTACAATTTTGTAGTATATTTCCCCCTTATAATTAATGAACATGAAAATAAAATTTAAAAAAAGGACTTAAAAATAGAAATTATAAACCACTATAAAGATAAACAACAAAGCTCCCTATTTTGATTGTGATAATCAGTTAAAAGAAAGAATATACTGCTCTAGGATACTGATTAGATATAAGTAAATGTAAGAGATTTTAAGTATTAGGTGAAAATATCTCTTCAATTGTTTTGACCTAATGTAAAGATTTTTTAAATCTCATTTGCCATCAAAGAAAGAAGGGGAAAATGGCCTACTCACAGGAATCATATGCTAAAAGAAGGGAGGATTGAAATGTCTTTGTCACTCCTGTGTATGTCTATCTACAGTGACTTAACCTCTTTAAACCTCATCCAGGTTCCCAAATTCCAAAAATAAGAAAATTTCATTCACCTCACAGAGATATTATAAGGATTAAATGAGATAAAAAATATAAAGCACTTAACATAGTACTTGGAAAATCAAGAGTATTACAAGTTAATATTGGCTAATATTTTTAATATTTTAATAATCAGTTATGAGTAGTACTAATATTTGAGGAGAGTAAATTCATATCTTCAAGGCATGTCAGAACATAAATTAAAGAAAGATGGTACAAAAATTCTTGTTCTAGCTTTAATATTTATTCACTTTTTAATATCTCTCTTAAGACAACCAAATTGCCCACACAAGTCTCACCCAATCTCTGAGGAACCAAGAACCAAACAATGATATATTAGTTAGCCTCAGACTACTGCCTCTGCCAACATTCTTGCCAGGAATGGTGCCCTATCCTGCCCTAACCCTCTTACCAATTTTGGTTGCCAAGCCTCAAAGTAGCTCCTGCTTATCACTTTCTACTAAGAACTAGATCTTTTCCTTACCCAAGAATACCCAGCTGCTGACTAGAATAACTTTCTTCAACCTACACAGAGCTTCAAGCAAACAATTCTAAATCCACCTGACTTCAAGTATCTCTGCCTTATAAACTGCTCATCCCTGCTTCAGTCTAGATCAGACTAAAAAATGCAGATGTCTGTTTGGACACAATGATTGGGAAAGATAGACTCAGGGCCATTGCCAATAAAATGTCATCTTTTTAAGAGTTAGAAAAAGACAATTACTGTGAAAAACTCCTGTAAGGTAAAAAGGATTTCTTTTCTGGGCTGAGGATACCTGTGCCTGTGTATGCAGACTGACAAACAGAGCACACACAGGTTTTCATGCTCACCTTCAACTCCTGGATCAGCAGTATGCAGAGCACAGTTTGTGCAACTGTAAGTAGTTCCCCAGGCTGATCATTCTTGGCTAGCACTGCCACAGCATCAGGTCTTCTTGCTCTTTCTGGAGCATATTTCCATCCCCATTACTTGACACGCCTTTTGGCCAAAACTCTTGGGTTTTGATGAGTAAAGATTCTAAATGAATTTAGCATAAGAAATCTTCAAGTACAATTGATGTCTGTGTTTTCTCCTATCAATATCATGAGATATTAAACTTTCCTACTGCAATTGGTGTGTGCCTTTAGGGGTCAATCTGATAGGATTAATTTCCAAGGTAAAACCATGAAATAGTGGCAGGGACAAAACATGATTATCTTTCATTTAGTGCATGGATAAAGGTGACCCTTTCACTCATAATTGCAAATAGTCTGAAAAAGCCATCCCGAAATGGAAAGGTTACCTCAGTTTAATTGTAACTGTGTCCATTTGAAGTGATAAAAAATAGTCACCTAATGAATATCTTATATGAAGATTCAGTCAATTAAAATCTTTGATGGTACATAAACACTTTCACTACCTATTCAGTATTTTGGTATTTATCAATTTCTGAATGGAGATTTAATATCTTCATATTTTCTGAGAAAGTTATCTAAACTTTTTAAATTTCTAAACTTTAAAAATTACATGCCACACCTAGCTTTAAGCACTCTCTTGACTGTAGGTTGGTGTTTTGGTGGAAAATGAAGACTTTTTTGATCATTTTCTTCCCTTGGTAAAATTTTAGTGTCTTCTATCATGGGACCTAAGGAAAATCATTAATTTCATTAATTAGTATGAGATTAGGGTAAAATATAACACTAGTTCTTTGTGTTTTATGCTTTATTTCCTTAAAGTATTCAAACTGAGACAGACCTTCAGACAGTCTTACATGGTCAGTATTTAAGGCAAGCAGTTGGACAAAGCAAATGCCATTATGAGTTATAATTATCCTGTAATTAAAGATAATATGTCATTAGGAAGAAACACAACGTTGTTACATCACAGAGAGAGTGTTCTTTAGCCAGTAAATTTTAATCAATACATCTATCAATAAGATTTTTGTTGTTGTTAATACTGAGGTCTTTTCCTAATTTCACATTTAAATGTTTGTTCTATTGGTTCCTACCCTTAGTCTGCCTAGCTGCCTAGTTATTCTTGTCCCCCTGCCCCCCCCCCCAAAAAAAAGAGATTTCTTAGTCTTTATTTTTAGGATATGCACATATATTCTTTCCAATAAATGTAGTTCATTGCATTAAAAAATCAAATTCAAAATGAGCATTTCTTCTAGTTATCTATTGTGTGACAAATTGCTCCAAATTTTAGTGATGAAAATCAACAATTTTAATATCTCACAATTTGGGGGGCCAAGAATTTATGCAGGGATGATTCTTCTGTTCCATGTATTATTGACTCTGATCACTCAGTGATATTCAACTAGAAGTTCCACTTGTCTTGATTGCTCATGATAGCTTCATTCATATCCTTGGTGTCTTGGCACAGATAGCTAGAAGCCTGGATTTGACTAGAGCCCTCTTCCCATCAAAACTTGGAGCTTCTCCATTTGTTTACTCCACAGGAAAGACTGACTTCTTACATGATAGTCTAGGATTCCAAAAGGCCAAGGGAGACTCCAGTCTTCTTAAAAGCAAGGCCTGGACGTATCATAGCTACACATTCACCATACTGCATTGGTCAATGCAGTCATATGAACACCCACATTCAAGGAGGAAAAAAAAAAAAAAGAATCCACCTCTGGATAGGAGAAATGTCAAATAGCTTTTGGCTATGTTTAGTAGTCTGATGATATCTGCACATTTTACACTGCAGAATGACACTTCCTGCAAGTTTCTATTTGTTTTGGGCTGTGCATTTAAGCATAACTGAGCCACAAGAATGGTTCTTGATAGACTCTATGGCCATAGGGTCACTTTTGAGGGGCACACTATGTGATAAAGTTTTACCTTAACCTTTAGAAAATTCTTTACCTAGAAGCAAATTCAATGAACAATTGCTCTGTCATGTTTCTTGAAAGCCACTGTTGATGTGTTCAATGGCAGGGTGATTCTCTGCCTTTGTCCTCTTGCTTTTGAGCACAGCAGGAAAGAGGATCACAATCTCTACTGCCTAATCAATGGAATCAGCCAGGCTCCATGCATGATCAGATAAACCTGGGTCTTGATGTCACTCTACTGTTATTGAATCTTTCTATTCACCTACTTAGCTCATAAACCAATAGTTCAAAGATTGATTTGATCTGTAGGCCTTATCAAGTTACTGCCAATTGGAGTTAGTAGTGATTGATTGGCTTTTATCTCTACTACCAATATTTACATGACCATGAGTCATTTGTTCAATGTATGGTCTCAAAAATGTTGTCAAAACTTTTGCCCAAATTTTCCAAGATTTTGCTCAACTGTTGCTTCTTCGCTTCAATAAAAACAAGTACGTAACATACCAATATTACTGGGAAGATATTAGCTTTTATTATTTAAAAAAAAATGAATTAAATCTGTTTTTAGTTATGTTGATGATCTGTGGCAATTAACTGAAAATAAATCAACTCAATAGAAGAATAAATATATATAAATAGATTCTCATTCTGTTAATAGCATATTTAACTCCCTGAATCTGAGAATACTTGTTTTGCCATTTTTTCTTTTATTTTTCTTTTCTTGCTTTTTTGCCTTCCTCAAAAAATTAAAGGAGATCACATATAAAAAGATTTAAAGGTTAAAGGTTGATCACCTTTGTAACATTTGAATAATGTGTACTGAAAGAAAATAGGTGGTGTCATCCATATATAGTAAAGTTTTATATTATACTGTAATACTTTAATGTGAGTAAAAATTTCTGAAAATAGTTTCTTCCTCATTTTTATGATGATGCATTTTTAAGCACCTTTTCTATAGATGTGACCCCTTGCCCTTCATTAAACAGATGTATTTTCCAGAATGAATGCCAATGCTCCCTTATTCCTGCAATTCAAACGAGTGTCTGATAAATGACGAATGTAAGTGGACATTAAATTTAAATTAATTGGACTGGGCAATCAGATATGGCTAAATAACTGGATGATAGTGGCATGGAATATAAGCTATAAGTTGGGCAATAATTTTTAGTCCTTAATTTCAAATATATGTGATATGATATCCAAAGCAGAATTACATCATGTTAAGACAGTCACAGTAATAATTTCATCTGGATTTTAGAATTGCAAGTTATGTTTCCTGAAGACTGTTCATTTTGGAGCAGTGTCATTACTTAATTTTCAAACTAGTATAGTACATTAGCACAGGTTTAATTAATTTAATAAATTTTCTTTACTGATTTATATTAGCTCTTCTAATGTTTGTAAAATGTGTATTAATCACCAGATAAAACGTAAATTTAGTTGTTTACATTTGCATGTTCTTAGAATTTCCAATATTTATGTAAACATGTAAATGAAGAAATCATAATTTCAATTTTATAAGATGGTTTCTATAAATATTAATGGAACAACTGGCTAATACCATTTAAAGTCCTTAAAAAATGTCAGTTCTTGATCCAGTAGAAATGACATTGTTTACAAAATTAAAAATGCAACTTCCATAAGTCACTGAGCCTTGACTTTACAACATGTACTGACATGATTTTAATTTTTTGAACTTTTGATAAGACCTAAAAAGTTATTTGCACTAAGCAGTCTACTAAGAGAAATATAAAATAAATAGATTAATTAATAAAAGATAAAAGGCAAAGACAATTATAAAGCTGTCTATGTACCTAGGCTTTTAGTTTGGCTTTGCCACTACCTTTCTGGATAATTTGGAACAAAATTCATAATCTCAGTTGCTTCATGCTTAATATTAAGGGCAAAGAATCTTAAGGCCTCCTCCCATACCAGTTTTCTGATTCCAGAAGTTTGTCCTAATTTTATTAACCTACTTTTACCCTCTGGCTTGGAGGTGATTACAATGAAAGTACATATGAACAACTATAAAGTAAAAAATGTGTATCTTTAATAATCCCTAATCAGTCTGCCTCTGACATTCTGAGAAGCAGGATAAAAGATTTTTAAAAAGCCCATGCACCATATATCTAAATACTGAAGTTATAAATCAAACTATCAAACTGTTAAATAGAATATGTTCTTTATTCCTATATTGTTAAAATAGAATATGTTCTTTATCCCTATATTGTTAAAATAACTTCAAATTGACCTCAAGGGTCAAATCCCACGCCTGATGGTAAAGGCACTACCTCCATCCTCTTCTCACTATAGATCCATTCCATCCCATGAAGGATCCTATGAGCATTTGTGCAGACTGCTGCATGCTTCCAAGCTCTGTTCACACCTTCCACAAAGAACTCCTGCCCATGTATGTTGGGCCACAGTGGCACCTTTAAGGAGGACAAACATATTTAAATACGGTCGTCCAAGGACGACTAACTATTGATATAAGGACTCTTGGGAACATAATATCTTGACTCAAATGAAAAAAAAATCTCTATTTTGAGGATCCATGATAGAATGTCAGAGGGAAATAAAATTCCCCCAAACATTTATGGATTTATATAAATTTAAATCTATTTAATACTGACGTATACTGTCCTTAGAATGTGGAAGCTTCCTTTCATGAGGGAAGGGCACTGTTAAAGAGTGGTTATACTTAATATTTTTAAGAATACTAGTGATAATGATAATGATTAAAAGACTCAAAATTTATGTTATAATATCCCAATTCATCTCTTGTTTTAGGTTTAAGAATTTACAAAGCAAATATTTTCAAAATTTTGAGAATTTCAGGCCCTCTTTAAATCACAGAGGTTACTATAAATAGTATAAGTATTTATCTCTTGTGCAGCTGTTCTATCCATTATTGAGACTGGGGTATTGAAGTTTCCAACTACTGTTGTAGAACCATCTTTTTTTCTTTCAATCCTGTCAGTTTTTGGTTCACATTATTTTGATGGTCTGTCATTAGATGCTACATCATACAAACCCAAATATTTAAATGTTTATAACAGTTATATCTTTCTGCTGTATTGAAACTTTTATTAATATATAATATACTTCTTTGTCTCTTACAACCATTTTTTACTTAAAATCTATTTTGTCTCCTGAAGTGCTCATACAGTATGGACTGAAGATTTTTGTCATATATGGGCACTGAAAATATTTTCTCTACATCTGAGACTTAGTTTTCTACTTTCTTAATATCTATTGAAAAAGAAATATTTTTCATCTTATGAAGCCCAACTTGTAATTTTTGTTTGGTGCTTTTTACTACCCTGCCTAAGAAATCTTTAACCACCACACAGTTGTAAAGATTTTGTTCCGTGTTTCCTTATTTCACCCTTCAGAGTAGTTATCCTCTAAAATATTAGGTTGAACAAAATATTCCATGCCCATAAAGTTCCTCGTAAATCTTAGTGACTTTTTGGGGTGCCTGGGTGGCTCAGTCATTTAAGCATCTGACTTTGACTCAGGTCATGATCTCAGGTCAGGGTTCATGAGTTCAAGCCCTGCATTGGGCTCTGTGCAGACTGCTCAGAGCCTAAAGCCTACTTCAGATTATGTGTCTCCCTCTCTCTCTGCTCCTCCCCAGTTTGTTTTCTGTCTGTCTGTTTCTCTCTCTCAAAAATAAACATTAAAAGCATAGTGACTCTAGGGAAAAAAATAAGAATGAGGTTGATTAGGAGGAAGAAGAAGAGGAAGAGGGGAGGTAGGGCAATAGAAGGAGGAGAAAGTGAAGACTTTCATACTTTGAACATGTAATTAAATCAACTCTCTAGGAACTTGTTTTTTCTGAGATGGACACAGAATAATTGGCCTTAGTTAACATTAACATTAAGGTTAAAGTACTCCCAGGATTTAAAACAATCTAACCAATCTCTTTATTTTGGAAAACTAAAATGTAATTAATTATCTAGGTACTTAGAATCACCCCACCAGACTTTCCATTCCTTTTAAAATGAATAGCTTTCTGAATATATTAGAGTTAAAAAACAAGTTCCTCAAATACTATAATATATAACTAAGAAGCTAAAATAATGTTATTTATTATTACAATGTTAATACAGAAATGATTCAACAGTAGGTGAGGATTTAAACTACAAAATTGTGTTTTCTGTGTTCTCTTCCCTCAATTATCAAAGTAAAAGGTGTACAAGCAAGAAGCCTCCTCAACCGCCAGCTCTCAAAATCTTGTTGCACTTCATTATTTTTAAGAAGATAAATTTAAAGACACATTTTAAAAAAAATTTTAATGACTTATTTATGTTTGAGAGAGAGAGACAGACAGAGTACGAGTGGGGGAGAGGCAGAGAGAGGTAGACACAGAATTCGAAGCAGGCTCCAGGCTCTGAGTTGTCAGCACAGAGCCCAACATAGGGCTCGAACTGGTGAATCATGAGATCATGACCTGAGCCAAAGTCAGATGCTTAACTGACTGAGCCACCCAGGTGCCCCAAAGACAAAAGTTTTTAATCAAACAGACAGGCAAGACTAAATGATACTATATTATTTTCTATGGTATGATTCCCAGAAATAACATTCCCTAGTAAATTAGAGTCAGATTACATATTTCCTAACTGAAATGGAGAGCAAATGAGTTTATAATATATACCTTAAGTGAAAAGAAATTTTTAGAAAACTTTTGAAACCTATTGGGAAAGTGAATTAATGTAAGGCAACAAAAAGAATGTTACTGCAGTAAGGAACCACAGGGGAAAATGTTCTCACAATGACTTAGGACATTAGAACATTGCCTTTTGGAACATACAATTGTCTAAAACTATTTTTTATATATGAATTGTGACAAGAAAGCAATATTTTCATCTTCTCAGCTATTGCTATGTGAGAGCAGTGATAGCATCTATAACTATGAGTCAGTGCTTCATTTAGAACACCCATCCTTATTGAAAAACATATGTCTTTAAAGAAATAGATAGTGCTGGGTAATTTTTTCCCAAAATATTTAACTTATTATCATACTCACATGCTTTATTTTTCTGAAACAGCAGTTCTTAACAATGCCAGAATATTAAAATCACCCAAGGAGTGATAACAATATTATCAATATTAACAATATTATACTTGGGGCGCCACCCCCAGAAATCATGCTTTTATTTCCTCAAGGGCGAATCCCAAGTACTAGTCTATATAAACCTTCTCTAGGTAATTCTAGTGGGCAGCCAGGATTCAGATCCATTATTGTATCTTTTTTTATTTTCCCCTGAGTTTTCCTTCTAATATCTTAAATTTAAGAGGAAAAAAAAAGTCTATTCCAATCACCCACAATGAACATAAAATGTATTACTCTAATCTTTATGCAATCATTCATTTATTCAGTTATTAAATACTGAATATTGTTCATATCATATGGTTCCTAATATCAGAATGACATAATGGGAGAAGTCTCTCAGATTCATATTTCAAAGTTGTAAATCTAAACACTTCGCTCTATACTATTGAGATTTCTCCTTTATTATTATTTTTATTTTTTATTATTTTTAGTGAGAGAGCAAGTAATTATTTTTGAGAGAGAGCGAGAGAGAGAGAGAGAGAGAGAGAGAGTGAGTGTGAGCTGGGGAGGGGCAGAAAGAGAGGGAGACACAGAATCTGAAGCAGGCCCCAGGCTCTGAGTTGTCAGCACAGAGTCCAACATGGGGGTTGAACTCACAGACTGTGAGATCATGACCTGAGCCAAAATCAAGAGTGGGACGCTGGCACTTCTCCTTTATTTAAAAGTAAATGTGAGTCTATGGGGAGCTTGGGTGGTTCAGTTGGTTAAGTGTCTGACTTCAGCTCAGGGTCATAATATCATGGTTTATGAGTTCAAGCCCCACATCAAGCTCAGCACTGACAGTGTGGAGCCCACTTATAATTCTCTCTCTCCCCCTCTCTCTCGGCCACTCCCAAGGTGGGCCCTCTTTCTCTCTCAAAATAAATAAACTTGAAAAAAAGTGTGATTTTAAAAATATATAAGAATTATACATCACAGCCAAGTGAAACTTATCACAGGTATGCAAAGCCAGTTCAACATTTAAAAATCAATTAATGCAACCCATAAAATCAACAGATTGAAAAAGAAAAATCACAGGATCATATCCATAGATGCAGAAAAAGCATTTGACAAAATCCGATGATTCATTATAAAAATTCTGAATAAATTAAGAATAGAAGGGAACTTCTTCAACTTGATCAAGAATATCTAGGAACAAAATCTACAGGTAACATCTAAGCATCTGAGTATGAAAAATTTGAAGGTTCTCCATTATGATCAGGAACAAGGTAAGGATGTTCCTCCCACCACTATATTTCAATATCATACTAGAAATCTCAGCTAATGCAATGTAACAAAAAATAAAATATCCACAGATTTATAAGAAGGAAATAAAACCATCTTTGTTTGCAGATGCCATGATTGTCTAATGTAGAAAATCCAAATGAATCAACAAAAGAACCTTCTAGAGTTAATAAGTAATTATAGTAACATGGCAGGATATAAAGTTAATACACAAAAACAATCACTTTCCTATGTACTAGTAATGCATAAGTGGAACTTAAAATAAAAAGCACACATCAGTTGCATTAGCACTTTCAAACATGAAATACTTAGGTATAAATCTAGCAAAATATGTACAAGATCTACATGAGAAAAATTATAAAACTCTGATGAGTGAATTAAAATAACTAAATAAATGTAGAACTAAATAAATGCTTATGGATAGAAGTCTCAATATTTCAACATATTATTTCTTCTCCACTTTATTAATAGTTTCAATAAAATCCCAATCAAAATCTCAACAAGTTAGTTTGTGGATATTGATAAACCGATTCTAAAGTTTGTATGGAGAGGCAAAAGATCCAAAGTATCTGATACAATTTTGAAGGAAAAGAACAAAGTTGGAGGACTGAAACCACCCTACTTCAATACTTACTATAAAGCTAAGGTAATCAAGACTGTGTGTTGCTGATGAAAGAATGGACAAACAGATAAACAGGATCAAATAGAATAGACAGCCCTAGAAATAGGTTCAAGCAGATACAGTCAACTGATCTTAGACAGAGGATTAAAGGCAATATAATGGAACAAAAACAATCTTTTAAACAAGTGTTGCTGAAAAACTGGACAGCCTGGATAACCTTGGCTATGGCAATGACTTTTCAGATACACCATCACAAACCACCAAAGAAGTAACTGATAAGCTAGACTTCATTAAAATTATAAACTTTTGCTCTGTGAAATGCAATGTCAAGAGAATGAGAAGACAAGCCACTGACTGGGAGAAAATATCAGCAAAAAGAGCAAAAAGACACATCTGATAAAAGACTGTAACCCAAGATATACACAGAATTCTTAAAATGCAACAATGAGAAAACAAGCAACCTGATCAAAGAATGGGTCAAAAAGATCTTGACAGGCACCTTGCCAAAGAAGATATACATATGGCTAATAATCATTTGGAAAGATGTTCTACATATTTTATCACCAGGGAAATGCAAATTAAAACAAAAATTAGATATTATTACATATTTATTAAAATGGCCAAAATCCAGAACACTGACAACACCACATGCTGGCAAGGATGTGGAGCAATGAAGCTCTCAGTCACTGCTGACAGCAATGGGGAACAGCCACTTTGGGAGACAATATGGTGACTTCTTACAAAAATAAACATAATACTTTCCATGCAATCCAGCAATCATGCTTCTTGGTATTTACCAAAAGGAATTGAAAACTTATGTCCACACATAAATCTTCACACAGATGTTCATAAAAGCAGCTTTATTGACAACTGCCAAAATTTGGAAGCAACCAAGATGTCCTTCAGTAGGTGAATGGTTAAGCTGTGTACATCCAGACAATGGAATATTATTCAGTGCTAATAAGTAACAAGGCTATCAAACCATGAAAAGACATGGAAGAAACTTAAATGAATATTACTTAGTAAAAGAAGCAAACTGAAAAGACTGCATACTATCCAAATCTAACTATTTGACTTCTAGAAAAGACAAAACTATAAGAGGCAGTGAAAATATTAGTGACTGTCAGGGATTTTGTGTGTGGAAGGAGAAATGAATAGTAGGAACACAGTTATTAGGGCAGTAAAAACACTTTGTATGATACTATAATGGTCGATACATACGATACATATGAGTTTGTCCAAACTCACAGAACCCATAATACCAAGAATGAACTGTAACATAAATTATAAACTTTGGGTAATTATGATGTGTCAATGTAGGTTCATCACTGTAACAAATATACAACTCTGGTATGGGATGTTGATAATAAGGTAGGCTATACATATGTAGAAGCAAGGGGTATATGGTAAATCTCTGCATTTTCTTCTCAATTTTTACTATGAACCAAAAAACTGCCACTAGAAAAAATAGTCTTAAAAATCAGTGTCCCTTTTTTCTTTATTTTTATTCTTCTATCTTAAATATGACATTTACAATAGTATTTTGTGGCTATATTTAGATGATTATTTTGTTACCCTACTTTTGATTTTGACCTTTATAATATTTTGAAGGATTAAATTTGGAATATACTGAGCAAAAAAAACAAAACAAAACAATTTTTAAGCCATAAACACACACACACACACACACACACACACACACACACTGAAAAAGCCAAATTCTAATATTTGTTTTGATAGATGGGTAAAGAAATGGATAGGTCTCCCTGCCTTTCTTCTAAGCTAAGCATTTTTTCCTTAAAATAAGACTATTATTTTAAAAGACAAAATAATTTAGCTCCTTAAGCCTTAGATAATGATCAGGAAAATGAAGAAACTTCATGAGCAAATTTCAATAACACTCTAGTGAAGATTTGAAAAAAAAAAATTATAATAATTCAAGCCTCTTACAAGCATCTATTAGAAATGTCTTTTAAGCTTATATTGATAATAAAATCAAAACACAATCTGACATGATACTCCATTTCAATTTCTCCAGATTCTCTGAAAAGATGTTCTTTTGTTCATCTTGTTTCAAATGTATGCTTTTTTAACTTTCTATATTTGCCCCTACATGGACATATTAACACTAATATAAGGAACACAGAGAGAGAGAAATGAATAACCAGCAATACAAGACACTCTGTGATATGTTAAATTTATGACTTTGGAAGAAGGCTTTTATAACAAAATAGATCTTTAGAACTAATTCAACGAGATGTCTCAGAGAAGGTGGGGTTACATGGAGGCAAGATTCTCTAGATAGATGTTATGAAGGATATCCCCACAAGGATGACGGCTGAGCAAAGGCAGAGAAGAAGAATGTACAAAGTGTGCTATGATACAACGAACAAAGCATCTGCTCAGAGCAGTGTTTATGTAATGGGAAGAAGGTGCTACCTATAATAGTGTGCCCATTATTCATGGTTCTGTTTTCCAAGGTTTCAGGTACCCATGGTCAACTGTGGTCTGGAAACAGATGATCCTCCTTCTGACATATCATCAGAAGGTCAATAATAGCCTAATGTTACTTCACAATGCCTATATCATTCCTTACTTCATCTCATCAAATAGGCATTTTATCGTCTCACATCATCTCACAAGAAGAAAAAGGGTGAGTACAGTACAAGGTATTTTGAGAGGGAGAGAGAGATACTACATGCACATAGCTATTATTATAGTTTATTACTATACTTGTTCTATCATTAGTTATTGTTGTTAATATTTCTCTTACTGTGGCTGATTTATAAGTTAAACTTTATCATAGGTATGTACATATAGGGAAAAACAGTATATCTAGGGTTTGGTAGTATCCATGTTTTCAGGCAACCACCAGGAGTCCTGGGACATATTCCTTTGTGGATAACTGGGGGACTACTGTATAGTAGTTTCAGATGTTCATTTAAAAAGCATAAAATATAAGAGAGAAGACTTGTCATCTAATGCTGAGGTAACAGGATACCACGGAGATATGTTGGCAGTTATTTGAGCAGATAATTGAAAACTGAAGATATGTGATGGAAGAGGCAGGTTAAGGATACTAATATGGCCTTAACAGGAATTATAGTTTGTTAACTGAATAGTTGTATTAGTTATCAATTTGAAACCAGACAAAATGCTAGACGATAGAAATACAAAAGGACATAGTCCTGTCCTCAAGCTGCATTTAGGGAATGTATTAGGTTTACAGAGAAAGAGAGCCAAGAAGATAGATGATAGATAGATAGATAGATAGATAGATAGATAGATAGATAGATAGATAGAGATTAGACAGATAGATGATAGATACATTTTTTTAATTGGTTCATATGATTGTGGAGGTTTGACAAAGCCAAAATCTGAAGCATGGGCCAACAGGATGGAGACCCATGGGAGTGTTGTAGTTTGAGTCCAAAAATGGACTGCTAGAAAAATTCCCTCTTCTTCTAGGGAGATCAGTCTTTTTGTACTAAGGCCTTCAACTAATTGGATGAGGCCCACTCCATCCACATTATGCAGGGTAATCTACTTTACTCAGTCTACTGATTTAATATTAATCTTTTCTAAAAAACACTTTCACACAAACCACTAAAATAACATTTGACCAAATATCTGGATATCATGTCCCATACAAGTTGACACATAAAATTAACAACAGAAATCAAAAGGGAAAAACAAAAGGCAGAAGAAAGTGCTTTGTGAACCATTTGTATAAAATATGGCTGAAGCTCAGAGGTTTTAGTGGCCAAGCCTATGGATGGGTACACCATGCTAGAGAGAAAAAATACCAAAAAGCAGGGGTGTAAGTGAAGTCTCAAAAGGTAATTATTCAGTCCTCAGATTAGCCTATAAACCAATCCAGACAATACTTCATGCCTGGCTCACAACTTAGCACCAAAACATCCCTATACCATACTTCTCTACTGTGCACACACTCATTAATCACAACTCAGACACCCAACCAGGTTCATTCCTGTCAGCATTCCAAGCACAGGGAGAAGAATGACCAAAATCGCAGAGTCATTAGAACACATAGATCCTACTCGGGAAACTAAATGTAATTCCCGAAGAAGGAAAACACACTTGGGAATAAGACTGATAAGTGGAAACTAATCAATAGTCATTTAGTTTTATATACTAAGGTGTTTTTACCTTATCATATAATTTTTGAACTATTAAATATTTTTAAAAATATTTACAGGAGAGTAACTTGATCAGGAAGGCATTTGCAAAACCACTATGACAAGAGTTTAGCGAACAGAATGAAAGTGCAAAATTGCCAATAGTAAAACCATTAGTTGTCTGTTGCAATAGTGAGGATGAAGAAGAGATGACAAAGTATTATGAGAATATAGGAACATTTATCAAAGTAAAGCTGAAGATGATAGGATGATAGCCTGGTTGTAATGTCTGGCCTTGAGATTAATGGCTGGGTCAGAACGAAGCCAGAGTCATGTGGGAAAACTGAGAAAATGTAGGGCATCAATTATGATGATGTTGTAATAAACCAGGCATGAAGCATGCTTAAAAATGGTTTATGGACTATTCTAGGGAATTTTCAGAAGGCTTATTTCAATCCCACCTATCTCACTCATGCATAAAAATAAAAGCATACATGATGCTCAATTAAAAGTGTCAAAAAGAGAAAAAAATAGGGTATTTATTTACATCATCAATAATAATACTAAAAATAACATAAATGAAATAAAACAGAGTAATGGTGCCAACAACATCTGCCCCTAGACCTCTACCTCAGGAGGAGATTTTTTAACCTGTAGATTTTCTTTCTCCATATAAATGTAACTGGTAATAAAGATGATATTAATAATTCTACCTGGGCCAGAACTTAGCCTCTGCAGTGACCCCATATTCAACTGCTTAGCTTATGCTTATAAAAGAAAAGTTAGAAGTGTCAAGTTTGTATTCAGATTACCATTTGAATAAACCCAATAAACACTGTAGCAGTCCCAAGTCTCAGATGAGATTCAATCTTCTTTAATCAAGCCTATGCCCCACTTCTAGTCCCTATCTATTTAGAATGGGATGATTTCTCATTGACTTATTTCTTCCTAAGATAAACTTAAAAACTGAGGCCCTATTACCATTATTTCAACTTCTTTATTTAATTTTCAGAAATGTAGTTAATAATAGCTAATCATTTATTATTTCCCAATGCCAGATATTCTTATATTACATAAGTACTATTTCATTGGTAGAATTATCTCTATATTACACAAGAGTAAAGGGAGGTTGTTATAAGTTAATTAATTTGCCTCAAATCATAGAGCTAGGAAATGGTGTGGCTGGGATGTGAGACCCCAGCACTCTGATCCTAGAGTTTCATTGCTTAAGTGCATAACTGTGTCAAACCTTTTACCTGGTCAAACTGTGCAGGCCAACGTAAAATATATCTGATCTATGAAACATTTAGAACAAAAGAAGTAGCCATGCTATCAAAAAATTAATATGGAATGTGTTCCTATTTTTTAAATGGGGCCACAAAATCATTATTCTTTAGAAGAAAATTCTCAATACATCAACTAGCACTTTTTTTTAAAGCTTTCACCCTACTCATAATCAGATAATTAGAAAAAGAACTTTCCATGATAATCTCTGCAAGGTGAGAATAACAGCTGAAATTAAAAAGGGAATTTGAGGATTTGTGAAATAGGTAGAAAAGAATTTACTGGTAAATAATGTAGATTGGCAAAGGGAAAGTAGGTATCAAATCAAAGGAAGTTTCAACCTTCTTTAAAGGATATATGTGTAAGAGAAAACGCATACTTGTTTCACAGTTTACAATCTAGACAAGGAGACAAAGCACATGTAAAATCAGTGGTAGACTGTCACTTCTCACCACATTTTCAAATATGGCAGTACTGTGATCATCCTTATTGTAGCTTTGGAGCACATAATTTTTCATTTCCCCAAGCAATTTCACTGTGAACATTTGAGTTGGCACTGAGTGGAATAAAATATATGATCCATTTCTATTCACTTCCCACACTACTTCAAGTTTGGCCAAAGCATCCATATATAATTTTACTAATATTTTATCATAAATCATTCCCCCTGGTCCTTTTCCTTTTTCCACCTCTCTACATTTATTGGGCCTCAGAGAATAACACGACACTGGCAGTCAGAGGTTTCCACTTACACTCGCATAATAAAATGTTCTATCTTTATATTCATACCTTATTCGTTCATGCATTTCTGACTTAACAACAAATCAGTCTTTAGCTGACAGAGCATGTTACAATCTATGAGGGAAGAAGCCCACTACTAGTCAATGATTTCATAGTAGAATTGAAAAGCACTTCTGCACCTTTATCTTTCCACAACATTCTTACTATTCCCTAGTTTTCCACAGCACGTATTTGAGGGTAGGAAGCACTTCCTCACAAAGAATGGGCACTAATTGGGAATTTACATGAAAGAAACAAAGGCTATATTTCCATCAAACTAATGAAAAACAGAATGGAAAGTTCATGCACTATACATAGAATATAGCAAATCTAAAGATTCATTTTTCATAGAAAGACTACAAAACATCCAAATAAATAATGAACTTGATAATAAACACCCAGAAGTGGAAATACTTGATCAAACAGTATTTATATTTTTAATTTTTTAAGGAGCCACCAAACTGTTTTCCATAATGAATGTACTAATGTACATTCCCACCTTTATGTTAGAAATGTGTTATTATTTATTAGGAATGTGAGGAATGGCCATTTGTGTTTATAAGATTTATCCCTTTTACACAGGTTAATATGATTTGTTGGGATACAACTGTTAACAATACTCTCTTATAATTCTTTTTACTTCCGTAGAATTGGTAGTAATGTTCCATTTTTATTTCAGATTTAGTAATTTGAGTCTTCTCTCCCTTTTTTCTTAGACAATTTTGCTAAATGTTTTTCTCACTTTGTTGATATTTTCAAAGAAGCAACTTTTGGTTTTGTTGATTTTTGCTATTTTTCCATTCTCTATATCATTTTCTACTTTAATCTTTATTATTTCTTTCATTCTGCTGGCTTTAGGTTTATTTTATTATTTTTATAGTGCGTTAAGTTACAAAGATATGCCCTTGATTTGAGATCTTACACTGTTTTTTAATGTAAGCATTTATAAATTTCTATTTTATTTTACTTTATTTACTCCAAGTTTGTTAGCATATAGTGCAATAATGATTTCAGAAGTGGATTCCAGTGATTCATCCCCTATGCATAACACCCAGTGCTCATCCCAACAAGTGTCTTCCTTCATGCCCCTTACCCATTTAGCCCATCTCCCCACCCACAACTCCTCCAGCAACCCTCAATTTGTTCCTGTATTTAAGAGTCTGTTATGTTTTGTCCCCTCCTTGTTTTACATTATTTTTGCTTCCCCTCCCTTATGTTCATCTGCTTTGCATATTAAATTCCACATAAGTGAAGTCATATTTTTCTTTCTTTAACTAGTTTCACTTAGCATAATACCCTCTAGTTACATCCACGTAGTTGCAAATGGTAAGATTTCTTTTTTTTTTTTTTTGATTGCCGAGTAATACTCCATTTTATATGCATATCACATCTTCTTTATCCATTCATCTGTTGATAGACATTTGGTCTCTTTGCATACTTTGGCTATTGTTGATAGTGCTGCTATAAACATTGGGATGCATGTGCCCCTTTGAAACAGCATACCTGTATCCCTTGGATAAACACCTAGTAGTGCAATTGCAGGGTCATAGGGTAGTTCTATTTTTAACTTTTTGAGGAACCTCCATATTGTTTTCCAGGGTGGGTGCACCAGTTTGCATTTCCACCAGTAGTGCAAAAGAGATCCTCTTTCTCCACACCCTTGCCAACATCTGTTGTTGTCTGAGTTGTTAATTTTAGCCATTCTGACTGGTGTGAGGTGATATCTTATTGTAGTTTTAATTTGTATTTCAGTGATGTTGAGAATTTTTTCATGTGTCTCAGCCATCTGGATGAATTCTTTGGAAAAGTGTCTATTCAGGTCCTTTGCCCATTTCTTCACTGGATTGTTTTTTGGGTGATGAGTTTGAGAAGTTCTTTATAGATTTTGGACTAACCCTTTATCTGGTATTTCATTTGCAAATATCTTCTCCATTCTGTTGGTTGCTGTTTAGTTTTGCTGATTGTTTCCTTCACTGTTTAGAAGCTTTTTATCTTGATGAGGTCCCAATAGTTCATTATTGCTTTTGTTTCCCTTGCCTCAGAGACGTGTTGAGTAAGAAGCTGCTGTATAAATTTTCATTTTAGCACTGCCTTCTTTGCATCCCATACATTTTGATATGTTATGCTTTCATTTTCATTCATCTCTAAGTACAGTATTTTCTATTTTCTCTTGTTATTTCTTCTTTGATTCATTGATTGCTTAAGAATGTTTTCTTTAATCTCCACAAATTTGCTAATTTTACAGTTTTCCTTCTCTGTGGTCAGAGAAGATATTTTGTATGGTATCTATCCTTTTACACATATTAAGACTTAATTTTTGACCTAACAGATTGTCTATCCTGGAGAATGTCCCATGTGTACCTAAGAAGGATTATATACTATGGTTGTTGGGTAGAGTGGTTGTTCTCTATAGGTCTGTCAGGTGTAGCTGGTTTATTGTGTTGTTCAAGTCCTCTATTTCCTTATTTATAGGTCTGGTTGTTCTATCTATTATTGAAAGTGGGATACTGACTTTCTATTATTATAGAAATGTCTATCTCTTCCTCCAATCCTTCAATTTTTGCTTTATATATTTTAATGGTCCATTATGTGTATAAATGGTTATAATTGCATCTTCTTGCTGTATTGAATCTTTCATTAATATATAATGTCCTTCTTTGAACTTTTCTTATTTAAAGTATATTTTGCTTAATATTATGACAGCTACCTCTGCTCTCTTTTGGTTACTCTTTGCATGGAATATTTTTTTTCCATCCTTTTACTTTCAACCTATTTCTTTCTTTCATCTAAAGGGAGCCTCCCGTAGATAACATATAGGTCTGTCATTTTTCTTATCCTTCTAACCAATACCTGTCTCTGTTTAATTTATTTACATTTATGGGGCGCCTGGGTGGCTTGGTCGGTTAAGCGTCCGACTTCAGCTCGGGTCATGATCTCACGGTCTGTGAGTTCGAGCCCCGCGTCGGGCTCTGTGCTGACCGCTCAGGGCCTGGAGCCTGTTTCAGATTCTGTGTCTCCCTCTCTCTCTGCCCCTCCCCTGTTCATGCTCTGACTCTCTCTGTCTCAAAAATAAATAAATGTTAAAAAAATTAAAAAAAATAAAATAAAAATAAAATAATTTATTTACATTTAAAGTAATTACTGATATAGAGGCATTTGCTACTGTCATTTGCTTTTTGTTTTCTATAGGTCTTATAGCTTTGTGTTCCTCATTTCCTGCATTACTATCTCTTTTGTGTGGTTGATTTTTTACAGTGAAACACTGTAATTCCTTTCTCATTTCTTCATTTGCAAAATTTTTGTGTGTATATTCTATAACTATTCTCTTTGTGGTTACCATGGGGATTACATTTAATATTCTAAAGTTATAAGACTCTAATTTTAATTTTATCAGCTTAACTTTTTTACCAGCTTTTACATCTTAACATACATGATTCTGATCATTTAAAACTGTTCCAACTCCTTTCGATTATTGACGTCACAAAATTATATCTTTGTACATTGGTGTCAAAACCATAAGGTAATAATTGTTTTTTGTTTTTGTTTTTGTTTTAATTTTTTTAACGTTTATTTATTTTTGAGACAGAGAGAGACAGAGCATGAACAGGGGAGGGGCAGAGAGAGAGGGAGACACAGAATCGGAAACAGGCTCCAGGCCCTGACCTGTCAGCACAGAGCCTGACGCGGGGCTCGAACTCACGGACCGTGAGATCATGACCTGAGCCGAAGTCAGCCGCTTAACCGACCGAGGCACCCAGGCGCCCCAATAATTGTTTTTTAATGCATTACAAAAGATAATGATTTTTTAATGCTTGCAATTTCTGAAACAGTGTCAACAAGTGAAAATACATTGCCTTCTTAGTTAACATTGAACTGCTGATGGTATTTATTAGGCAGGGGTAAATATATGGTTCACCAATTATGAACAATCAATCACCAGGCTTTACTAACAGTCTACTCTGGGGTTTTTTAGGGTTTCATTTTACATTTGATATTTACTTATTATTTCATAATTGTTATCTCCTGACCACAGTAAATTTTGAGTTTGGTTCCCATACATGTTACCTACAAAATTAAGAATCACTGTTTTCTAAACTGCTCCATTTTGAAGTGAAATAAAAGGCAAGGACTTTTTTTGACAACCTTCATTTTCCACCTCCACAGCTTTTCTTTCATATGTATGGCCATACTTTCCTCCCTTCCCCATTTTAATTTTTCTTATGTTAAAATGTCTGTGCCTAGTTTTATAAATAACCAAAGTAATTCTGTGGTAGCAAAGTTACTATTAGTTTGTTTCAATATCAAAAATGGTGAATAATATGTGAACTATAGTGAGTAACGAGTGAAATAGTGTAAAAATGCTATGTAAACTCTAAATTACATATTCTACAGTTATTAAGGACCACAATATGCCACCATGTTAGGATAGAATATAAATAAACACTTAGATCAATTCTCTCCATTTGTAATAATAAAAGCTAATTTTCTTTTGAGCCTTTATTTCTATGCCAAGCAAGATGGGACTTTACCTATAACATTAAAATACTTTGCTGAGGACTAGTACCTAAATAAATAAATTTTGCAAATGAAGAAAGGGGCTCAGAGCAATTCCTACTTTACAAGGGATGGCTTGATGTTAATGTGTTCTAGAATTACTATGTTAAACTTATTCAGGTTATGAATGTTAAGAAGAAGCTACTTCTAAACGCTAGCAGGATGCGTTCAGTTCTTCAGGACAGATAAATTCAGAATATTCTTGAAGAGAACAAAAGCTCCACCAGATTAATCATTTTTTTCTTTCTTACTGTAGAAATCTTGGTGGGAAAAGTGGTTGTTATGTGTTGGAGAATTCCCACCGTATTCTTAGCTTATGCATTTGCTCCATAAACAATTGAACCCTGTTTTAGGAGCTGGGGGTCTTAGGTTTATTGTAAATCTCTGTTCTTGAGAATATGTATTTTATACCCAGAGGCATACTATAAGAAGGTATAAACAAATAAGATAAGCTCAAGGATTTATAATGAAGACTCCAAATTTGTAATCCACTTATACAGCTAAATAAAAGCTTTGTTACAGAAAACAAGAGAGATGAAAATTTATTGAAATTGTGATACATCTGCAAATGTTTGGGAGTTTGGCAAGGTTTGTTTCTTGCCTTATTTTATGAATTCATATTATGACAGGTTGATATAAAAGGCATACTATGCTTTGTAACACTTGATTCCTTCAGTCTCAATCAGTTTCTCTCCCTCTGTTCCATATATATCTTAAGAAGATGGCATGTAAAATGCCACTTTGGGAAAGAGAAGTAAGAAAAACCAGGCAGGAGAAGATGAGGGAAACCTGGCCTTGATAAACTGATAGTGAGAAGAAGGTAAAGAAAGAAGTATGCTTTGACCTCTCTGGCCAGACCAAGATTCCCACTGGAAGAGATTTGTGAGATAGCTTGAAGGAAGAAATAAAAGCAAAGGGACTTGGGCTACACTTCCCATTTGAGACCCAGAGAAGAGACTGTTTTGCAAAGGGTCCATTTCTTAAGAATCTGAAAGAGGTAATTATATGTTGGCAATTGTCCACAGTTGCCATACCAGAGACACAAACACACAGAGGCAAAGGCTTAAAGTAGACCGCCAAGGCTAGAGGTTAATGAAAACCAGGTTTTAGTAATATGAAGCACCAGGGAAAGAGAGTTGTGGAGCTGAGTCAGTGGAGAACTACTAGGTCCTGACTAGGCAGAGAAAAGGAGAAACAAGGAGACAGTTCGCAGACTTTCTTCAGTTTGTAGGATAAGGCCAGGCTGACACATAATACTGGTACATTAAAAGTCATAGACAGAAGACCCAGAAAGTTTCCCAATAATATCCAACTAGACCTGAGACCCCTCTTACTGTGCTGCAAGAACTCCATAGCTCCTCATGCATGGAGGAGCTAATGGGGAAGAAAGAGGGATAAAAAAAAAAAAAGACTGGAAAACTATAAATAGAAAACAAGTCATTTCAATAAGAAAAGTTTTAGATAACAAATACCAATTTTGTTCTCCATCCCTGGTGGTCTTTGAGATGAACAGTTATGAGGAAACTCAGTCAATTATAAGAAATATAGTTTGAATCATTCTGCATATCTGAGAAGTACTTTCTTTAAAAATTTTTTAACGTTTATTTATTATTGAGAGATAGAACGTGAACAGGGGAGGGGCAGAGAGAGAGGAAGACACAGAATCGAAAGCAGGCTCCAGGCTCTGAGCTGTCAGCACAGAGCCCGATGCAGGGCTGGAACTCACAAACAGCAAGATCAAGACCTGAGCTGAAGCTGAAGGCTTAATCGAATGAGCCACCCAGGCATCCCTGAGAAGTACTTTTTCTAAGGGACATTTGATCCAGTAATAGTCAGTTTTTCATATTTCTGTGATAATTTCTATCTGCTATGCAATGGGCAACTCAAAATTATTAATGTCCTGAATACAAAAGATTGCCTATATTTTGGTACTAATTAAATGCTATAAATGGTATTAAAATAGTGATTTTTTTCTGCTATAACATTACTGTTTAAAATGCTGGTTTATTATCATTGCTATTGGGAACTTATTAATTTATAGAAAATATATACAAATTCTCTTTTTGAAAATTTAATATATTTGAAATTAATATCTAAGTAGTATAAATTAATTTCCTTTATTTAAGCAATATATACACACAATTTAAGAATTCTGACAGTGACATCAACAAAACATCCTTCACTTATATCTTGTTCAAGATCATCCTGAATTTACCCCTTCCATGGACACACTGAGTCTGCAGCTACATATGGAACAATTTCCTCTGAAAAAAACCTAAAGTCTGGCTGAGCAACAACTACACACTGGGAAAAATGAGAAGAAACCACATTGAAACAGGTAGGAGAGGCCGAGACACAATTTCACCATAAAAACAATCCTTGATGGAGTATCTCACAATCAGAAGAAAACTCAAAATCTGGAGCTTCCCTCTGGAGGGAAGGGTTTGTACCCTATATCGAGCACTCCAACTTTTAATAACTGTACCTGAGAGATAAGGCCCCTGCCAATATCTAGCTTTGAAAAACAATAGGGTTCACATCCACAAGACCCACAAAATTAGCCATCTGAGAAACGGCTCCTGAAGAGCTCGTAAGCTTGGACTCACCTGCCCCAGGGCCCAGCTCACAGGCATCTGACTGCACCTAGACTTTAAGCCTCTTTCAAGAGGCTCATTTGCTTAAATTAAAGTGCAGGGCTGAGGGGCAGGCATCTAATTTAAGACACATGTATAGAAGCCTGCTGGAGGACTCCAGGATGAAGACTGGCAGGGGTCATCTTCACATTCTCCCTCTGCCTTATTATAGCCAATGGGCCTCATTTCTCTTTTTATTTTTCTTCCTTTTCAATTTTCTAATTTTCTTTTTCTTTCTCCTTTTTCCATAGAGTACCGTCTTTATACTCCCCCTCTGTCTTGCTATAACCAGCTGGTGCAATCTTCATGCTTTCCCTCTGTCATGCTTGAAAGCACCATTGTCTCCTGAAAGGGAGCTTTTACATGCATCTGATGCCCTGATTTTTGTGGATGCAGTAGAGGACATCCCTTGATCACTTGACTCTGAAGACCAAGGGAGTTTGTGTTATTGGGTCCCATGGGGGTATAACAATCAGAGAGACAGTTCTTCACAGGCTACCACCCCTAGGGCACTGCACAGATAGCAAACTAAAACACACCACCTGTCTTTCTATGTAAGAGGCATATCTGCTTGTCCAGGAGCTTTGGCCAGAGGGGCAGTCTTCTGATTTGATACATATGTAGTGGCCTATGAAAGAGCTGTCTGGGACCATAGGCTGGTAGATCCCATCTTCGTGCTCTCTCTGCCTCACTATAGCTCACCAGTATCTCCCAGAAATTAGCTTATATACCCTTGTCTGGCACCTGATTTGTGTGTCTGCCACCAGGGGACATCTTTACATGGCCTGGTTCTGGTTGCCAGCTGGGCTTACACTCACAGGTCCCACAAGATTGTACACAAAGAAAGAGTTCTTAAATAGTTACCACCTCCAGGGCACAGCAAGAGGCAACACACCCAAGAACTCAGCCTTTCTACAAAAAAGGCCTATTAGTTAATCACAGTTGCAGCCTGAAGGGCAGGATTCTAATTAAACACACAACTAAGGGTTGACTGTAATCCTTTCCAGAGACTTCAGAGGGTGCCCATTATCTTTGGCTTTCCCATTGCTGCACTCTAGAGTGCCAGTATCTCCCAAACTGGGAGTCTTAAGTGCATCTTCTGCCTCAGTTTTTGTGCCTGCCACCAGTGGATGCCCCTGGGTTACCTAGTTTTTGTGACCAAGGGGGCTTGTGTTCCTGGGTCCCCTGATACTGTAATAATTACAGAGACCATTCTTGACAGGCTACTACCCCCAGGGCACTACATAGACAGCAGTGAAACACCATCCTATTCTATTTATGAAAGAGGCCTATTTGCTTGTCCTGGAGCTTCAGCCTGAGGGACAGACTTAAGGTTTGGTGCATATCTAGAGGCCTTAAGGAATCACTCTTGGGAACATAGACTGGTAATGCCATCTTACTGTTCTCCTTCTGCTTCACTACACCTCACCAGTATCTCCCAGAAAAGAGTTTATAAACTCATCTGGAACCCTGATTTTTTTAACTGCCACTCAGATCACTTGGCCATAGTGGCCAGTGGAACTTACACTTGCAGTCCCATAGGACTACATACATTTGCATTATTTAATAACTAATGCCTGAGGTCTTGGCTTCCAATCAACCTGAATTTAGGTTTTCACTGAGATGCACCCCTTTGAGAAACTGGCAGGTCTTAGTATCTCTTCAACTACTGGGAGATATTAAAAAAAAAAAAACCAATAGGACTCTGGGACAAGCACTAGGATTAAGAGACAACCAAGAGGTAGGGAAAGGTTGAACAACAAGGTTCATCTCCTACACATGACCACCCCTTAAAGAAACCAAAACAGAGAGTCAAGCAAATGAAGAAACAGAGGAAAGTGTTCCAAATGAAAGAACAAGATACAACTTCAGGAAAAAAAACCTAAATGAAACAGATAAGTGATTTTCCTGATAAAAAGTTCAATGTAATAATCATAAAGATGCTCATGATCAAACTTGAGAGAACAAAGTGAGAATTTCAACAAAAAGATAGAAAATACAAGGATGTACCAAATAGAAATCACAGAACTGAGGAATACAATAACTGAACTGAAAAATACACAAAAGGGATTCAACAGCAGACTAGATGTAGCAGAAGTAAATACCAGTGAATTCAAAGACAAGGCTGTGGAACTCACCCACTCAGAGTAGCAAAATGAAATGGCCTGCTTTTATTGATTCTGACGGGAGTTCTCCATGCCTCCTGCATTTGGAAGTCTGTTTTCTTCCCCAGATTAGGGAAGTTATCAAAGCCATAATTTCCTCAAGTCAACCTTGTGCTCCCTTCTCTCTCCCTCCTTCTTCTGGGACTCCTATGATATAAATGTTATTATGTTTCATGGAGCTACTGAGTTCCATAAGTCTACTTTCAAAATGCAAGATTTTTCTTTCCCTCTTTTGTGCAGCTTCATTATTATCCATAATTCTGTCTTCCATATTACTTATTCATTCCTCTGCTTCTTCTGTCCTTGTGGTCATTACAGCCAGTCAGTTTCGATTCTTGGTTATTATATTTTTCATTTGGGCCTGATTGGTTTAAATTCTTTAATCTCTGCAGTAAGGGACTCCCTGGTGTCTTATGCTTTTTTTCAAGTCCAGCTAGTATCCTTATAATTGTTGCTTTAGATTCTGGATCAAACATATTATATCTGTTTTGATTAGATCTCTGGCCATGAGTTTTTCTTGTACTTTCTTTTGAGATGAATTCCTCCATCTTTGCATTTTGCCTAGGTCTCCATCTTCTTCTCTATGTTAGGAAAACCTGTTATGTTTCTTGCTCCTGAGAGTAATGGCTTTATGAAGAAGAGGTCATATAATGTCCAAGGCCTAGCACTTCAGGAATTGTCTCTGGTGTATGCTGCATGCATTCTGCTGCTATGTTTTCTCTGATCTCTCAGGTCATTCCTCTGCAGAATTTCTCCTTACCTGCAATGGGGAGTATTTGGACCTTGGCCAGAGAGTGGTGAATTTTAACTACGCATGTTCTGGTCTGCTTGTTAAAGGAGACCTGATGGCATTTTTCCACTAGAGCTGAGGTTTTGTATAACTCACATGGTGTTCAGGATGTTTGCCTGCCTGGAGACACACAATGCACTTTGGGCTCTATCCCAGTCAGAACAGCTGAATTTTAAAATTCCAAGCTTTGTGAACCTGGTGTGGCAGGGACCTGCACTTGTCTTCTGGGAGAGGGTCACACTGTGCTGTGACTGATACAGGTTTGACCCAGAAGGGCAGTCACAGCAGAGCTCAGGAGCATAGATATGGAGCAAAGCACACTAAGAGGTCAGTGTCCAGGTTAGCTGCCCTTATCAGGTGTCCCTGCACTGATGCTGAGGCGTGAGGGAGGGAAATGTCATCCACTGGCTATTTTGTCCCTTGTGAGTCAATGATACCTCTCTCAGATGTGTTCCAAGAAGGGGGAGTTGTCTCAACCACTGCATCTCAGGAGATCCTCAGATCCTGCCATCTGTTGCCAGGTTACCTGCCTGCCTTCTCTACAGGGGCATGGCAGTGTCTTCAGGGCTCTATATCAGTCATGCCATGAACCCCTAAAACACTAGTCTTTGAGTCTTGCTGGTACAAAAGACACAAAAATCAGCCCCTCTTGTTTTCCCAGTCAATGGCTTTGGGACTTCAAGTGTTTTCCTTGTGGGATCTGCATGCTCCTTTCTCACATACACCTCGCTCTATGATCTGGGCTTCTTCCTCTCTATAGCAGTCACATTTTATTTCTACCGCAAACCATATCTATACCCCTCCTACCTTCCATGATGTGTCCTCCGCTCCCCTTCTAGTTGTGCAGTTTGTTCTGTCAGTCCTCAGATTAATTTCTTGGTTTTTAAGATTGATTTTATATTTATATAGCTATGTTCAAGGGAATATGCAAGTCTAAGGTCCTCTTACTACCCTGCCATCTTAACTCTACCCCCTAATCCTTGAGATTGTTAAGCAAAGGTAAAATCTCCCTTGTTCTAAAAAACAGAAGCATTTGTTTGGCTGATAAAAATGACTTTAAGAAATGTAACCCAAAAACCTCTGGACTGGGTATGAACAGTCCAGGTCATTATAGGCCCCATTATTTCTTGATATATTAACCCTGTCTTATTAACCTATTTATGTTACCTGCTAAGCCACTCTAAGTATTTACATTTTTGTTCCTCCTTGTAGAAATCTCCTTAAGTTCATAAACAATTGGTAGTAAAATCAAGGGCAGGATATTTTTTCTCTTTTGTTTACTACTGTTTTTCCATCATGGAAAAAAAATGCTTGGGACATAGCACGTCTCTGAATTCTTTTTAGAAAGAATCATAATAATGCTTATTTTCCACTATAAATCTTTGCATAAAGACTATTTCAACTGCTATTATTAACAATGGTGATGATGTGTTTTCTCACAGAAATTACTCAATTTAGCTGAAAAAAAAATGTTATACAATGGAATACCACTTGGCCATAAAAAAGAATGAAGTCTTATCACTTGCAATGACATGGATGGAGCTAGACAGTATTATGCTAAGTAAAATAAGTCAGAGAAAGACAAATACCATATAATTTCACTCATATGTGGAATTTAAGAAATAAAACCAATGTACATAGGGGGGAAAAAAGAGAGGCAAACCAAGAAACAGACTCTTAACTACAGAGAACAAACTGATGGTTACTGGAGTGGTGGGGAGGATGGGTTAAATAGGTGATGGGAATTAAGGAGTACACATGTCATGATGAATACCAGGTGTTGTATATAAGCATCAAGTCACTAAATTCTACACCTAAAACTAATATTACACTGTATGTTAGCTAACTGGAATTTAAATTAAAAAATTTAAAAAAAAAAACTAAAAAAGAGTAAATGAACTGCTTTTCAAATAAAAATGTGTGGATCTCCTCTGATATCACCTCACGCCAGTCAGAGTGGCCAAAATGAACAAATCAGGAGACTATAGATGCTGGTGAGGATGTGGAGAAACGGGAACCCTCTTGCACTGTTGGTGGGAATGCAAATTGGTGCAGCCGCTCTGGAAAGCAGTGTGGAGGTTCCTCAGAAAATTAAAAATAGACCTACCCTATGACCCAGCAATAGCACTGCTAGGAATTTACCCAAGGGATACAGGAGTACTGATGCATAGGGGCACTTGTACCCCAATGTCTATAGCAGCACTCTCAACAATAGCCAAATTATGGAAAGAGCCTAAATGTCCATCAACTGATGAATGGATAAAGAAATTGTGGTTTATATACACAATGGAGTACTACGTGGCAATGAGAAAGAATGAAATATGGCCCTTTGTAGCAACATGGACGGAACTGGAGAGTGTTATGCTGAGTGAAATAAGCCATACAGAGAAAGACAGATACCCCATGGTTTCACTCTTATGTGGATCCTGAGAAACTTAACAGAAACCCATGGGGGAGGGGAAGGAAAAAAAAAGAGGTTAGAGTGGAAGAGAGCCAAAGCATAAGAGACTGTTAAAAACTGAGAACAAACTGAGGGTTGATGGGGGGGTGGGAGGGCGGGGAGGGTGGGTGATAGGTACTGAGGAGGGCACCTTTTGGGATGAGCACTGGGTGTTGTATGGAAACCAATTTGACAATAAACTTCATATATTGAAAAAAAATCTGTGGATCTCAAAAACATTACTTTGAGCAGAAGAGACAGACATCACAAAGTGTACTTGTGATTTATTTCATTTTCATGGACTTCTGCCACTACCAAACTGAGGTATATAAATAGAAATTAATAGAGTTTCATGCATTAAGGGTGAGCGGGTATTAATTGAAATGTTATACAGGGATATTTTCTGTGTTAATGGGTGTGATCTGTACACTGATAGAGTTTTGGGATACTGCAGCTGGTTATAAAGATTTAAAATTTTGTCAAGTCATACACTCAATTTTGGCACATTTCACTATATTTTAATTTTACATTGATAAAAAAATAAGAAAGAGGGAAACAAGGAAAATTAGACAGTAATGGAGACACGCACATTTAATATATAAACCTCCCTTTCCCTTGAGCATCTCAAGCAGGCTCCACACTGCCAGAGCCTGATGAAAAGCTGGAACCCATGAACCGTGAGATCATGCGCTGAGCTGAAATCTAAAGTCAAACACTTAACCAACTGAGCCTCCCAGGTGCCCTAATTTATCAGATATTCTCATAAAACTCACTTGCTATAAATTATTTCAAAAGTTTAAACTCAGAAATTTACTCCAATTCCCAAGCATACTGACACCTGAATACTGACAGTGAAGCTTGAATGAAATGATAATGATGTAATCAATTTAAACAAACATTGGATTGGGGCCACTGGGTGGTCATTCAGTTAAATGTCCTACTCTTGATCTCAGCTCAGGTCTTGATCTCAGGGCCCTGTGTTCAAGTCCCGTGTTGGGCTCTGTGCTGCAGTGGGCATGAAATCTACTTAAAAAAACAAAGAAACAAAAACAAAAAAAACATTGGATTTAACTGAATGACTGCATTATTAGATTATGACTTCTGTCTGTTAACTAAAAACGCACTCTTAGAAAGTTGTAAATAATGTCAGTGTCTGCCCCAGTCTGGCTTCTTTGGGTATGTTTTCCTGAATGTTTCTGCATGAACATTTTGTAAAGGTCTAATGCTACTATTGGTAGATAAGATCTGTAAATATTTAAAGGAATATTATGTTTTCATGTTTTGCCAATCTGAAACAAAACTGCCTGTGGTTGAACCACCACTTCTCTATTTAAGTAGATGTGTGAATGACAATTACTTAACTATTCTGTGTCTGTTTCTTCATCTATAAAGTAAGGTTAATGACAGGCTCCATCTCATAGAGTTACCATGAGAATTAAATGAGTTAATCCATTGAAGGAACAAAGAATAGTGCCTAATACATTGCAAATACCTAATGAACATTCTCTATTATTATATAATAGACTTTAGAAATGGAAACATATGGTTTACTGATTACATCAGTTTACAGAAATACTTTAAACACATCTTAATATGCTTCCTAAAATGTGCCTCAAAAAACTGTAACTCAGTGTGCCATGTTGATGTAGATTCCTATTCATATGGTAAGCAGTGATTGAACATAGTAGGTGGAGTATTAAGGCCAATTCAAATTTGTTCTTTCAAATAACTGAAATCTACTTCATCACCCAGGTCAGAATATCAATCTGTCACTGAAGTCATAATGTCAACCTTTGTTTAAAAACTGCTAAGTACAGCTTATTGTACATCTTGATTAGAATATAAAGTGTACTTATACTCATTTCTTAAATGATTTATTATCTAATTTTAAATGTTTCAAAGCTGAGTTAAGAAAGAATGTAATTACTTCCACAAAATCTACTATCAGGGAATGTGACCAAGTGAAATATTCAAAAGAGAAAAACAGAAACATTTTAAATGATGAACTGTTTTGAACTCAGAATCATTGTGGAAGATCTTTGCTTCTCTTATTCAATCATTCATCAGAGAAATTACATCTTTTATATGAAACACTTGCAAATGAATTCTTAATAACCAAAGACAAACCACAAAAGTAGGACCAACTGGACTATCAAAGTATCTCTGGACTTCTTTTAAATACAATCTATTTTCAATGAAATTACCTATCTCTAAGAGATTATTTCTGATAGCAATTTTTATAGTTTTAGAAACATCAAAGTTGGAGAGAGAGCAAGTCTACCTGAAAGTGAATAATAAATTTGATTAAAAAGCAATGATCAAAAACATCTAATTTCTCTTGGAACAGCCAAGTATAAGCCTAAAATCTGTTCTCTTATCAATTTGGAAATTTCCACTCCCATTTCTAAATATCCACAGCAACTATATCATTTTGAGGCAAGTTAGGCTTTCAATATTGCCGTCATTGAAAAAGTAGTATTCAGTGATTAAGAGAAAGCTGACAAACATCTCTCTGCTGTTAACACAACATTTTGGATACTAAATTCTAAAAAGGGACTAGAGAGGGGTGCCTAGGTGCCTCAGGTGGTTAAGTGGCCAACTCTTGGTTTTGATTCAGGTCATGATCTCACAGGTTTGTGAGTTTGAGCCCCATGTTGGGCTCTGTGCTGATAGAGTGGATCCTGCTTGGGATTCTCTGTCTTTTCTCTCTCTCTCTCTCTCTCTCTTTGCTCCTTCCTCTCTCTCTCCCTTGCTTTCTCTCAAAAATAAAATAATCATTTTAAAAAATAAATAAAATAAAACATAAAAAGGGACTAGAGAATGAAGGTGTACAATGTTTCAAGATAAAATAGAAAAATAACCCTCCTTTAGTAACATAAAAAGACAAATGAAATATATATCATTTTATTAATTTACTTATTTATCTATAGCAAAGGAAATATAGTTTTTTCTTTTATTATTTTTTAAATTTAAATCCAAGTTAGTTAACATATAGTGTAACAATGATTTCAGGAATAGGTTTTAGTGATTCATCACATAACACCTAGTGCTCATCCCAGCAAGTGCCTTCCTTAATGCCCATCACCCATTTAACCCATCCTCCCACTCAACACCCTTCCAGCAACCCTCAGTTTATTATCTGTATTTTAGAGTCCCTTATGACTTGTCTCCCTCTCTGTGGCAATATAATTTATATTGGTCATTTTGAAATGGAAATCTTTTTAGAAAAAATTAAGAAATGTAACCTAGCTTACTTATAATGTGACCTTTATTTTTGGATCATTATGTTTGACTGATTTAATAATGGGCAGACATTTTAGATTAAAATAATAATAGTCTCCATATTTTGGCTATAGGGTTGATATATTGCCATGTACAATAACGTTTATCAATGTAAGTATCACTATCAAAACCAAAGCAGAATAGACTCAATTGTAAGCTCCATAGGGTTAGTTAATACCTTCATCATGTCACATAATTACCATTGCTTTTTTGTGGTGAGATCATTTAAGATTATTTTCTTAAGAACTTTCAAGTATATAGTACATCACTGTTAACTATAATCACAGTGCTGTGCATTACATCCCCAGAATTTATCTTCTAACTGGAAGTTTGTGCCCTTTAACCAATTATCTCCACATTCCGTCCCTGCCACAGCCACTGGTAATCATCTTTCTAACTTTCTTTTTCTACAAGTTTGGGTTTTTTTTAGATTCCACCTATAATTAAGACCATACAGTATCTACATTTCTCTGACTTATTTCACTTAGCATAATGTCCTCAAGGTTCATCGGTGTAGTTGCAAAAAGCAGAATGCTCCTTCTTTTTCATGACCAAATAATATTACATTGCATACAGGTGCCACATCTTTATCCATTCATCTGTTGACAGACACTCAGGTTGTTTCCGTATCTTGTCTATTTTGAATAGTACTGAAGTAAACATGAGAGTAAAGATGTCTCTTTGATATCCTGTTTTCATTTCCTCTGGATATACACACAGAAGTGGAATTGCTGGATCAATAGCACAGAGGTTCCTCAGAAAATTAAAAATAGAACTATCCAAGCTTCTTCATACACAATCTTTATAATAACAAAATAATCCCAAATCCCATCTCCCCTCCCTGTATCATTGCTGCCACTCATTTTATTCACATAAAGCATACATAAGCACACTTACATACAAAAGCATGCATAATTAGATAACTTATTGCTACTATTTGGAACAAACTGTTATCCATTCAACCAATAAGAATAACAAAAATAACAGATTTTTGTCTACTTTCATTTATTCCTTCTCTGATACTTTTCATTTCTTTACAAAGATCCAAATATTTGATCTATATCATTTTCCTTCTCTCTATAATACTTTTTTCTTGTAGTATAGGTCTACTGACAACAAAGTCCAATTTATGTTTGAAAAAGTCTTCATTTCTCTTTCACTTTTTAAGGATAATTTCACAGGGTACTAGATCTATGGGTTTTTCTATCAATACTTTAAGTATTTCACCCCTCTCTCTTCTTGCTTGCATGGTTTCTAAGAAGACAAATTTAATTCTTATTTTTCCTCTAATATAGGTAAGGTTTCCTCCCCCCTTCTAGCTTCTTTCAATGTTTTTTATCTTTGGTTATCTGTAGTTTGAAAATGATATGTCTAGACATATACACAGATATAGATACATATATTAATGGATAGGTATTTTTAGCATTTATCCTCCTTAGTGTTTTCTGAGTTTTCTCAATCTTTGGTTTGGTGCCTGACATTAATTTGCAGAAATGTTCAGTCATTATTGTTTCAAATACTTCTTTTGTCCCCTTCTCTCTGCCTTCACCTTCTGGTATTTCAAGTGTGCAGATGTTCTAACACCTTTTGTATTGTCCCACAGTTCCTGAATATTCTACTTTGACTTTTTTCAGTTTGCTTTCCCGTATGTGAGCTTCTATTAAGATATCTTGAAGCTCAGGGTTTTTTCTCAGCTGTATCCAGTCTACTAATAAATCCACTGAAGACATTCTTCATTTTTGTTACAGCATTTGTGATATCTAGCATTTGTTTTGGTTCTTTCTTAGGATTTACACCTCTCTACTTTCATTGCCAATTAATTCTTACATGCTACTTTATCCATCAGAGCATTCGGCACATTAATCATAGTTGTTTTAAACCTCTAGTCTGATAATTCTAACATCTTTGCCATGTCTGGTTCTGATGCTTCCCCTGTCTCCTACAACTATGTTTTTTGCCTTTTAATATGCCTTATAATTTTTCCTGGATAGCTGGGCATGATGTACTGGGTAAAATGAACTGCTATAAATAGGCCTTTATTAATGTGGTGGTGATATATAAAAGGAGAATAATAGTCCTATTATTAGGTCTCAGACTTTTAGTGAACCTGTGCCTCCACACTGTGAACATCACACATGCTTCTCAGTTTTCCACCCTGCCTCTTCAATGGGACAAGATGGCTAGATTAGGTTGGGGTTGGGTATTTCCCTTCTCCTAGTCAGTTATGTTCTGATAAAACCCCAGCAGGTTAGCCTCTGGTTAACTAGTTTCTCCTGGGGGCAGATGTCATTAGATGAAAAAAATGCTCTGGCATATTTCAAGATGGTTCCTTTCCTCTTACCTCCTTCAGATGCATCAGGGGATTTTTCTCCAACTACAGTTAGAACCTGGTAGAACCCCAGGAAGTGAAAGTCCTAAAAGTGTGGCCTTCTCCAACCTCCACTCACTGGGTCTCCTGGAGTTTTTGAGTCTGAGTTGTCCACTCTAAGCTTCCAGTAATTCTTCAATTACTATTCAGTTTCTCTACCCTCTGGGTACAAGTTCCCTTGAAGGTTTTAAGTTCCACTTAGGATTCTCTCTATTTTTCTATCAGTCTCTGATTTGGGGGACAGGGCTCAAACCTAAGAAGAGTTGTTGATCTTTCAGCTTAACTTTTCATTTCTTGTAGAACAAAGTAGTGACTTCCAAGCTTCTTAAAAGCCAAACCAGAAACAAAACTTACACAATTCTTTTAAGTGATTTTAATGACTTTCATTCCATTAAAAAAAAAAAAAAAACATTTTCAGAATTTGATAAAGATCTAATGAAGAAAGATCTATCAAATCTTATCATACATATGAAAAGATTGAACTTGGAAATTTAGCAACTTCTCCAAGCCATACTGCTAAGAGTTAGCAGAGATAGAATTTAAAATCAAATCTTTCAGGTGTGCCTGGGTAGCTCAGTTGGTTAAGCGTTGGACTTTGGCTCAGGCCAGGATCTCATGGTTCACAAGTTCAAGCCCCATGTCAGGCTCTGTGCTGACAGCTCACAGCCTGAAGCCTGCTTCAAATTCTGTGTCTCCCTCTCTCTCTGCCTCTCCATTGCTTGCATTCTGTTTCTCTCTCAAGAAAAAAAAAAATCTTTTTAATTAAAACCAAATCTTTCAGACTTCAAAATCTACATTCTTTCCACTATTTTGTTAATTTGAAAGTCAGAAACTTCTAATCCCATTAGATCTTGTAATTTCTAAGAATAAAATCCCCAATTAATTATGCTACATCTATTTGAACACCATTACTGATGGAAAACTTGCCTCCTACTAAGCCAATTCATTTCACTGTATTAAAAGAAGTTTTCTATTGCTAAAATCAATATCTTCTTACTTTTAACTTTTGACATTATTTTTAATTCTGCTTTCTGGATCAAAAGGTAATACTTTATATTACAGTAAAGTAATTTACATTAAATATGTAAAGAAAATTACCTGTGCCGACCTCTCTTTTTCAGGTTAAACACATTAGTTCTAAAAATGATTTTTATATTGCATGATTTGTTCATTCAAAATAGCACAGGTGTTCTTCATTAGGCACAATGCATTTTTCAAAGGCTCTCTTAAATTTTTGGACTGAGAACTGATTTGACCTGTCATAGAATAGAAGGTATTACCTTGTTCTAGACACATGCTCTTATTAACATACCCAATTATATGCCTTTCTTCTGTTTTGAAAAACATATAATACCATTTATTGAACTTAGATTAATTCCTCTAACCTGTTTCACATGTACTACGTAATATAGTTGGTATTTTATATTTAATACTGGGTTTACCTTTGACATTATTAAATTGTATCTTCTTAAATTCAAACTTATTGTCCAAATAAGTTGTATAATATGTATACAATCCATACAGTCTTTTTTGACTGGCTTCTTTCATTTAGCATAATGTTTTCAAGGTTCATCTATATTGTAGAGTACATCAGTATTTCACTTCTTTTTTTAATGGTTGAATAATATACCATTCTGTGAATACTAATTTTACTTGTGCAAATATACTAATTTTCCTTGTCCACTTAACAACTTATTGTCCAAAATAAAACTTAAAAATCCATATACATATAATACATTATATTCTCCCCTCCTGGAGGCATCATGCCTGTCTATTTTGTCACCATGTTACCAATGTCTTCATAATTTTTAGTAGGTCTAGTGAGATATATCAAATGATGGACATTTTGGTTGTTTTCTGATTTTTGCTATGTGAATAATGTTGCTATAAATATTCACAAGCCTGTGTGTTGGTGTGTATTTTGATTTTGCTCGAGTATTTCTCTAGAAGGAGGTGCTGTATCATTTGGTAACTCTATGTTTCATAGTTTAAGGAAATACCAAACTATTCTCTAGTTGGTGGGAATGCAAACTGGTGTAGCCACTCTGGAAAACAGTATGGAGGTTCTTCAAAAAGTGAAAAATATAACTGCCCTATGACTCGGCAATTGCATTGCTAGGTATTTACCCAAAGGATACCAAAATACAGCTTTGAAGGGGCACATGCACTTGGATGTTTATTATTGATGCTTTATCAACAACAGCCAAACTATGGAAAAGAGCTCCTGTCCATCAAGTGATGAATGGATAAAAAAGATGTGGGAGAAATATCATATATATATATATATATATATATATATATATATATATATATATGAATATTAGTCATAAGAATGAAATCTTGCCATTTGCAATAACATGGATGGAGCTATAGAATATTATGCTAAGCGAAATAAATCAGTGAGAGAAAGACAAATACCATATGATTTTACTCATACGTGGAATTTAAGAAACAAAACAGAAGAACATATGGGAAGGGGAAAAAAAGAGAGGGAAACAAACCATAAGAGACTCTTAATGATAAAGAACAAACTGAGGGTTGATGGAGGGAGATGGGTGGGAGATGGGCTAGATGAGTGATGGATATTAAGGAGGGCACTTGTTATGACGAGTACTGGGTGTTGTAAGTGATGAATCACTGAATTCTACTCCTGAAACCACTATTGTACTGTATATTAACTAAAATTTAAATAAAAATTTAAAAAGAAAAAAAAAAAGAAAATGTCTCCACCATTTCACATTCCTGTCAATAATATATGAGGTTTCCAATTTCTCCACAGTCTTATCAGACTTGTTATTGTCTTTTTTGTTATTAGCCATCCTAGTGGATGTGAAGTGATATATAATTTTGGTGTCTTTTTTTTTGTTGTGCATTTTTCTAGTAACTGGTAAGGTAATGTTGAGTATCTTTTCCTGTATTTGGGTATCGTCTTTGAAGAGATATCTGTATTCAGAAATTCTGCCCATTTTAATCAGATAATTTGTCTGTTATTAAATTGTTATAATTCATTATATATTCTGGATATAAGTGCCTCATCAAATATGTAATTTGCAAATACAATTCTACCCAGTCGTGGGTCTTTTCACTTTCTTCATAATAATACTTACAGCACAAATGTATTCAGTTTTGATGAACTCAAAAATTCCTATGGTTGGTACCTGTGCTTTGGCTTCATACCTGATGATACAATGCCTAACTCAAGGTCACAAAGGTGAATATTTATGCTTATGCTTTCTTCTGAGAGTTTTATAGTTTTAGCTCTTACATTTAGGTTAAAGATCCATTTTGAGTTCATTTTTGTGTATGGTGTGAAGACAATGTTCAACTTTATTCTTTGGCATGTGTATATCTAGTTATCCCAGAGCCATTTGTTAAATAGACTACTCATTACCCATTGGATTGCCTTAACACCCCTGTTCAAAATTAATTAACCATAAATTTATGTGCATATTTTTTGACTCTCAGTTATATTTCACTGATCTATATACATCTTTCTTTATTGCCAGTACTATACTGTGTGACTACTAGCTTGGTAGGAAGTTTTGAAATAAGGCAGTGTGACTCCTCCACAATGAACAAATTTGAACAAATTCTTCGTGATCATTTTAGCTCTTATTGAATTCCCAAACAAATTATTATGGCCAGTTTATTAATTTCTGCCAATAGAGAGCTAAAATTTTGATAGAGATTGTATTGCATTCATAGATTAATTTTGGTGTCTTGCCATTTTAACAATATTAAGTTTTTCAACTCATGAACATAGGATGTGTTTTCCATTCATTTAGGTCTTCTTTAATTTCTTTCAATGACATTTTGTAGTTTGCAGTAAAGAATTACTGCACTTCTTTGTTAAATTTATTCCAAAGTACTTTATTCCTTATGAGGCTATTATAAATGGAATTGTTTTCATATTTCATCTTCAGACTGTTCATTGTTAGTTTACATATATGCAATTGATTTGAATGTATTGAACGTATATCCTGCACCCTTGCTGAACTCATTTATTAGACAGAACATTTTTTGTTTGTGTGTGTATGGTTTCTGTGACATTTTCCACATACAATTTTATCTGAGAATAGAGATTATTTTTACTTCTTCCCTTCCAGTATGGATTCTTTTTCTTTGTCCTGTCTAATTAACATGGGTAGGACTTCCATACAATACTGAATAGAAGTGATGATAATGGACATCCTTTTCTTTACTCTTGATCTTATTGGGAAAGCTTTCAGTCTTTTACCATTATCTCTGAGTGTTGTTTTTATTTTTGTAGATACATCTTATCAGAACAAGACTACAAGTTCAACTTTACTGGATGAGTGTATGTGTGTATATGTATGCATCTACTGAAAAAATCATGCAACTTTTGTCCTCAATTCAATCAATATGATGTGATGGTCAGTTCTATCCATCAACTTGGCTAAGCTACAGTCCTCAATTAATCAATAGAACACTAATGTAGGCGTTGCTGTGGAAGTTATTTTGTAAATGTGATTAGCATCATTAATCAGTTGACTGTAAGTAAAGGAGATTAGCCCAGGGGCACCTGGGTGGCTCAGTTTGTTGGGCAACCAACTTTGGCTCAGGTCATGATCTCGCAGTTTGTGAGTTCAAGCCCCATGTTGGCTCTGTGCTGACAGCTCAGAGCCTGGAGCCTACTTCAGATTCTGTGTCTCCCCCTCTCTCTAGCCCTCACCTGCTCATGCTCTGTGTCTCTCTGTCTCTCAATAATGAACAAACGTTAAAAAAAAAATTAAAAACAAAAAAAGGAGATTAGCCTGGATAATTAGGGTGGGTCTGATCCAATCCGTTGAAAGGCTTTAAGAGCAGAACTGAGGTTTCCTTGAAGAAAATGAAATTCCACCTGTGGGCTACAATTTACCCAGCAGATTTCAGAGTTGTCTAGCTAACTCCCACAATCACATAAGCCAACTCATTACAATAAATATTAATAAACCAGCACTTGTATAAGGGACCTCATGTTAGTCTTCTTGCATCTAGTTTAATCAAAAGAATCTTTCTAAGTAATCCAGGATATCTCACTGCACGTGAGGGTATTCCATATTTTTTATACCTGACATGGATCTCATCTATCTATTTAGCTGAATGCCTTATAAGAAGAGTGGCAGGTATATGTGGTATATAGAGATCTGATAATCTTCCATATCTGTCATGCCACAAATCACAAACATTTTCCTTTTTGACAGAAAAATGAATACAATCTAGAGGTGGGTGGTTTTGCTTTTTCTCCATCTCAAATTATAAACAATGAATTCAAGTATTCACATAAAAACACACAAAAACAATTATTCTTCCACAAAACTTCACTGAATTGACATTCAAGGTCCAAACTGCTTTAATTTCTTTGTCTAATTTCCTTTTTCTTTGATATATTTTTATGTCACATTCAAAATAATTCAAACTAGAATTATTGAGTTCCTGTTTGGTATGGAGCTACTATATATGAAAAACAATCTATTGATATTTGTTATGCAAACCATGAGGGGCGGGGTGGGGGGCGGGGTGGGGGGTGGGGAAGGATTCCAGAATTACAGTGACATCTTTGGTCTTAAGGCTGTACCTCTAAACTCCTCAGCAATTTGAAGACCTACCTTCACAGTAAAACTCCTTGTGACTTCCAAAAATGTGGACTATAATAATCATCAATTTAATTCTATCACTTGGTTGCTATATGATTTAGGAAAAGTAGCTTCTAAATTGAGAATTGTCACATAGGATTGTTCTGAAGGTAAATGGAGATAAGCCTAGGTAGTTTTTAAATTTTGCTTTACCTTTATCTTAATTGACTTCATGCTCATGCCTTGTCAATTTAAAATCAATTTAAATAATTTTACTCTCAAGTTAATAAATTCCAGAGTCCTCTTGCAAAGGAGTGATATCCATCCATCCCTGTCCCCAATACACACCAGCAGCCTATTATCTGCCAAGTATTTTAGAACCTGAATTTATGCATAATATGAATTAAGCCTTTAAGGGATTTAACAGTTTTTTTTTAAAGAATTTTTTCTAACGTTTATTTATTTTTGAGACAGAGCGAGACAGAGCATGAATTGGGGAGGGGCAGAGAGAGAGGGAGACACAGAATCAGAAGCAGGCTCCAGGCTCCGAGCCATCAGCCCAGAGCCCAATGCAGGGCTCGAACTCACGGACCGTGAGATCGTTACCTGAGCTGAAGTCGGACGCTTAACCGACTGAGCCACCCGGGCGCCCCAAGGGATTTAACAGTTTAACAACACTCAGCTTTAGTGAACACACAACACTTGAATACACTTTTATTTTATTTTATTTTATTTATTTTATTTTAACGGGGTTTGCAGAATGCCAGGCCTATTTGTTCTGTCTCTTGGCTCACTAAATTAAATCTAGGTTAGAAACTATAGTACTCGGTTACTCTTAGTCTCCAGAAAGAAGTTCCATAAACACTGACCTACTTTATTGATGACTTTGCCAAATGAGAGTCATAGGATATACCACAAATAGATTATTTTCTGTTCTTGTGACATGTACAACTCAAATCCAATTCAAAATTTTAATTATATGATTCAGTCTTTATCATCATTAATACTGACTATACTTACAGCTTCCTTGGGTGATGGATCAGACAGATGACCTCAAGAGTAGGGCTCCTTACATATGTTCTAAATCTTAGCAAGGCTCAGTTCCTTAGAGCTCAGAGAAAGACATCCTCCATTTAATAGGAACACTGATTCAGGAAGGTGAGGGTGAATGACTGCATGGTAGTTAGACTGAAAGCTAATGAACAGATGTGTTATAGTCTTGGCTTCTCAGGCTTTCTAAAAGAGTTTTCAAATTACCTCCCACATAAATTGGTGTTAATGATTGTACAAGACTTTTTAAGAAGCACTATGCTTAGACTAGAAGAGAATTTTCAATACTTTTGGGGAAACATTTCTCATCTATATTAAGAATAATTCTTTTCACACCTATGCTCTAGCTCTGCCTCTCAGCAAAAGAAAATGAGCTGCTCTGCATTTGTTTCTCAATGCAAAGAAAGACATTTAATTTTTCGGGCAATGCACGGTAACTTAGAGCAATGTGTAGAATCTAAAAGGAAAATGCATACAACTACAAGATGAGTGGACTGTCTCACCCACAGACAATAACCCATCCCTAATGACTCATTTTCCTCTATATAAATTGAGGAATGTGACAAGGGTACAGAATGTTTTTCCCTCACAAGGAAAAAAATTTACCTGCAAAGATATGCTAATCATATTAGGCTGATGCATCCATTCGTAGCACATCATTCTTTTTTCTATATTAGGAATCTGCCTTCCTATTGCTACTGTGCAACTGAGAGAAAGAAATGAAGAAGAATTTTTTAATAAAAACATTTTATCTTTACTTTGCTGGAAGGAGGCTGGATGTGAGCTCTCTAACTACAAATTCAAAACCAAATGACAAGAATATAAATAAGAATCTGCTGTGTATATTAACTTTCTATTGTTAATGCTTTTACTAGGGTGTTAGAAGATTATTGCTAGATATAATTAGGAATGAAGAGTTTTGGTTTTTTCAGGTCATAAATTTATTTAATTCTCTTATTTTGTATGTGAGTCAAGCTTTAATCTTTTATCTGTTTTCTTAAAACACTTGCCCTGAGAATCAAGGATTAAATACAAGATATTCTTCTCTGTTTCTCTTCATTCCCATCTGCACAAAGAGTATTCTTTGATGTGTACTCTAAAGCTGATTCCTTTGATTATTTTTTAAACTCCCAGTCTACACTCTAATCAGGTTTTAAAACTATACTCCTGCATTAACATTATGTATGCGTGCACCAGTGCTGAGCTAATGGGCTAGGATGAGTCAGATCTCCATATATTTTTATGTTTTTTCCCCTTAGTTTGTCTTCATTTCAGATTGAAAACTCCCTTTACTTAGCCAATTTTTTAAATGAACTTCATAAATCTCCTCACGTAAAGCACAAGCAGCAGAATTTATTTAAAGTGGAAAACTTTTTCTCCCAATGCACTTTTGTAGATTTTGCTGTAAAGGGAAATCAGTTTTAAACAGGCAGGACTGCTTTACACTGAAAGAAAATTAAATTCTTGCATCCCTGTGCATACTGCACGCATGATATGCTTTCCATATGATTTCTACCTATGTGATCATCACTCAGCACTGAAAAAGCTCAGGGGCAAAGGAAGGTCAGAAAGGTATGAAGAGAGCAACAAAAATCAAGATGAAGTAAAAATGACTTAATTTCCATACATATTTCATCTGAAGTGCAGGCTCAAAAGACAAAAGTGCTCACTCATCTTCCTCTTCACCAAAGCCTTCCCTGCAGCCACACTTCAGTTAAGTGAGGGTAAAACAGCGTTCTGCACTGAGTTCAGTTAACTTTCTCAGATCTGTTATCACAAGGAATTCTGGTTGCTAAAGGCTCATTTGTCAACGGGAGATACTAGACAGTAATAGTAATGGATAAGTGAAGAGCATTTTATGGTTACCAGGCATATTACCACATTTGTGTCGTTTAATCCTTTCAAAAAACACTACCAAACAATATTAGTTGAATTATAACTGATGAGTAAACAGTGGCTGAGAGGTTAACTGATGTGAACAAGATCTACTAATGACCAAGAAGTAGGTAACTGGTTTTTCTGACTCCAAACCCATGTTATTCCCAATACATGAAACTACTTTGAAAGAAGCCTTTGAATATCTTAATGGATAAATATTCTTGTATAAACTGAAAGACACAAATGTCTTTCCTGAAGCCCTACACCTCATAGGGATTGTTTGTTAATGAGCCAATTCTTTAGGGCTGTTCTCTATGTGTGTTCTTGTAGAAGGAGTATTGTGCCTCCATGATTGAGCCAGGCCTTTTTTTAATTATTTAACCTATTTATTTATTTATTTATTTGAGAGAGAGAGAGAGATGGAGAGCGTGCGCACACAAGCAGGGCACAGGGATAGAGGAAGAGAGAGACAGAATCTCAGTAGGCTCCCAACAAAGGGCTCAATCTGACAACTGTGACATCATGACCTGAGTCAAAATCAAGAGTCCATTGTTGAACCTACTGAGCCACCCAGGCACCCCTATTATGTAACCTTTTTATTTAAATAAAAAATTAATACATACATAATCATTACCAACAAAAAATACAGATAAACAAAAGGAAGGAAATTTAAAATATACATAATCCTATACCGGTGTTTTCTGTTGTTCTTGTTAACTTTAAAAAACTTTAGACTTAAAAGTAGCACAAATAGCACAAACAAGCTCCCATATAACCTCACTACTTTTCTCTAATATTAACATCGTATATAATCACAGTATAATTATCAACATCAGAAAATCAACTTTGTCCAAATATTACTAACTAAAATGCAAGTTTTATTTTCCACTAATGACATTTTTTTGTTCCAGATTCTGATCAGGAGCCCCACACTGAAATCTTTTCATGTCTCCCTAACTCTCTTAGAGTCTGTGATGGTTTCCCAGTCTTTCCTTGTCTTTAATGAACTAAACTCTGAACAGTATTGGCCAAGTGCCTCAGTTTTGGTGTGTCTGACATTTTTTCATGATTAGGATGAAGAAATGAATTTTTGACAGGAACATAACAGAAGTATTGTGTCCTTCTCTTGAATCACATTACAGTGTATATGATGTTATGTATCTTATTAATGGGAAGTTAATCTTGATCCACTGGTGAAAGTGGTGTCTGCTAGGTTTCTACAAAGTAAAGTTACTATTTTCCCTTTGTATTAATACATACATTGAAGATTATTTTGAAACTATGCAAATATTATCTTTGGCTCACTAATTTTAGCATCCATTAGTGGATCTTGCTTGCAACAATCGTTAGTCTGGTGCTTTTGTTTCCCCCATTACTTCTATCTTTATCAATTGGAATTCTTCTGTAATGAAGACATATCCCTCTTTCCCACTTACATATTTATTAAATTATTTATGTGTATAAGCATAGACTCATGGATAATTCTTTTATTTGATAGCATTATCGAAAAAATAATCGCCCCCAAAGAATCCCTAGAATTTATGAACATGTTCCCTTGCATGGAAAAAGATACTGTGCAGACATAATTTAGGTAATGACTGAGCTTGAGATGGGGAGGTTATCCTCATTTATCTAGTGGGTACAATCTAATCACAGGAATCCTTAAAAATAGAGAACAAAGGAAGAAGAATGGGTCAGGGGTATGTGACATGAGAAAAGATTTGACCAAGTGTTATTGGTTTTGAAGATGAAAAAGAAGGCCACAAGCACTCATGAAGTGGCCTCTAGAAACTGTAATCACCTTCTAACATCATCAGTAAAATGGGCACCCCAGCCCTATAACGACAAGGAAGTGAATTCTGTTAACAAAATAAAAGAGCAAAGAAATGGATTCTCCCCTAGAGTCATTAGAAAGGCAAGCAGCAATGTGACCACTTTGCTGTAACCTGCAGAGATCTGAGTCAGACTTTTGACCTACAGAATTTTAAGATAACAAATTTGTGCTAAGTCGCTAGATTTGTGGTAATCTCTTAACAATAGCAATAGAAAACAAATAAAATCATCTTTTCCTTTTTTCCTCAAATTGTTCCAGCTTTGGTCATTGGAAGCTTTTCATTTGAACTAGGTCTTTGGATCATTTTGATAATTACTAGCATTTTTCTCATTTGAATTTACTATGCAGTCAGTCAACCTCATCAACAGGAGGATGAAATAAAAAGTCTGATGATTTCATACAAACAGAACTCAGATTACCTCTACAAGTTCAGAAGAAATCCAAGAAGGGCTACAGACAGTCATTATAATTTTTAAAAACTTAATTTGAATTACTGAAGTATGGAGGCCATGGGTCTTGGCCTCATTTCTCCAATTTATTAAAACCAGAGTATGTGTGTGCATGTGTATTTCTACTTTTACTAGGTCTGAAACCAGTTGGAAAACCAGGAGTAAGCCAGAACTCAAAACAGAAAATAGTTTAAAGAATGTTTTAAAAGGCAGGGAATAAGTCACATGCCTGCTCCTACCTGGCTTGGTTTACAAAGGTTACAGTTAGTAAAATTTTAGGCCTGCCCTAAAGCTTCCCTACCTGATTGGGATAATCAACATTTCTTTAATGGTGATTAATGATTAAATTTCTGCAGTTTGAGATTTGGCTTAAAAAGTAGTATTCTTAGAAAAAGAATGCATTGGTATCAGTCATTCTAAATAACTTATGAATGATATCTACTCCTTCTGAAAAATCAGGTTTTTCATAGAACAATATATTGAGGAAGGTACACTGAACATTTAAATAGGAAGAGGTGCCACAGAGTGAGAAAAGGGGGAATCTATAAAAGTAAAATAATAGACATACAGATCAGAAATTGTATATATTGCAATTTGACTGATTCAGCCTTACTTAACAGGATCTCATATGCCTCCAGACTAGTCTTACAGAACTTAACTATGTTGACAAAAATATATTCCTTAAATTTCTTGAGAACAGACACTATCTTATTTAACTTTGATTTCCTAGCTCAGTTCCTCACACATAGTACATTCTCTGTATATGTTTGTGTAATAAATAAATGGATATAAGACTGAATAATAAAAGAGTGTGGGGTAAATGTAGCAATTCTACTACAGCAAATATTCTCTACAATAACTTAAGTACCTGAGGATGAAGAATTCATGTTTTATAATGCCAATTATCTGTATAGAAAAATACCCCATATGCAAAACTTTGTGTTTTATTTTTCATTTTTTCTCATAATTGTGCTGGTAAAATAATTAAGTATAGTAAGTAAATAAGTGTATACACACACACACACACATATATATATATACATGTACATGTATATATATATTTACGTACATGTATATATATATGTGTGTGTGTATGTATATATATATGTAGCATATAGATACACTACAGAACAAATCATCTCCATGATGTTAAGAAAGAATACAGAAAAGTAAAAAGAATGAGAGCAAAATTCAACAGGGGAATTGTAAAGATATTTTCATTCTAGGAAACAAAGTAGATGTGAAATGATGATTAATAAAAACTGATACTACAGGCACCACATGAAAAATAATTTATGTCAACTTGATGTCAGAGCAATATGCTACCTATGGTCGTTTTTGACAGGGGCTTAAAGAAAGTCTAATCTGAAAGGTTCAGTTAAATTTCTAGATTCAACAGTTCATTAATTTTCTAGGATTTCTTTTTCTTTTATTTTTTTTAAATGTTTACTTATTTTTGAGAGAGAGAGAGAGAGAGAGAGAAAACACAGGTGGAGGAGGGGCAGAGAGGCAGAGAGAGAGGGAGACAGAAACAGAAGCAGGCTCCAGGCTCTGAATTGTCAGCACAGAGCCTGATGCAGGGCTCAAACTCACGTATCGCAGATCATGACTTAAGCCAAAGTCAAAAGCTTAACCAACTGAGCCACCCAGGCACCCTGAGGATTACTTTTCCTTAATATCTTTTTCCCTCTATCTTTTTCTTTCTTTCTTTTTGTTAGACTATTTTTCTTGTTAACAGATTCTACAGAAAGTGTTTGAAAGAAATCATCCATAAATATATTTGCTTTTTTCAGTCCACATATTTTTAGGAATTTGAATAGGGAAAAAACCATTACCTTATGGAAAAAGTCAGAGCTGGACAATACTTTATCAATCTCAGTATTGTTTTCAGGTGATTATTGGATCTGTTTTGCTCCCAAAGTAGCAATCTCATTTCAATAGTCTGTCCCAAAAGCAAAGCATCAATAATAATTTTAATCTGTTATTTTGTGTCTGGACCAGAAACAAGTATATAAATTTCAGATTAGCACTGAGGAATTCATATGAGTTGCTAACACCTATCACTTTAAATATTACTTTCCCTTCTTCAATAATCTCCTTTTTTCTTTATTTCTATCTTGTGTGTAAATTCCACTGTTGTTTGCATAACAGCAGCTAACATATATATTTCAACTCCTTTTTCTGTGACCATATTGTATAGTAAGTTATAAATCTGTCCTCATATGTTAATATTTCAATCTGTTGGTGACCCAAACAACATTATTAACTTTAAGATTCCCGCCTCCATTTCATAGAACATAACTTGCCAGAGTTTGTTATCCATGAAATTTCCTAAGATACGTATTTTCCTACAGCAATCACTTGCTGCATAAAATACAGATTTAAGTACACAAAAGAAACAGAATGAAGAAAGACAGGGACATAATTTATGAGATATTAAAACGAAGTCTTTATATTCCACATTTTATCTGGAGTCTAACATCTATAAGAAGTCCTAACATTCTGCAATAGCCTCTCTGAGGGTCTGCAGCACAATTGCTCTGTTCCCTATTCCCAATGAAAGCAGTGTGGAGAAATAGAAGACTGGTATTCACTTAACCAGAAAAGATTTAAAAATATTAAAGATACCTCAAAGTTGTAAAAGTATTGCTAAAGATCCCCCAATGTATGCTGCTCAAGGCATAAATACAAAGCAATTTAGTGATGTAAATCATGACCCTCTGAAACAGTTAAATTTTTACATGATAGATTTAAATACAGAATTATTTACTCAGAAAATAATCCTGAAATAAGTTAAAAAAGCCCAGCATATACCAAACAATATTTGAAATATTAATTATAGCCTATATTGGAAACAAATTAAATGTCCATTTTCAGCTGATCTTGAAGTATGATTTATCCATTAAATGCAGTATTATGCCACCATTATATATATATCTACCAAATGTTTGCTTACATAAATGCATGCCATACAATACTAATTGTATTATTGTAATATTTAGAGTATTAAAATTATTTGTTGAATATGGTTACAATTATGTTTTTTTAAAGCCACGTGGAGTAAAAAAAGAAAAAAAAACTGCTCTAAAAAGTCTTTAGTGATAAGTAGTTTCTTCTTCCTTTTTTTTCACAACTAACTTTTAAATAACTTCTGCCATGACTTTTCCTCAAGCTCTCTTTCTTCACCTTTTCATAGAATTAATTAAGGTAAGTATTTCTCTCTTGGTTTCTGAATAAATATCTTTCTTGGTTTTATTCTGGTTTACTTTTTCTTTTAAGTTTATTTATTTATTTTTGAGAGACAGTGCATGAACAGGGGACACACAGAGAGAGGAGAGAGAGAATTCCAAGAAGGCTGCATGCTGACAGCACTGAGCCCAGTGTGGGGCTTGAACTCACAAACCAAGAGATCATAACCTGAGCGAAAAGTCAGACACTTAACCAACTGAGCCATCCAGGCGCCCCTTTTCTGGTTTACTCATATCCTCTATTCCACTTCCTAATTTAGGTGTATAATCTAAAAATGGAGCTTCCAAATCTAGAGAGTTCAACTATATCTGTAAAAGAGAGACTTCAACTCTATTTTAAGCTCTACTATGTATTTTCTTTTCTCCCCAACTTTGTTAATACACTGTTGATGCTTGAATAATTAGGGGTTGGGGCACCCTACACCCAACTCAGTGCAATCAAAAATCCACATGTAAATTTGACTCCCCAAAAACCTAACTACTCATAGCTTACTAATGACCAGAAGCATAAACAGTCAATTAACACATATTTTTATGTTATATATATATATATATATATATATATATATATATATATTATACATACTGTATCCTTACAATAAAGTAAGCTAGAGAAAATAAAATGTTGTTAAGAAAATCATAAGGAAAAGAAAATACACTTATACTACTGTATTTTACTTCTTGAAAAAAATCTGTGTATAAATGACTCTGTGAAGTTCAAACCCATGGCGTTCAAGGGTCAACTCTCACTGACATATAATCTTATGTAGATTTAAGGTGTACAATGTGTTGATTTGATAAACTTATATATTGCAGAATGATTACCACCATATTATTAGCTGGCATCTGAATCACATCATATAATTTTCATTTTTCTTTTGTTATGAGAACATGTAAGATCAACTCTCTTGTTGATCAGCAACTTTCAAGTATATAATGCAGTATGATGAACTATTATCATTACACTATATGTTAAATCCCCAGAACTTACTTATAACTGGACATTTTTACTCTTTGGCTAAAAACTCTCCTTATCCCCAGTCTTCCCTGCACCCTGTAATCACCAGTAGAGTCATTGTTTCTATGAGTTCCAATTTTTTTAGATTCCACAGAAAAGATCATATAGTATTTGTCTTTCCCATCTTACTTATTTCACTTAGCATAATGCCATCAAAGTCCTTCATGTTGTCACAAATGGCAAGATGTTCTCTTTTATGGCTGGATAATATTTCATCATGTATATATACACCACATCTCCTTTATCTATTCATTCACAGATGGACACTTAGGTAGTTTCTCTATCTTAGCTATTATGAATAATGCTGTAATGAGAATGGGGTCCAGATACCTCTTTGAAATTCTTTTTTCATTTTTGGGGAAATACCCAGAAGTGGGGTTGCTGAATCCCATGGTAATTTTATTTTTAATTTTTTGAGGAATCACCATACTATTTTCCATAGTGGCTGAACCAATTTACATTTCCAAAAACAATGCAAGAGAGTTCTTTTTTGTCCACATCCTCTCCAACACTTATCTTTTGTCTCTCTGATGACAATCATTCTAACAAGTATGAGGTGATATCTCATTGTGGTTTTGATTTGCATTTCCCTGTAGACTAGTGAAACTGAGCACCTTTCCATGTACCTTTTGGCCTTTTGTATGTCTTCTTTAGAAAAATGTCTACACAGATCCTCTGCCCGGTTTTTTAATTGTGTTTGGTTTTTGCTACAAAGTTATTAAAATGTCCATACTACCCAAAGCAATCTGCAGATTTAATGTAATCCCTATCAAAACCCCAATGGCATTTTTCACAAAATCAGAACAGTCCTAAAATTTGTATGGAACTACAAAAGACCCTGAATAGCCAAAGCAATCTTAAGAAAAAAGAACAAAACTTGAGGCATCACACTTCCTGATTTCAAAGTATATTATAAAGCTATAGTAATCAAAACAGTGCATGGCATTGACACAAAAACAAGAGAATAAAATAGAGACTCCAGAAATAAACACATGCATATATAATTAATTAATTTATAACAAAAGATTAAAGAATATACAATGGGTAAAAGACAGTCTCTTCAGTAAATGCACCTGAAACTAACATGTTATATGTTAATTATATCACACACACACACACACACACACACACACACACACACACACAAATACCCTACAAAAGATCATCAGCAAAAGAAATCCCAGTCCCATAATCTGAAACATCCTCAATTGTGCTTTACCATGGACTTGAAATTTAACCTTCCTCAAAACATCTATGGACTTTCAACCTGGAAGTTTTCAAGAATCATCTCAACCTCAAAACCCACCTCCAAGTTTGAAAAATCCCTAATGGTGTCTGATGAGCAGCTAGGTTTACAAATCACTTCTCTTGTATTTCTTGCTTCAATTTCCTCTTGTCACAGGTTCTCATTAATTTTATTAGTATACCTATATATAATGGAAACTTGAATCCTCTTTTCACTCTATATTCATAAAAGTGTATGGGTGGGTCAAATACAATGACATTGAATGAGTGAAAGTAATAAGAAAAAAGATGTGTCTTTATTTTTTTTTAAGTTTATTTATTGATTTTTGAGAGAGAGGCAGAGAAAGCAAGGGATGGGTAAAAAAAGAAAGAGAGAATTCCAAGCAGGCTCTACACTGACAGACAGATGTGGGGCTCAAACTCTTCAACCATGAGATCATGACCTGAGCCAAAATCAAGAGCCAGAAGCTTAACCAACTGAGCCAACGAGGTACCCCAAAAGATGTCCCTTTAGTAATAATCAGGTCTATTTTTTGTCTATACCTTTCAAAATTAACCTTTTTTTATTGATTCCCTATTACTCTAAATCTCATACAACAATGTGGTATGTGGAAGCCTCCTACTCAGGAAGAGTCCCTTACCTGAGAAGCCTTTCAGGACTAATTTCACAAAGCCTAATATGTAAAATTAATACTTGATGTGGTACACTCTGATGTGGTACACTATAGATCACCAGGAGTAATATGGTCCCAATCAAGATTGTAAAGCCAAATCCAAGCTAGTTATATAATCTTCTTTTGATCTTACAAGCATTTATCTTTCTCAAGAGATATCTGTAATCATGGTAGTTAACAGATCACGATTTAGAGAATGTGAACCATAGCTATATAAGTTTGCACCTTACTAATGAAATAACTACAGAGTAACCCAGCCGCACTGAGACTGAGGCTTTTTATATGACCTTGACCTGGCCAAGATTGTTTCAGGAATTACCTCCTGTTATACAATATCATGGACAACAGGAATTAACATAATTTTCAAATAATGCCTATCAACACATAGAATACTGTGTGTATTTGTGGTTTTCATTCCTTAAGAAATAGAACAGAGTTTGAAAATAATAATATATGATTAACTAAAATAATAAAATATTGTTACTGCTTTATGAAGTGATATTTAAAAGATGAGAATCATCTTTTCATTCTGTAAAACAAAAGCTACCAAAAAAACTAAAACTGTGAGGAAACCCTGAACTATGTAAATGTGAATTTATTTACCAAATCACCAAATAATGTAATGTAAACTTCACTTCCAAAATACCTGTTGAATCGTACACATTTCTTCATCTCCACAGAAGCCAGTCTAATTTAACACACCATCATTTCATCTGGACTAGCCCTCACTCTCCATTCTTCCTTTACTCTAGTCCACATTCCATACACATAATGTTTTAAAACTAAACTTGGGTCCAGATCAAGATGGACATATGTATATGTATATGTATATTCTATATACTATAACTCCCCTGAGACACTAATTAAAATTATTATACATTTTTTAATGTTTATTTTTGAAAGAGACAGGGAGACAGAGCACAAGCAGAGGAGGGGCAGAAAGCAAGGCAGAGACACAGAATTCAAAGCAGGCTCCAGGCTCCGAGCTGTCAGCACAGAGCCGGACATGGGACTTGAACTCACGAGCTGCGAGATTATGACCTGAGCTGAAGTCGTACACTTAGCTGACTGAGCCACCCAGGCGCTCCCTAATTAAAATTATTATAAATAAGTGTGCAAAGAACAAATGTGCAAATAATCCTAAAATAAAGAAAACAGAATGAAATTCACCAATGGAGGAGAAATTTCAAATAATTCTAGTGAAGCATAGTTAACAGACATCACCTAGAATTCTGGGAGGCAATCAGCCCACCTAGTAGATGCCTAAGGAAACTACAAATTCAAAGACAAAGTCTAACAGAAGTTAAGAGTGAGGAATGGAAATGAAAAAAAGGTATTATTTGAAAGTTTAAAAAGAAAAGAGGCAATGATCCCACTACTCTCCTAGACCCTGGCGAAAAATGAAATCCACTAGGCATCTTGATCCCTGCTAAAACAATTGATGGTTATCTTCTAAAGAAACCCAAGAAAATAAAACAAACTGTACTAACTATAAGGAGAGAGCTAAGGCAGTTTCGGTACCCCAGTGTAAAATATTCTGAATTCTTGTACTTAATAGCCTTTTTAAAATAGCCTGTTTGTTCCAGAGTGAGGCAGTCTGTTGAAAATTCTATCTACAAACACATGAATTATAATCATCTTTTGTATCAACTTGTATTAAGTATGAATGAATGAGCAAGAATTACTAGATATTTAAGGAAAGCCTGTATTCTGAAAAAAGATGATCAAAACACACACACAAAAAAAAGACTGGGGGAGGTGTACGTATTTCAACAAAAAAAGAAAATTTGAGGGAAATTAATTAGTAAACTCAATGCTGTGAGAAATACATTTAGAGACCAAGAAGAATTTCTTGAAAAATAAAAAGTGCAATTACCTAAATAAAAAGAAACTGATTACAAAATTATTATAAAATAAATCTAAAAAAACCCTCTTTAATATAAGCCTATATACCATTTACCACTTTATATATATATATTATATATATATGACATTATATGTATCATATCATATATATCATTTATCATGTTATATATTATATATGTATAACATATATATCAAGTGAATTACCTTTACTTGAGAGATATCATCTGGCTAATGGGAGTTCAAGAAAAAAATAAGAGTGAGAGAATAACAGAAGATAATTTATCAAAGCTGATAGGAGGCATTCATAATCAAAATAAAGACTCTATAAATTATTAAGCAGGGTGAATAAAAATAAGTCACCCACACTCTGAAATTCTGTATTACCAATGATAAAAATAAGATTCCTAAAAGATTCTCAAAAGAAAAAAAAAAACAGCCTACAAATTAACCTTTTTAAGACTGCAAATAGACCTCTCATCATCAAAGGCAGCTATTAGAAGGAAAAAAAAATGCCTTAAAAAATCAGAGGGAAAATAAAAGAAAACCTTTAGCTAACAGATTAGCAATTAAAAGTGAGAAGAGAATAAAGACTTTTCAAACCACAAAGGCCCTATGAATTTACGTCATACACATACCTTCTTGTAGTTTTAAAGATGTACTTCAGTAAAATGAAGGGCAATAAAAAAAGGACCACCGAGGATCTTATATACAAAATCTAAGAGGAAAGTTCCAGATGGCCATTAGTCTGCAGGCATATGTCACAATTTTTTTCAATACTGGGCAAGAGAACAAAAGACTCCAGGAGAAATTGTTAGAAAAAATTTTTATCTACATCTATATGACTTATAAAATATTATATGATTTGAGAAACTGAAAGAATATACCATAATAAAGGTAGAATCATAGCAAATACTCTTAGAGTGTTTACTGTGTGTCAGGCATTGTTCTAGGCATTTTATGTATATTAACCCATAAATCATCACAATAATTCTACAAAGGATATAGTGTTAATATCACTATTTACAGACCACGAAAGTAAATTCATATAGCTAGGATGTGATTAAGTTTGGTTTCAAATCAGGCAGTCTGACTCCAGAGGAGATGCAGGAAAATTCAAAAGAAGAAACAAAAACAAAATATACACAAATTTTAAAAGGTATAAAGAAAAGAACACATTCATAGTATACTACTTGATTCTGCATCAAACAATATTTACATACTCATAGTGTCTAGACATCACTAACTTTTAACTTTGTAACTGCTTAGAGGGACATATACCCATTTCTAATGTTGCCGTAGAGGAATAGGAATTCTCATTTGACTTCTTCAATGTGAAAAATAAGAGAGAAACACTCCAAGATTCTCTTCTTTTTTCACCACTCTCCTCCCTCTCCCTTTCAAAATTAATAACCAATCTTGATTGTCTCTCTCCCCATGTTGTTTGCTTATATAAGCAGTCTCTGTCTCTTCAGGGAAGGTCTGTAGTTGTTCTGTTCAGTCTGTTCTGAGTTAATTAGCTTTGGTCTCCTATTTTCCAGTTCAATTTTTATTAGCAGTAAAGCAAAGAAGACTTTTAAGTCTCCTCCTCCGCTCCCCACCCCCTCCTTCTTTCCGTCTCTCCCTTTCCCTATTCCTCTCTCTCTCTCTCTCTTAATTCCAAACTCAGGAGAGCAATAAAAGCGTTCTAATTGCTCATTATTTAGTATCCCAAGAAGCACCATCTTGTATGTCATAACATACAAGTACAAAGATGAAATTCAAATATAAAAAAGTGCAATATGAAGTACAATATAATCACAAGCAAATCCTACCAGACATTTAAAGAAGAGTTAAGATATCTTCTCCTCAAACTATTCCAAAAAACAGAAGAGGAAGGAAGGCTTCCAAATATATTCTATGAGATCAGCATTACCTGGATACCAAAACCAGACAAAGATACCATTTAAAAAAAAATACTACAGGACAATATCCCTGAAGAACATAGATGCAAAATTCCCCAACAACAAAATATTAGCAAACTGCATACAATAAAGGATTTTTCACCATGATCAGGATGCAAGGATGGTTCAATATTTGCAGATCAATCAATATCATACACCACATCAATACCACAAAGGATAAAAATTATATAATCATCTCAATATGCAGAAAAAGCATTTGACAAAGTACAACATCCATTCATGATAACAACACTCAACAGAATGGGTTTAGAGAGAACATACCTCAACATAATAAAGGCCAAATATAAAAAAAACCCACAACTAACATATTCCTCAGTGGTGAAAAACTGAGACCTTTTCCTCAAGTCAGGAACAAGACAAGGATGTCCACTCTTGCCACTTTTATTAAGAAGTCCTAGCCACAGCAATGAGACGAGAAAAAGAAATAAGAGGCATCCATATTGGTAAAGAAGAAGTTAAACTGTTACTACTTGTAAATCACAAATTATTCATAAAAAATCCTAAAGACTCCACAAAAAATTATTAGAAGTAATAAGTAAAATGGCAGGATACAAAATTAATAACCAGAAATTGGTAGTGTTTCTGTATACTAACAAAGAAGTTGCAGAAAGAGAAATAAAAAAAAATAATAATTTCATTTACAACTGCACCAAAAAGAATAAAACACCTAGGAATAAACTTAACAAAAGAGGTGAAAGACCTGTACTTTACAAACTATAAAACACTAATGAAAGAAATTGAAAAAAACAAAACACAAAAAATGGAAACAAATGGAAAGATATTCCATGCTCAGGGATTAGAAGAATTAGTACTGTCAAAATTTCCACATTACCCAAAGCAATCCACAGATTCAACGCAACCTTTATCAAAATACCAACAGCATTTTTCATAGAACTAGAAAAAATAATACTAAAATTTGTATAGAACCACAGAATACCCCAAATAGCCAAATCAATCCTGAGAAAGAAGAACAAAGTTCAAGGTATCACAATTCCATATTTCAAAATATACTACAAAACTATAGTCATCAAAACAGTAAGGTACAGAACAAAAACAGACACATAGATCAACAGAACAGAAAGCCCAGAAATAAATCCATAATTACATGGTCAATTAATCTATGACAAAAAAAAACCATCAACAAAACAAAAATACAATCTACTGAATGGGAGAAGATAATTGCAAATGATACATACAAGAAGGGGCTAATATCCAATATATATATAAAGAACTTACACAACTCCACACACACACACACAAAAATCCAATTAAAAAATGGGCAGAGGACCTGAATAGACATTTTTCCAAAGAATACATACAGATGGCCAACAGAGACATGAAAAGATGCTCAACATCACTAATCATCAGGGAAATGCAAACCAATGCTACAATGAGATATCACCTCACACCTGTTAAAATGACTAAAATCAAGTAGACAAGAAGCAACAAGTGTTGGGGAGGATGTGGAGAAAAAGGAACCCTTGTTCAATGTTGGTAGGAATGTAAACTGGTATAGCCACTGGGCAAAACAGTACAGAGGTGTCTAAATAAATTAAAAATAGACATACCATATGATCCAATAATTCCACTATTGTGTATTTACCGTGTCCATAAGTAGATGAATGGATAAGGAAAATGTACACACACACACACACACACACACACACACACACACAGATGAATATTACACAACTATAAAAAAGGATGAGATTTTGAGATTGTGCCATTTACAACAACATGGATGGACATAGAAGGTATTATTCTAATTGAAATAAGTCAGACTGAGAAAGACAAATTTGGAAAAAACAAACAAAAAGCAGAGTCAGAACCATAACTAAGAGGACAAACTGATAGCTTAAGAGGGGAGGGGAGTGGGGAAAATGGGTGAAGGGGAGAGGAAGATACAGGTCTCTAGTTATAGAATCAGTAACTCAGGAGAATAAAAATCAGAGCATAAGGAATACAGTTAATGATATTGTCACAGCACTGTAATGGGACAAATGGTAGCTGTATTTGTGGTGAACACAGCATGATGTATAAACTTGCCAAATCACTAATGTAACAATGTGTGTCAACTATACTCAAAAAAAATGTGGCTATCTCATGAAAATAAAATCTAAATATGTTCCTGTTCTTTAAAAGTATAATAATAAAAGAAAAAAGTACAATATAAAAGTACCAATTTGAGATGCGAAGGTGCAAAATATAGGTGCAAGAAAGGATAGAGTTGGTAATGTTTTTATCACAGAAAGTGGGAAGTCAAGACACACTGATTGTAGGTAATGCCATACAAATGTATAGCTATATTTTCACCAATATTACTATTTTTCTGATCTTTTAATAGTCCCACTTTCAGGGTTCTGTCCACGCCATCCACATATCTATTGCTTCACTGTGGGATACAAGCTTCTCAGAATAAGCAGTCCTTTTCAGAATCCTGTCCCTCCTTCCTTCCAACCCATGTATACTCTAGGACATAGGGTTTTTGTACTGATAAATAAAAAATGGAGGTTAAGGAGAGGTGAGGGTTAGGGGCAAAGGCAAATGCTTACTGCCACTTCTCAGAGAGATTATCTGTCCAGATCTCTCATGTAATTGACACAGGCAGGGAGCCTTTCATTATGACAATGGTGGGGATGGTAAAAAGAAAGCATATCCTGTCATTCTTCAGGTAATCACTACTTTATACAGTAAAGCTAATTATGTCACAGTTATTTCTTACCTTAGTTGAACTTAGCTGGATAAAAATAACTGTCACATTTCTAATTTATTACATTTGATATTAGTATAATTCTTCAATTTAATAGTATATGGAGTTTCTTTTATGAAACCTCTTCAATTAGTAAGGATTTGAGAGAAGCCCTAACTTCCCTACAATTTCTAGAATTTAGTGGTATAATTTGGGATTCTATAACTGGTACGATAACTTCAATTTGTTTACATTATATATTTTTTCCTTTGAAAAATAATTTTATCAAAAAAATACTTTTAGTTTTGTTTTTCAACCACATTTAAGCACATTTATAAACTTATACATTGAGAATATCTGGATATAGAATGCTTAATTCAATATTTTTAACCTAAAACATGTATGCCTATTGCTAAATTATATACTTTTAATTAATGTTTGATAGACTGTGTTATATATTGTATGTACTTACTGCAACTTGCTTGAGAGTTAATTATATTTTTCTGCCCCACTGATGTCAGGCTTGGCTATGTGGCTTACATGGCCAGTGAAATGTCAGGGGGAACTCTGAAGATTCAACATGTGAGTTGTGCTTCAAGCCTGGATCTTAGAGTAAAGGGTCATTTATTTTTATGTTCATATTCATATATATAAATACACAGAGATCATGTGTATATACATACATGTATAAATATAACCTGCACACAAAAATATTACATATGCATAGACACACGCATAAATATGCTCACTTACAAATGTCATGGAACAAAATAGATTAGAACAAAAGCAACATAAACAGTGCCTGTTACTGTTTGGTAGGTGTTTCACTCTTTTGTCAGAGTCCACAACCTGTGATCTTCTTTTTAAATGTAGAGCTATCCCATTCACAGACTTAGGACTGCATTAGACAGGCTTTTACAGAATAGAGCAGGACCATCCTACATAGGATACAGTGTTCTTTTGTAGGCAACATCTTTCTCAGTTGAGCTGTTCAACCATAGCAGCAATGGTATTAATGGAGAGCATTCTATAGTCCTTTTTCTAGTCCCTTGGCTGGCTGCTGTTGCCTTTTTCCAACTTATGTTTTAGAAAATGCAAGGGGTGTGGGGGAGAAAACTGAAATCTTTGGAATGACTGATTCCTAGGCATCGTTCTTTCAGTTTGCCCAGATTATTAAGATTGCATCAAAATATCATTAACAGGGTCATTCCTTGTTTTTTGTTAGCATAACTCTGTGCAGCTGCAGTTTTGATAATAATTTGTGGTTAAAAGATAAAATTGATTTCAAATTATACTTTTTATGGCAGTATTGAATATCCCCTCAGTAGAATAAATTTAATATTAGATAGATGTGTTCTTAAAATTATTGAGCTATTCCCCAATGAGAAGTTTCTTATTGGTTATATTTCCTCTCTTTGAATCTCTCTACTTCACCCAAGACAATGTTCTGTGCCCCCCAGATCCTGTCCTCTCTTGCTGAGACAGCTATTTATCTCTCCATTTTCTTACCAGAAGTTAAATTCTAGTCTCAAATCTGCATTCCCCTTATTCATTAAAGCTCCTTTACTAAATAACATAAACCCTTTTGCAGGTTTTCTACATTGGGCTAATACCAAAGACTACAGGAAAGCTAAATTAACATCTTTCCTTTAAATGATCAAATACTTAGTCAGGGCCCTCTGAAGCCCTAGTCTCTACAGACAGAAGCAGCCCCATTTAAAAATGTATTCTCTTCACCCAGAGAAAGCCCAAGGAGTCCTTAGTTCATTCTTTTTTCTTTAATTACATGTAGATAAGAAAACGTGCCAAGGATGCATAAATAATCTTTAATAGTAATAATAGCTACCAGTATTCAGTATATACACCATGTGACCATGCATTTAAAAACAAATTATCAACCCTTCTCATATTTTTTCCATCCTTCACAGATGAGGAAACCTTTGTTCTGTATGGTTTAGGTAAAATGCTCATGGTCTCTAAAACACTGAATGGTAGACGTGATATTCTAATTTAGATATTTCTGGCCAGAAAAACATGTGGGGAACAGAAGAATGGGTGACATTCTTGGTTCTGTCACCATCTAGCTTTGTGACCACTGGCAATTCTAACAATTCTGAACTTCAGTTTAAGCATCTAGAAAATGCAGGGATTAAAATAATCTCTAAAGTCTATTTAAATTTCAAAAATCTATGATTTTTCCAGGGAGACCTGTAGCAAGTATCCCCACTGTAATATGTGCAGAAGTTTATCTATTGCTTTATATTTTTTTTATTTTTTTTAACGTTTATTTATTATTGAGACAGAGAGAGACAGAGCATGAACGGGGGAGGGTCAGAGAGAGGGAGACACAGAATCTGAAACAGGCTCCAGGCTCCAAGCTGTCAGCACAGAGCCCGACGCGGGGCTCGAACTCACGGACCGTGAGATCATGACCTGAGCTGAAGTCGGCCGCTCAACCGACTGAGCCACCCAGGCGCCCCAATATTTTTTAACTATACTCATTGCTTATCAATACTTACTAAACTATTTAAATATGCTAACTTAATCAGCTCATAATATTAAGGAAACTCGCTAAATGTACCTGGCCTCACTCTTCCTCAGAGTACATTATTATGATACTCAGACTTCGATCTTCTCTAAGTTTGCTGCTATATGAAATTGTAAAATGCTCTTTCCACTTAGGAATGATTTCTTGAACACTCAATTTTATTTTATTTTATTTTTTTCAGTATATGAAGTTTATTGTCAAATTGGTTTCCATACAACACCCAGTGCTCATCCCAAAAGGTGCCCTCCTCAGTACCTATCACCCACCCTCCCTGCCCTCCCACCCCCATCAACCCTCAGTTTGTTCTCAGTTTTTAAGAGTCTCTTATGCTTTGGCTGTCTTCCACTCTAACCTCTTTTTTTTTTTCCTTCCCCTCCCCCATGGGTTTCTGTTAGTTTCTCAGGATCCACATAAGAGTGAAAATATATGGTATCTGTCTTTCTCTGTATGGCTTATTTCACTTAGCATAACACTCTCCAGTTCCGTCCATGTTGCTACAAAGGGCCATATTTCATTCTTTCTCATTGCCACGTAGTGCTCCATTGTGTATATAAACCACAATTTCTTTATCCATTCATCAGTGGATGGACATTTAGGCTCTTCCCATAATTTGGCTATTGTTGAGAGTGCCGCTATAAACATTGGGGTACAGGTGCCCCTATGTATCAGTACTCCTGTATTCCTTGGGTAAACTCCTAGCAGTGCTATTGCTGGGTCATAGGGTAGGTCTATTTTTAATTTTTTGAGGAACCTCCACACTGTTTTCCAGAGTGGCTGCACCAGTTTGCATTCCCACCAACAGTGCAAGACGGTTCCCGTTTCTCCACATCCTCTCCAGCATCTATAGTCTCCTGATTTGTTCATTTTGGCCACTCTGACTGGCGTGAGGTGATATCTCAGTGTGGTTTTGATTTGTATTTCCCTGATGAGGAGCGACGTTGAGCATCTTTTCATGTGCCTGTTGGCCATCCGGATGTCTTCTTTAGAGAAGTGTCTATTCATGTTTTCTGCCCATTTCTTCACTGGGTTATTTGTTTTTCGGGTGTGGAGTTTGGTGAGCTCTTTATAGATTTTGGATACTAGCCCTTTGTCCGATATGTCATTTGCAAATATCTTTTCCCATTCCGTTGGTTGCCTTTTAGTTTTGTTGGTTGTTTCCTTTGCTGTGCAGAAGCTTTTTATCTTCATAAGGTCCCAGTAATTCATTTTTGCTTTTAGTTCCGTTGCCTTTGGGGATGTGCCGAGTAAGAGATTGCTACGGCTGAGGTCAGAGAGGTCTTTTCCTGCTTTCTCCTCTAAGGTTTTGATGGTTTCCTGTCTCACATTCAGGTCCTTTATCCATTTTGAGTTTATTTTTGTGAATGGTGTGAGAAAGTGGTCTAGTTTCAACCTTCTGCACGTTGCTGTCCAGTTCTCCCAGCACCATTTGTTAAAGAGACTGTCTTTTTTCCATTGGATGTTCTTTCCTGCTTTGTCAAAGATTAGTTGGCCATACTTTTGTGGGTCTAGTTCTGGGGTTTCTATTCTATTCCATTGGTCTATGTGTCTGTTTTTGTGCCAATACCATGCTGTCTTGATGATGACAGCTTTGTAGTAGAGGCTAAAGTCTGGGATTGTGATGCCTCCTGCTTTGGTCTTCTTCAAAATTACTTTGGCTATTCGGGGCCTTTTGTGGTTCCATATGAATTTTAGGATTGCTTGTTCTAGTTTTGAGAAGAATGCTCGTGCAATTTTGATTGGGATTGCATTGAATGGAACACTAAATTTTAAAGACTAACCTTTAAAATCCTTCCAAGCTTTTAACATAAACATATGATTTCAAACCTTTGATTATATTTTCCAGAGTGATATAAAGGATTAAAATGATGAAACATTCAGACTCCACTTCTTCTTACAGTGGGTAAAAAAAAAAAAACAAAACAGAAGGTCAAATGCTCCAAGGTTAAAAGCCACATTTAGTAGCTTTTTAAACACAAATAAATTTCTTTAATATAATGAAGCCATGAACATGTCATTTTCGTACAAGGGGAGATGATCTCCAAATCAAACATAATGTTTACTAAATGTACATAATTATTCATATATATTTTTGATGAATGGAAATAAATATACCTCTTCTTTCCATCTATTTTTTTAAGCCAATGCCTAACCAATTTCAAATAATTTGCTACTATCCTGCTGCTGAATTGCCAGTAGATTCAAAAGATTGGTACACACCCTATCATACTGCGGGATGTGATGGAATGGGAAGTTCTTCATTATTTCCAAGTAAGTGATTGCAGTGATAGCCTCTTAAAAATTGTGTAATTGAAATACTAGCTGTATATTGCTTCAAGCAGGCATGCTTTGAACTGAATGCAATAAAAATCCTTTTAAAACAGAAAAGTATATTTCCTGATCTCTTCCCTTCCAGTCATCTCACATGATTATGATTATTATAATTTAGCAATTATAGAACTTTTAAAACAGATTGTGCTTAAGCTAAGAACTATTATTACCACCATATTCTGAATTAAGAATTAAGCAAAAAGATTTTATCAGTGAGGCCTCTCAGCCACTCTACCTTCTGTTAATCTGAACACTAGAAGATGAAAAGGTCAGGCCCAACAACTATACATACCGAAAAGCTGTTTAACACAGCAAGAGGCACTATTATAGGCTGGATACCAAGTTTGCAGTGTGAAAATGCTGAGCCACTGGCAGTTGTAGAAGTGAACCTTTCCAGATTTAATTAAAACTATACATGAAGATACTATGGACAATGAATCAGACACCATGACAATTACCACAGGCTTTTTGTACTTGGATGACAAAGGAAAGCTATCATTCGGAAAAAGATATTAATTCAGAAGATAATGCTGTAGAGCAAGTTTTTACTGAATAAAAACTGAATGCCTTTTTGCCATTTTCTGAATGTCTTTTGCCAGGATGGGAATAAATAGATGGTAGTTTAAGCATATTTTTACTTTCAAGTTTGTATTTTCTAAATATTTTTATAGCATTTAACAGTGGATGTATATATTCTGAAGCATTTGATAATGAAATTTTAATGTATATCTAACAACTTCATTCTCTAGGCTTTGAGAAAGGCTTCTAAATTACTATTTGTAATATTTATGAAAGTACTTTTTAAAAGACTATTTCTAAATAATCACCAATGACTGGGTGGCTACAATTAGTTTTGAGTCTGAAAGTGCAGTAAAGTGTAATTCTCTATAATATATATTTTCAGAAGTTATAAAGTGATAGTAAGAAGAGCTTTTAAATTCATTCCTCTGATGAGCTACTCTGTTCCTATTTCCAATAATTTTAATATATTTAAATCATAAGAGGTGAAAGAAAAACACAATTAAAATAGAATTGGTATCCGCCTAATCCCATTTCAGTTATTTCAGCTGATCTAAAAGAGAAAGTAAGAGCAACTCATTTCACAGAACATTCAAAGATCAACATTATATTGACTTTAGTATTATTACTGGTTAAAAGAAAAATCATTTATGTTTTACAGTTAGGCAATATTATGAACAAAGTTTTATTAGAATTATTTTTAACAGACAAAAATGTGGAAGAAGAAATTGTGCAAATTTATGCATATGCAAACAAATTATTTTCTTTTGAACCAGTCATAATCTGTGACAAAAATAGAATCAACCACTATTCTTGTATCAGGACTCTCTCACTGGCTTGTACATGTCCATCTTCATGTTCACACAGTGTGCCCTGTGTTTGTGTGTCTGTCTCCAAGTTTTTCCATTCTATAAAGACACTAGTCATATTGGATTAAGGCCCAGACTAATGACCTCATTCTAACTTGAATACCTCTAGAAAGACCCAATCTCTAAATGAGGTCACATTCTGAGGTCCTGGGAGTTGGAACTTCAAAATGAATTTTGGAGGGACACAATTCAATCCATAATAAACAGGTTCAAGATCTTAACTGGAAATCTGGGATTTCTTTAAGTAGACGGTTATAGCCACATTACTCTTCTCCTGTCTTAAAAACATGACAGAATAGTAAATAGCATTTATGTAGTTCTGCTGATGCCCTTTTACTTTACAGAACCCCTCTCTTACATCTCATTTAGAATGTTATGAAATGAATTCCTTACATGTTACCTGTTTTGTAATTGGGTTTTTTTACAGATATGCTTCAATATTAGGCATGTGCTCTCAAACACCAGGAAATGCTTAATGTTCAAAATGTAAATAATATCAATAATGAAAAATAAATGGTTTACTCTCTCAAGGATTTTTGGAAAAATTTACAAACTAAAAATCTTTTCATATAACCAGGAAACTTCTTTGCACATATTCACCACAAGAAAACTACAAAGTCATGAACAATATATTTACTTTTACTTTTATTTTTAATGTTTTTAAATTTAGTTTTGAGAGAGAAATAGAGCATGAGTAGGGGAGGGACAGAGACAGACAGACAGACAGACAGACAGAATCTGAGCAGGCTCCAGGCTCTGAGCTGTCAGCACTGAGCCTGACGTGCGGCTCTAACTCATGAACCACAAGATCATGACCTGATCTGAAGTTGGATGCTTAACCAACTGACCAACCCAGGCACCCCTGACCATATATTTACTTTTAAAAAGTCAACGCATAAGGGGCGCCTGCGTGTCTCATTCAGTTAGTCTGACTTCGGCTCAGGTCATGGTCTCACAGTTCGTGGGTCTGAGCCCCACGTCGGGCTGTGTGCTGACAGTTCAGAGCCTGGAGCCTGCTTCACATTCTGTGTCTCCCTCTCTCTCTGCCGCTCTCCTGCTTGTACTCTGTCTCTTAGTCTCTCAAATAAATAAACATTAAAAATTTTTTTTTACTTTAAAAAAAGTCAACACATAATAACAAACTTTTACAGAACTTTGATAAAAGTTGCATAAAGTAGAATGGTACAAATGTTATTTACATGCTATTAAAATTCTTCTGAATTTCATGTGAATTATATCCCTAGTTTTTAAAATACTCCATTTGTCTAGTTTTTGTGCTTTCTGTGGATAGGAAAGTCAGTATTTAAAGCAACATTTGAAAATAGTATAGCATAGTCATAAGATGTCAGAGTCTATAAACTAACACATATGTTCAACCTCTAACTCCATCACCTAATTCCTGGATGACCTGTGGTAGTCATTTAGTTTCTCTGAACTTCAGTTCATCTTGTGCCAACTTAAGTAATGACATATTTAAAGTATTTAGAAGAGTGTTTGGTACATTGTAAGAACTCAACATGTCAATTTTTTACTCTTGAGATAAAGCTTGATTTTATTTTATCTCATTAGTCTATAATTTTGTTTCTCCTTTCAATTTTATGGAGAGCACATACAATTGTAGCATGGCTATATGAAGTAAAACTCTTCTACATGAATATAATTTTTGAGATGGCCTTGAGAACATATTTTCTGACAATAACAAAAAACAGCAGAAAATGATAAGAATTAGATGCCTGTAGGGAGAAGTTTCCTTTCTTAATTTTTTAAAGGACACCAGTTACAAGAAAGAAAAGAAACTGTTTTGTTAAAGCTTAAGTGTCAACAATATGTGGTATGAGACAAGGTCAAGTTTTCTCCTAAAGAAAAAACATAGGCAATAAATTCTGTGGTTTATTGGAAAGATAAGAACCTTGCCAGAAAGGGGTTGTGTAGCTTGAATGTAAGTATCACTTGTTTTATTTTAAGCTCATCTATTGTACCTGATATAAATGTCAAAGACATGACATGAATGCAAAGACTTTAAGAGCTCTAGTAACATAAGATCAGAGCTGGATAGGATTAGAGAGCTGGATCAAGCTTTCAATGCCTATAACGCTTATGGCAGAAATAATATTTGGATATAGAATTTAGAGGGTTTATCTTAGAATAGAGAGTTAAAATCAGCTCGTCAAATTAATATTAAAATTAATAGTATAAGTCTAACAGGATGGCAAATGATATTTCTACCTTGAATTGAGAACATAAATAAAATCAAATTCAAAACAAAATCATCTCATTTCCCTTAGACAAAGCATGAGAGCAGCTAAATGCTTTTTACTGTGATTGTACTTCCTTCTTACTTCTCAAATCATGACAGTAGCATACTCTTTGAATAATGAAAATAAGGTCTTCCTGTTGCTGTCAATGTTGCTGTTTTCATTTCTCTAGCATTTGTCAGTTTGTTGATGAAAACACTCAGATTTTTATGTTTCTGTATCATAAACACAAATATGATGGATACAGACTTTTCACAGGTAGATGCACAGAATAAACTTTTTAAAAAAATATTGCACTGTATGTTGGCTTAAATTTAAATTAATGAAAAAAAATAAGAAAATGCCTTAGCCTTGCTGATTAGTATTTAGGTCAATAAGTCCTCTTGCTTATATGTTGAATGTTTCAGCAAATCAAAATGAAAAGTAAGTTGGTTGCATAAAAGTTAACATGCAGGAGTCCAACAAATGTTTTTGAATGTATAAAATTACTGGGTATAACATATATGGTATATGCTGAGTTGCAGTATCTATTATCTTATTGATTGCCATGTTAATTTGAATGAACATATTATCTTAGATGATTTGCATTGATTAATAATTGTCATAAATTATTTCAATTTATTTCATGACTTACGTGCTGTTGGTTGACGTTTCAATCTAAGAACTATGTTGTTTTAATATGGAAGCTAGTTTTGATGGCTGACTTTTTTCATTCTCCTTTTTTAGTATTTCTTACTGGTGACTATTAGATTAAAACTGACCAACTGAGAGATCACTTGCCTAATGCAGATTTTTATGAGCGCTCAAATCTGTCCTAACAATCTATGAAAAGATACACTGTTTCATACCTGTGGAGAATTATCCTGACTTTTCTGGACAGCTACTGTTCCTCAGCTTTCTAAAAGGATGGATTACACAACTTCCCTCTTACCTGGCTACCATACTTGACATTGTCTAGACATTACCCTTCCTGCTCTCACAGCCTTCTGGTGGTCACCATACACACGTCAACTTCAATCCAGGATATAAACTGTGAGGGGCAAACCCTTTATTAAAACAACAAACAGTATTAATTAGCAAGAAATTGTAGGTGAGTTCTATAAGGGAAAAACAACAACAACAACAACAACAACAACAACAACAACAACTGTGGAAGTCATAGACCATTTTGGATGGTAACACTGTTAAAGCAAAGGACCAAAGAGTCACTATCTGAAAAGAAACCAAATTCATGGTCTTTAAGAAAAGGTTTCTAGCAACTCTCCTTCCACTATTTATTCACTTGACTTTGATCCTACATAGCTTTCCCTTACTTCCCCTTTCTGATGGAAACCTTCTTGGAAGAAAATTCAATTTGACACCCCTTATGTACAGTCATCACTAATTTCCCTCATGGTATTTTCTCACTTCACACAATCCTAAGCAACCCCAGTACATGTCTCTGTAACCAGCCTCCACCCAAAGGAGACACATGGTGATGAACCCCATAAACTCCTTTCAGCTTCCATGAGAATGGGACCCAAATCATAATAACTCTTATGGTTATAGCTAACATTTATTATGCTATTCTTAAAATATCTTGAAGTAGTTATGCTTCTTCTCACCCACTGTACCCTTTGACCAGTTAAAAAGTGAAGAATACAGAACTCTGAAATTATCACTCACTCTTCACTCACTCCTACATTGATATTTGAGTAACTCTACTTTGATGCACAGAAAAAAAATGTTTCCAAACTGTAAAACTCTTTTAAGTGGACTTTAAGATGGACTTAAGTCCAAAATAGAGTATTATATGAAATTTGATAGTAATTAGACTGAATTACAGAAAAAAATTTCCATGATTATAAATTTAAATCATGTGCATTGAAGAAAATATGTATTCCTTTTCTTTGTCTTCTATATATGGACATATATAACATACATATTTCTTGTAGTTGTATAGAAAATTCTGCAACTTTCATTTTCATTTCATATTATATTGCAAGTGTTTTCTGATGTTATTTAAAACTTCCATAAAACTTTCCTTAATAGCAATGCCTCTTGATGGCTATGGATTCTGCTGAAAATGGCTATGTAGTTATCTGGTGGCAGAATCCAGAAGCTCTTCTCTCTGCACTAACAGTGGCTTTCAGGAACTTAGAAACAGAACTTTGAGGGATTTGTTTCTCTCTAGTGTCTCTAGCCATGTGAAGCAGTACCTAATTCTCTTGGTTTGATTTCCCAGTGTCACCACTCACTGCTTCCTCTCTAGCCAATTGCTTCTACTGGCAAGTGCTAATGCTATGCATTTCTTTCAAATCCCTAAGAGCATATCCAGGAAACCTTTTGCATAATGATACAAAATTATATATTCTTACTTACTTTCTCTGTTTCTATTTGACCTGTTTAAATTTAAATCTTGGCTCAATGATACTATTTTTAGCTCATGGTGAAATTTCCTATCCCTTTAAGTGTGTGTCTTCCCAAGTCTTTCATTGTAGAGCCAACAATGATCTCGTGGAGATCTCCAGACTGAGATGTTACATGGATTTGGCAATACTCCCACATTTATCTTCCCCTGAACTCTCTATTTCCTATCTTCCTGATGAAGTACTATATACAAATGGAATTCAAAATATATCCATGATTTTCTCACAGTTCCCCAAACTAGATATGTAAAGTAATGTCTATGAATTGCCTGGTTTTACAACTAGCTTATTTCGCAAAAAACAAACACACTAAAAACACAAAAAACACACAAAAAATGGTACCCTAGAAGTATCAGCATTTTTATGACAGTTTCATACGTTCTCTGGAGCAGCACTGCCATGGGTTTTTGTAAGTGATCTTGCACTGAAAAATGTAGGGATTTACAAGCACTCTGCTCTCAATATTTGAGAGAACAAGCATATTGAATGAGTAGGTAGATGCAAAGGAGAGGCATAAATACACATCAAATTTTGCACATTGCTGGTAAGAGCTGCCAAGCATTTATGATGTGTTTTAATTAAGTATAGAAAAATGGACTTATGAAAAAGTTTAAGCTCAACAAGAGCAGGGATATTTGTCTGTTTTATTCACTAATGTATTCTGAACACCTAGAAGAATACCTGGAACACAACAGGAATACCCAATAAATACTTGTTCAACGAACAATTAGTGATTTAAAGAATTTAGTTACCTAGAATCATTCAAAGAACCATGGCAACTGTTCTTTCCAACCCCTCCTCTTATCACCTGTTTTTTCGTCATTTGAAATATGGTCTAGGTCCTCTTTGCTTAAAGGAGAACAGAAAAATGCCCCCTTTTTGTACAACCAAATAGGACCAATAGCCATCCACAAACATGTATAGAGTAATCCCTATATCATCTAAGCATTATTTTTTCTCTATATGTAGTCTACCTTGGCATGAAATATCTTTAAAAGGAAATATATACAAAATAATGGAAAAACAAATTGTATCCATTTTCCAATAGAAAAATCCATTGGCCCCTTCCAAATATGCTGTTTGTTATTTCTAATTAGACTTTTATTACATAGAGACAACCTCAGAAACTGCTGTCACATTTTATATTAATACTAAAGAAATAATCACATGCAGAGCCCCCAAACTAGTAATTCTTTCATACTATTACTATAGAATTATTACTTAAATGCATTAGATCCACTGTTTATAAATGTTATGAATTGTCTTGACATTCTTATACAATATTCACATATGATTGTTGTCTGTAAGAATCTTGGGAATAATCACCTTCCTAGTGATCTAAGGCAAGCAAAAACTTTGGTTTAAATTATTTTACTATTAGTGCTCCTTCATGAAGAAGAAAAGATTAAGTTATTTGTGAAAGATAGAATCAATTTCTCTTACTTCTGTGTAAGTTCATTATATTTCTATTCACATTGAAAATTATTGCAGCAGAGTTTTATTAAATAAAACTGAATAATGTGTAATTTTCACATACCTAAATCACAGTGACTCAGTGAGATATTTGTCCTCAACAACAAAAGCAACAAACAAATAAAAATGACAACAAAACTTACAAGTTTCCACTAGGAAAAACTAAACTGCTTAAAAGAGATAAAAATGAACTAGAATACAGCTTTTCTTTTTTACAAGATGTTGTGAAATAATATAAAATCCACAACTTGCAATGGAAATAGGATTTTGAACCTAGAGTCTTATGTCTATTCAATCAAAAGGATATGATAAAGACCTTTTCAGTCATACAAAGACACAGACTCCTGCATGCTTCTGTTTCTCAATCCACATCTGTTTCATTTTCCTCCCAGGGACTTGCTTCTTCTCTAAGGCTTTTATTTTCTGCTTCCACATTAAGTGTCACTTGTAAGACACCATGACACTTCAGAGCAGTAATTCTGGCTTTACCTCATCATTTATAAATCCAATTACCAACATCAGCTCAACTTATCACTGTGTATCTTAGTTTGAATTCCTATAGTGAGAGAAACTATTTGACTCAACCTAGATCAGGTACCTGCCTTTGGTTCCATCAACTGTCAGCTAAGATACAGGGGCACCTGGTATCAACATGCCCATCTAAGCTATGGGAAACAGGAGCGCAGAGAGTGCATATTATTTTAGAAGGAGGTAGAAGAAAGATGAATACCTTGAACATACCTAACCAAGGACAGTTTGGTGTGGCACTTTGAATATAAAAGAAAGCACAGACTTTGGAATTAAAGAAGTCTGAATATGCTTAATAACATGCTTCTAATGTCCCTGATTACAAATGTTCAATGATAAAAACACCTAACTCCAGGCGCTGGTGTGAAGAATTATATGATAAAACACATGATGTGTCTAACGTATAATAGTGATAGCTTGCTTTCCATACATCAACCAACTAGTTAATTTTTAAGACCAAAGAAAAATGGTCTGTTCTTATATAAATTATTTAAGTGGTTAAGAACACCAGGTTTTAGGGCACCTGGGTAGCTCAGTCAGTTAAGCATCCAAGTCTTGATTTCTGCTCAGGTCATTATCTCAAGGTCATAAGATTGAGCCCTGCATCAGGTACCATGCTGGGTATGGAACCTAAGAGTCTGTCTCTCTCTCTTCCTCTGCCCCTTCCCTGCCCACATACACATGTCTGTGCACACTTTCTCTCTAAAAATAAAATAAAATAAAATAAAATAAAATAAAATAAAATAAAATAAAATAAAATAAAATCACTAAGTGGCTAATTATTAAAATTAGTAATAAAAAAAGAACACCAAGGTTTAGGTGGAGAGGCTATGTTCTTGGAGGGAAAATATATTGAAGTCAAACCTACCATCATGTCATTGCTACCCAAAACACGCTCAATTCACAAAAGCATTTTCATTATTGATCGAGAGATTCAAGAGCTTCTGAATTGGAACAAATAAATAGGTGATAGATAGAGGGATGGATAGATAAATAATGGAGATTTTTAGATATCTGTTCCGTAGTTTTCAAAGCCTTCTCTACCTCATTCCACTTAGTTGACTTGTTTTCTCACTGAGAACCAATGTTTCCTCCACCCTTTGGTTCCTTTAGCACAAAAAACCACATCCAACTCATATGTACGTGCTCTTGACATTCTACAAATCCAGAATGGACATTTCTTTATTTACCCAAACTTTACCCAGGCTGCCACCTCAATTCATATTTAAACTGTTTACAAGAGATCTTCAAATTCTGCTAAAGCCTCTACTCACCTCACCTTTTTCTGAACTTCTGTATTGAATTACTACGTGATTTATTAACTTAATTGTCTCCTTTCTCTAGTTACTTTTCATGCATTATTTCTGTCTTCTCAACTATAAGATTAGAATGACAACTACACATTGCACCCAACTTGTATACCATAGAGCCCCTAGTTTAATGTAAGGTGCACCACAGGTTAAGTATTCAATAAATTCTTACTTATTATTTAATCCATACTTTATTTAATTTAAAAAAAATTTTTGATAAGCAACACTTGATATGGTACTGACAGTAATAATGCACACATAGATACACACACACATATGTGTGTGTGTATATATATATACACACACACACACACACACACACACACATACAATTCATCTTACAATACAAAGAAAATATCATGGCATCACTCTTGTAATAACTAGACAACCTAGAACCTAGAAATAAATATATAATATTGATTCCCAGTGTGTCCCAACTACTGAAATGTAATTTTGATAAAAGCTTCCTCAACATTTAATAGCCCAAAATAGTTGATAGATTTTTACATGTTATAGCAAGCAAACCACTATGTTTAGTTCATCTTACAAAGGGCATACAAGTATTCAGAGAAAATGATTCATAGAGTTTACTTAATTAAGAACTATTTTCCTAATGACTACAAATAATCGTAATACTTTAACAAATAGAAATGAATCTGCTAACATTGTAACCACAAGAAGTAACTTGAATAACAGCTCATTACCCTATAAGTCAGAATAGTAATTGCGAAAATTTGAGCGTACTGTATGCACAATAGTATAGCATCACTTCAAATGAATTACACTATTTTCTCTTAAGAATTTGTAATAATGTTCAATAATAAATAATAACCTGTAGGGCAAGTATAAATGGAGGTGGAATGTAGAGCCGTATTTTACCAGAAACTCAACTCCACAGGCTAAATTGATCTATGCTGATTGCTTTTGCCTGTACAATTTGCTTCTGCAGATAATAGCATAAACTCCAACCCTACTCTCCCAACCTGCCAACCTCAATTGACTTCTCTGTTTACACTGCTTATTATTAGACACTAAAAAGAGAAACTCTATACTCAACCAACACTTCAATCTGTAGCACAAGCACCTTCCCAAAACAAAGCAATCTATTGAGAGAAAAACATTACTAATGCATGTATTTAAAGGCATTGTGATAATAGGTAAGAGATTAGTTTAGTAGCATTTAAATCTTTTTGTAATTATATGCATATTAGGTGGTACAACCAATAAAACTGAACATTCACACCTCACAGGAAAATTTGTGTGTGTGTGTGTGTGTGTGTGTGCGTGTGCGTGCAACTGCCACTTATAAGGCAACTTCTAAAGCTCACTTCCCCCATTTCACTATTTAATCATTTATTTTTATTTTTAATTATTTTTTTTGAGAGAGAGAGAGAGAGAGTGAGAGAGCGAGTACGTGTATGCCTGGAGGTGGGGTAGAGGGAGAGGAAAACAGAATCTTAAGCAGGCTCCATGCCCAGGGTGGGGTCGAACACGGAGCTCCATTTCACAACCATGAGATCATGACCTGAGCCGAAATCAAGAGTAGACTGCTTAACTGACTGAGCCACCCAGGTGCCCTATCACTATTTAATAATTTAAAGTGATCCTATTCATGACTGAAACTGGATACAGAACAACAGAGAATAATATTCAAGAGGAGAGAAAACTCCCAAGCTGATGTCCCAGCTCGCAATTTTTTATTAAAGTATGTTACAATTTAACTTCCTTTCTTTTTTTAATATTTCCCCCTACCTACCACTGCCAAGTCTCTTCATATATTTTAAATGCAGACACCATCTTATTATAACCACCATAGGATCTAACACATGCATATTTATTTAGAAGTCACCCATTATATTTTGAATGCTAAATGAATGACATGAACCTCAACAATGGATACCCTCTATATTCACTATATCTGGACAGGAAACTGTTGCTGTAATAACCACCTCCAGGCTTCAGTGGTTTAACAGAATGAGTGTTATTTTCCAACATGGAGCAATCCAATGTGGGTGTTCCTGATTGCAGTGGGATGTGATACTTTAGCTTTATACTTGTATAGGGACAAGTGATGCAAAATTGTATGATGTCCATCTCTGCTACATCCTTCAACTTTCATCCTTGTTGCCCTTAGTAAGTTTAGTCCAATCTCTTAGTGTCTCTCATGAAGCTGTCATCTGGCTTTTTTTTTTTTTTTTGGCCTCTACCTTGTCATTCTCTTCATATTCTTTGCACAGACCACACTGATGTTTTTCCAGCTTCTGAATAGTCAGTGCTCTTTTTCGTACTTTCTGCAATTTCTTCTTTGCTTCTAGGTGACATGTTTAAAGGTATGGAATATGTCCTATATATGCCACTTTATCCCTAAGACACAGCACATGACTAGCCAACAATAGCTATCAGCATAAAGATATCCAAAAAATGAATGAGGAAAATTATTTTGTACTGTGCCCTGACAACATAAGTCTCAGACTGATTAGAGTTCATAATAAAAGCAAAAAACACAGAATAAATAGCATATACAATTTTTTCAACCTAATTCTAAATGAAAATGGAAAAGGCATATCACTAATTAAGAAAAACACAAAAGAAATGAAAAATAGAATGGTTTACATTAACATTTAATACCAAATATCCCTTTATAAAGTTACACATAAAACTAATAAGTAGAAGGCAAATGAAGAACATTTTTGCAACAAATTTCATGGACAAGCCATATTTTTAATGTACATAAAGATTTTACAAAGCATTAAAAACACATTAGAAAAAATGGACATTTTCTTTTAAAAAATCATTACAAATTGAAAAAAACTTTTTTTCAAAGTTGCCTCTTTTCAGTAATAAAAATATAAATTAAAATAACTGTGTAAGCTTTTGCCCATTAAATTGGCAAAAAAAAAAAAAAAAAAAGGGAGGCGGAGAAGATAATGGTAGTAGAAGTACAGTGAGATAACCACTTCATACATTCTGTGTTGCATTAAAAATTACCAAAACTTTTCCAGAAAGAGATATCTCATATGCATTAAGAGGCTTAAAAATATATATATCTTTTTAGGGGCCCCTAGGTGGCTCAGTCGGTTAAGCATCCAATTTTGGCTCAGGTCATAATCTCATAGTTGATGAGTTTGAGCCCTGCAACTGGCTCTGTGTTGACAGCTCAGAGCCTGGAACCTGCTTCGGATTCTGTGTCTCCTTCTCTCTCTGACCATCCCCCACTTGTACTCTCTCTATCAAAAATAAATATATAGATAGATATATATATTTTTTTACTTCAGACTTCCAAATGGAAGAATTTACTCTAAGTAAACAATTGAGGCTGTGTTTGAAAATAAATACATAAATCACATTTTATAGTAGTATTTATTATAATACACATTGGACATCAACTAAATTTTCAAAAAAAGGTATATGATTGAATAAATAAAATATAGTGTGTAATATGAAAAATTATTATTCAGTTTCAAAAATACTTTTTCCATATTTGGGCTGGGAAGCCAGCATTTCTTTTTCCTTCGTGGTATCTACTTTTTTTTATTGCCTAAGCTGCCTGAAAACTCTACTCCATCATAGAGTTTTGCCAGCTCTCCAGAACAGTGCCATAGGCCTGGGCTAAGAGCTAAGGCAACAAGTAATGAGGTAAGATGGTTCCACCTTTCTTTTCTCCTCCTCCAATAACTGTCCATGTTTACACTTGGACTTTGGCCTTGAAAGAAAAAAAGCAATCCAAAAATAGATGTGGTCTATTTCTATGTTTTGGTGTGCCACAATCCTTATCAAAATAATGAAGTAGAGAGCTAGCTTTCTGTTCGGTATGCTTGACGGAAAAGGATGAAATTCAGAGAAAAAGAAAAAGGATAATATCCTATAACATTACATGCATCCACATTTTTGAAGGATTTCCCACAACCTAAATATCAAATAGACATTATTTTTTTCTATTTTGTGGCACCATTAGGACAAATTATAATTTATTTGAGATTTTTTTGATATATCATGAGGAAATTATTGAATTTACTTTTGAGAAAATTAGCTTTCCAAAGCAGTTATTAAATAATCACACTTGCCATTAATTTAAAATGTCAAACTTAACATATACCAAATACCTAGTACAAAGCATAATACTTTTAGTTATAAATTTTAATTAGGTTACACAATTAAGAAATAGATCAATTTCTTCATTATTTCCATATGGCATTCATTAGTAATTCTTTACGATATGTTTTTCTATTAATTATTACAAGTTAACATAATTATACAGTTCGGCATATTACAAATGTTTTGTTAATGGTGATAACAAATAAGATTGTATTTTTTGCTCATCAAATTATGACACGGAGATTTTCGGAGAAAGGAGTTTAGATATGCTGTTTTATCACTATAATAACTATTACTGATGTTCTCTCTCTTTGGTTTATATTAATCTTTCATTTTAATATGCGCTGCAATTGACATAACATCATGGAGACCACAGTAAATGTTATCTTCTTCCTTTTTTTCTGGGTACAGCTTTTATGCAGTCCTTCCTGGTAAATCATATTCTTATTTTAAATCTACAGAGTTTGTTCATTTCAATGCAGGGCCTCTGTGACAGCTGTTCTGAGACCCTAGCAAGTGAATTCATTCATTTAGATGCAGCTACTTCTGAGTAACTTAAGTTGCCTGAGGTTGCCAATGGTCTAAAATGTAACTCTTACTCACTTGGACTGGCCTGAAACTTTTACCATTAAACTAAGCTTGAGGGCTTCAGGAAATCATAGACTGGTCAAGTACTTGCAATAATCCACTTAGGAGGTAGCTTCCTAGGACCACTAAGGTTAAAGGCAATTTTGTAAGAATTCTCAATTTATAAAGCAGCACTCTTATATGTGTGCCACACTGGACAACATGTGCCTGCTTCCAACATACCTTTTTGAAAAGATGTGAGAACTGCTTTCAAATGAGAGCTACACATATTTTCCAGTGATAGCAAGACCATATTCTAATTTTAATACACTGAACTAAAAATCTCAGTCACGATTCTTTCTTCCCAACTCCATGTCTACTAAATAAAGTGTGCCTGGCAAACTAGCATAATTGAGCCAATCAGTAAAAATAACAAAAGAATAGAGTCAACAGCATTTTACATGGCACTAAACATTTTAGTTGCATTTATTAATCACATGAATCCAAACAGGTAGACACTGTTATCACCACCCTGCCCATCTAGAGATGAGGTAATGGAGGTTTAAGAGGTTTGTCATGGTCACACTGCTAACCTGTTGTGGACCTAGCCTTGAAATGCTAATCCCTCTGAATCTAAATACCAAATACTGCATAAATATTTAACCAAACATTTCAGGAAGACGGCAGTTAGATACCCTATCTCTGAGCTTAATTTGCTTTCAACTATTACAGAAAAATAATTTTTTTCTGTTTTGTAATATTTCTTAAATGTCTCTTTCTCAATAGCACTAATGCCTTGCAATTTTAATATTTGTTACAATATCTAATATCAAGTGTTGTTGTTGAGCTTTAGGCCTATTTTGTTTTTAGGAGGTACCAAATAGATGCTTGTCAAGAAACATATAATGTCTATGGGTAGCTATTAACAGGTAGGTAACTCTATCTCAAGTGACAAATACTCTAAATTCCCCTGGAAAAATATGTGTTGAGGTTAACACTATTCCCCTTCCTTTTACAGGCCACTAATAAACAATATAGAAGAGGTGCCATACTTTCCAAGATATCTCATTAAATTCAGAACAGTTTCAGGGACAAAACCTTAGGGCCACATATAGGAGATGTTACTTCAGAGTTCTGGTCTCTGGATTGTCAAAAGCTGAGAGAAAAAGAAAGCTTGGCTCTCAATGTTTGGCAGGTCTAGTTTTATTTACAATAAAAGCAGACCCTTGAACTGGGGCCATACACTAGAGCACTTACTGTCTTAGTGTAGAACTGAGAAACAGATCACTGGTAAAAAATGGAGAAATTAAAACTAAAAACTCAAAAGAAAAAATAGAAAAAGGAAAATAAAGAAAAAAATAAATTGAAATACAGCAGTTTAAACTCATTGTCCAATAGTTTAATATGTTTGCAATTTTTTTTAAGCAAAGGATATTAGAATATGTGAGTCACTGCAGATCACTACTCTGTTAAGAGTCATACAGAGGTTTGTTATCTGTGTGCATTTGGTCTCACATGTTAAACACTTTGTGATTTGGGGAGCACATTGGTTCCTTTTCCTTCTACTCTTGTAATTCTCCTGCAAATATGAGTATTTTTTTTCTTTTTTAATGTCACCTTCCTCTACCCCATTCTTTTCCATTCTCAACAATGCCTTAATTGTGTCATATGTTATTTCATTTATGACATATTGTTATGGCATCCTAAGCTGTCTTAGTACTTTGAATCTCATCCTGCCCTCAGCTCTTCAAGCCAATCTGAAATCTTCCTGGAATCATATTGTTGTGGCTCTTTCCAATTCTGATCTGCTCTAGCCTTGACTGTATCTTCACCTGGCTCCAAAGCATCTACCACCAAGAACCCTATCTTGGGTGCAATTGGATTTGGTATCTCCAGTTGCATTACCAATCTTCAGATAGTTTTCAGTAGACTTTAACTCCAATTGTTACTCTGATTCCTCAGGTCCCTTGTTTTAGCAGGAATCCTTATACTCCATGTCCAGTATATAAAACTGAGTCTCAAACTTCTCATTGAATTAGTTTAACATTCCAGTAAGGTTGCCTCTAACACACATTCTCCCTGCAATCTACCCTGTGTACTACCATTAGATTTAGTCATTGTTTATGAAAGCCCCACTTTTCACAATAACATCTTCCTACTAAAACATTAAAATATTTTCCCATTACACCTCCCCCCTCAAATCTATTTGTTGTGACATTTTATGTCAGTCAGGGTCCCAAAAAGAGAAGCAGAATAAGTATGAGATAATAAGAGATTTTGCGTTACATTATTGTAGAGCTGGCTGGGTAAGTCAGAAATCTGAAATTGGACATTAGGAAGGATAGGCTGGAATTCTCAGGCATAAACTGAAGCTGCTATCTGGAAGCAGAATTTCTTCATCCTCTGGGAAGTCATAGTTCTGCTATTAAGGCATTTCACCTAATTGAATTAGGTCTGCCCAGATTAGCTACTTATTTACAGTTAACTCATTATAAATTTTAATCACATCTACAAAATGCCTTCATAGCAACGCCAGGATTAGTGTTTGATTGAATAAATGGGGACCATAGTCTAGCCAAGATTGACACATAAAACATACCATTATATCATCCAAATTGAATGAATGAATAAATGAATGAAAAACCATTCACTTGCTACCTTTATAATTTCAGAGGGTAAGCCATTATGAGTAGGAAGAAAAGGGAATTTGGAGAAGCTAAAACTAACCAACTCTAACCAAACACAAGAAATACCAGTTTCTTGTCCAGAAGAATTCCTCTGCTACACCAAAATGATCAGCTCATTATCTTCAAGAGTTTGCCTACATATTATACTTTCAGACCTTTACTCAGTATTACATCTCCACTGGTAGGCTCTCCTACCCTGCAATCTAAATAACCGAATTCCTTCAAGGTTGAACTAAGCACCACTTACTTGCACAGTGAAGCTTGCTTAAGTGACAACTTGCTCAGTACTTCCATAGCAGGTAAGGTTTACAGTACTAATTTAGCAATTCCCATCCATGCCTTGTATTCCTCCAACTAAACTACAATAATGGGTCCATCTGCAATTTTGTTTTCTCTAGATACATAATAGGTCGAAAATGATTATGACCACACTGGTCCCTGCCAAACAAAGAGAATAGTTTCATAAACTCCTCTATTTTTATTAAAAGACTATCTCAATGGCAAAGAAAGCAGAAATAGGTGGAGAGACTAAAATATTCACTGTAGCCCAGTGCAACTGTCTCTTGGTGTGCAGTTTTGGCTGCAGCTGGTTTACTTCCATTTACTTTTGCAGTTCTTTTCCTTTCCTCTCCTTCTCATCATGTATGACCATTCTCCAAGAAGCCATACTAATAGCTTTCAACAGATACATCATGTGCAGTTCTTACCCAACATTCTTAACTCTGCTGCACTGCCTGACACTATGCTTTAGTAGGACTCATAATAGCAAGACCCAACTAGGTTCCTCTTACCTCATACTGTTTACGTGCTTCTCCAGAAACATGCTTAATTCCTTTTGATGTTGCTGAGAGTTATTTATAAAGGTGGGACTGAGAAATCATTTCCTAAGGCATTACAAATGACACTTGCTTTTCAAAATGTTTTTTTGTTTGTTCATTTAGTGATTTAATCAAACACTTCTCTCAATTTAAGTATCATAGATTCTAGGATATTAAAGCAGAAAAATGCTATTTACATCTTTTTTTTATCCCTGCTATAACATGATGATCTTGGTGGTCTATCTCTTAGAATAGCTAGGCTCTAACTTACTTACAAGTTGTATTACAAAATTAAACTTGGTCATTTGTCTAGAACCTGGAATGTCTTCTCCCATTGAAAGATGTTATAAAGATGTTAATTCCCCGAAATAGGCTAAAAATCTCAAAGTAGAATTAATTCATTGACTTATGCTCAGCATATTATCAATATTTGGGTTTTTTGCTTGTTTCCAGCAAACTCAATTGAAAATGTGGTAATTGTTTTTAGCACAAATTTCACTTTGGGACTCTAGGAACTTCTCTCCCTACTAGGGAAGGCACTAGATAGCTATGTGGACATCCACTGGATGTTTATATGAAGCATGGTCAATCCTATATGTTTTCTGAATGAATAAATACATGAATGAATAAGCAGATATTTTTTTCTCCAATATTACCATTACAGAGGGCAAAAAGGTTAATAATTCCTTTTTTGGTATCAAGTAGCAAGAACCACATGGAATTTGGGGTTACGTCCTCTTATTGAACATCTTCCTCTGCTGAAATAAATTTAAAAAAAAAAACTAACCTTTCCTTGACATTGCATGGGTAAACTCGCCCAAACTTCAGGCAATTAAAGATGAGGTGTTGGTATGATGGAAGCTGCCTGTATTTAAATAGTTCATTCAAATGAAGACTAGCATTAAAGATTCTACCAGGAGAGCTGACCCTGTTTGTCCTTCCAAAAATCTCAGATCTCTTTCTGTTCCCTTTTTAGAAGATTTGAATAAAAATTGCAGAGCACTTAAAAATATACACTCAGCTGGAAAAAGAAGATAGAGAAAACAAGGGAAAGTTTCTTTGTTTGGTGTAAGGGGAAAGAAATGCCTTTTACATATAAAGTCCATAAACTAATTACATTAAAGGCATACTCAGTAATATCATTTAATAATTTTTCCAGGATACTTATGAGTAATTTTAATATATACCTTTTAACCTATACCTCATGTTCCATTATACATAATTATTCTGCTTGCTTATTATAACCTTTAAATTACAATGATTAATCATACATATTGCATAATTAAATTGTGAAAAATGATTAATCATCATTGTATTATTTTTTAATTATATTATATACTTCACTTTAACTAGAAAATGCAAAGTGTTTTAACTCATGGGGTAACTACATTGTTATATGGGTAATAAGCCTGGATTTTATTATAGGTAAAGAAATTAAGGTCCAAGTTAAGTGACTTATCCAAGGTGAAGCAACAATATTCCTTGTCCTTGGTCTGACTGAAGAAGAGCTTAGAATGCAAAACTTTAAGCCATTAAAGTTTTTTCAAAACCAAACCAAGGAAAAGCAAAAGGTTTTTCTTTCCAATGAATAATACGATTACTCTTAAAGAATACGTGTTCTTCTTTTCCAGAATCATATGGTTCATATAGGGTTTCAGAGAACAGGACCCATGAGTATGTCAGCTAACCACCTATTGACATTAAGCCTGGTTCAATACAGCTGTAACAGTCCCAGCCTCTGACCCTACACAATTCCATAGCATCCTAGGATTGCTCCAGAATGTCTTATTTCATAATGGACTCCATAATCGTCCAGATGGCAGTTATCAGAGACCTGTGACCCAAAACACAAATATACCATCTTTTCTATTATAATATCCATCCATAATATAAAATGGAGAGAGAAAAAGAATTTGGAGTTATTTTAAATCACAAAGCAGCTATCTCTGCTCCCTAAAAAAGTAGTTAGGGCACCTGGGTGGCTCAGTTGGTTAAGCTCAATGGTTAACCTGATTTTGGCTTAGGTTATGATCTCTCAGTAGTGAGAACTGAGCCCCACATCAGCTCCACACCCAGCCTGCTTACGATTCTCTCTCTCCCCCTCCCTCTGGCTCTCTCTCTCTCAGGCAAACAAAATAAACAAAAAAGCAGTTAAATCTCCTCTTGAGTGAACTGCATCTGGTTTAGTTAAACCCATCGGTAGACCTCTTGGTTATTTTAAAAATTAAAACTCAAATGGGGTGCCTGGGTGGCTCAGTGGTTAAGTGTCAGGCTCTTGGTTTCAGCTCAGGTCATGATCTCCTGGCCCATGGGTTCAAGCCCTGTGTCGGACTCTGCACTAACAGTTTAGTGCATAGCCTGCTTGGGATTCTCTCTCTCCCTCTCCCTCTCTCTGCCCCTCCCCTGCTCATTCTCTCTCTCTCTCTCTCTCTCTCTCTCTCTCTCTCTCTCTCTCTCTCTCAAAATAAATATTTAAAAAATGATAAATACAAAATAAAAATAAAAACTCAGGCCTCAACTAGGAAAAAAAACAGGAAAACAAGTGAATGAACAGCAACAACAAATCAGTCTGTTTTAATCTCTTATATAAAGTCATATTCATAATTCCTGAGAAAGTCTTATTGCTGAAGATTAGAATATAGTCCTGCTTATCCCACAAGTTTAATTGTAGGGAGGGAGGGTTAGGCCCTACAAGCCCTATGAGATACTTGGCTGGAGGAGTTCACAAGAACTCTGCTAGTTTCTGTTGATTGTAGGCAGAGCACCTTGATTAATTTCCCACCAAAACCATACAGTGAGTGGAAAACATTCCTAAGTAGGTTGGAAAGTTGTAAGAAAGGGAAAATAAATGCTGAGCAGGAAAAATTAAAAACAGATGTCCACCATGGAATCTATTCAACATACTGAGATTTCTAAAAAATGCTTTGGTATCTAGAAGTTAATATGATTTCAAAAATGTAGAGTTATATGTTTACATGTATGTGTATCAAAATTTACACACTGGAAAGATACAGCTCAGTTATTCCTCACACTACCTCTTAACAAAGAAACATGGGAAAATCCAGCTAATATATTTTTATTTGAAAAGAAACTTTAAAAACTAAGGATCATATGTAGAGTAGACTAACTTGATGGTAACTTTTTTCCTGGTAAGTATTTCAAATAACAAATTCCCTAAGGTGAATATTTTTTAAAATATCAAAAAATCTTTATTACACGTAGTCTTCTTACATGCTCTCACAATTTGCCCAATTTACAGTTCTGACTATACAACAGACTCAAGAAATAATCTTTCTATTTGATGTTTCTGGACCTGACATCTAACTGCAGATACCATGGTTACAATGCCAAGTGTTAGGCATAAAATTGTAGGTTTTAAAATGCAGCAAAATTGATATATTGGCTTTTTAGGACACTCAGCCACATCTGCACCAGATCCATATTTGTTTATGAAGAAATAGTTGTCTGTAAGATAAGGTGATGTAAACCATTAATTATAGATGGAAGCCAGGAGATAAGGAAAAAGATGATTATTTATATAACCCAGTTCCTTACCAGAATACTACACAGTGCAAGAGCTAATAAAACTGCTCTAATAACTTTGAACCCAAAAGGTAATTTACATTTTATTAGGTGGAAGAGATTTGAAATTGTTTGTTGCAGAAGATTAAAAAAAAGGCAGGGGAAATAAAGAGAGAGAAAGAGACTGAAGCTTGAATTAGAAATGAGATTCATGATTTTCCTTTTGATCCACAGAATAGCAACTGTCTGTACTGAATTATAACTTCATACAATTTCCCATCAGGTTGTCTGAAAATTGACTCTTTAAATGTGATGATGCTGAAAAATGGTGTCTAAGAAAAGAAAGATTTATTTTTTTAACATTACTATCTCCTGCAGCATTTTACTAATGAGATACACAATAAAATTACATTGCTCATGCATTATTTAACATCACCCCCCCCCCCCACACACACACACAAAGATTTCCATCTCTTGATTTTAGATGACTCACATGCCTGAAAATGGCCCCAGGCATTTTAAATTTTGAATATAAATCACCTATATAGCTTAAGAATATTATTTTAAATAAAACATGCAATTCTCTGGCCTCAATGATATGTGAAAGAAAATACATATTTTTTTCATACTTATCATTTCATTTACATATTGTAACATTTCATTTGTTCATTGAACAAATTTTTGAGTGTCAATTGGTACAAGGTCCCATGACCTTGATGTATGATATCGTTTAATTAAATAAAGAAATCATGGGGCTCCTGGGTGGCTCAGTCGGTTAAGCTTCCAACTTCTGCTCAGTTCATGATCTCACAGTTCATGAGTTCCAGCCCCACATCAGGCTCTGTGCTGACAGCTCAGAGCCTGGAGCCTGCTTAGAATTCTGTCTCCCCCTCTCTCTCTCTGCCCCTCCCCTGCTGGCTCGTTCTCTTTCTCTCTCCCTCACAAAATAAACATTAAAAAAAATTAAATAAAGAAATCATTACTCCTGCATATTCCATACCTCCCATTCAGGGAATTGACAGAAATACTTTGATAATTTGTTGGCATAAATTAAAATATTTATAGGGGCACCTGGGTGGCTCAGTCAGTTAAGCGTCCGACTTTAGCTCAGGTCACGATCTCGCGGTCCTTGAGTTCGAGCCCCACGTCGGGTTCTGGGCTGACGGCTCAGAGCCTGGAGCCTGCTTCTGATTCTGTGTCTCCCTCTCTCTCTGCCCCTCCCCCGTTCATGCTCTGTCTCTGTCTCAAAAATAAATAAAAAACATTAAAAAAATTAAAAAATAAAAAATAAAAAAATAAATAAAATATTTATAGAAATAAGTTACCCATTCCACACTTAAAAGGACCCCGGACTTTAACATTTGAGTTACAGAGGAAATATATATTTATGTGCCTAAGTCATGTAATTAGGTAAGCAGATTTATACACTGTGCTGGAGTCAGCTTATTCTGGCTCAAGAGACATGTATAAGCACCTCTTTTCAAATCCATGTTGTTACTAATGTCAAATTTCTGGCTTCAAACTGGTCATGGTGGAAGTACTTACACCAGAGAAATTGTAAATGCAGCAAACCAATGCTTTCTTTGTGCTTTCTTTTGTTTTCTGGTTTTCAGAGAGCCAGCTGGCAAACATCTACCAGCACACCACACCAATTTTGTTTACAGAGTTACGCACACACAAATAAAGTGGTCTTATAAGAGCAACAATCTTTTTGAAATTTTTAATGTTGTAGTAAATGTGGTAAAGTAATGTTGTATTTAGAAAAATCATAAATTATATTTGGCATTTATTTTAAAATAATACGATCCCCCTAAAAAATGAGTTGGCAGGAGAATACAGTACAGATTTTGAAAACTGGCAAAAATATATTTCTAAAGTTGTTGATACAAGTAAGTTCACTTGTATTTTGTTTTATTCATGAGGCTTTCCATTAAAAGATGTTTAGAATAACAAACAAAAAGCAAGTGTTTGTATATTTATGTATTTACTTATACTTGTAACATTTATTTATTAGGGTAGAATTGACATACAATATTATATTAATTGCAGGTGTACAACATAGTGATTTGACTTCTGTATGCATTGTGAAGTGGTCACCACAATATATCCAGTTACCATCTGCTATTTTAAATAGTTGATACAATGCTACTGACTATATTCTCCATGGTGTATATTACATCCCCCAGACTTCTTTATTTTATAACTGGAAGTTTGTACATCTTGATTCTCTTCACCTGTTTCACCCCCACCCCCACCAACACTTCTTTCCTCTGGAAAACACTAATCTGTTCTCTGTATCTATTGGTCTGGTTTTGCTTTCTTGTGTTTTGTTTTTTAGATTTGCATGTAAGTAAAATCATGCTGTATCTGTCTTTCTCTGTCTTTAAATTTTTTTTTTCAACGTTTTTTATTTATTTTTGGGACAGAGAGAGACAGAGCATGAACAGGGGAGGGGCAGAGAGAGAGGGAGACACAGAATCGGAAACAGGCTCCAGGCTCCGAGCCATCAGCCCAGAGCCTGATGCGGGGCTCGAACTCACGGACCGCGAGATCGTGACCTGGCTGAAGTCGGACGCTTAACCGACTGCGCCACCCAGGCGCCCCTGTCTTTCTCTGTCTTATTGCACTGCACATAACACCCTCAAGGTCCATCCATGTTGTCACAAGATTTAATTCTTTTCATGGCTGAGTAGCATTCCACTGAATATATATACCACATTTTCTTTATCCATTCATCTTAGGAACATTTAGATTGTTTCCATATGTTGTATGTAAATAATGCAATTAACATAAGGGTGGCATACCTGTTTTCAGATTAGTGTTTATGTTTTCTTTGAATAGATACCAAGTAGTGGAATTACTGGATCATATGATAGCTCTATTTTTAATTTTTTGAGGGGTGCCAAGGTGGCTCAGTCAGGTAAGCATCTGACTTCTGCTCAGGTCATGATCTTGTGGTTCATGGGTTCAAGCCCTGCATTGGGCTCTGTGCTGACAGCTCAGAGCCTGGAGCCTGCTTAGAATTCTGTGTCTCCCTCTCTCTCTGCCCCTCCCCTACTCATGCTCGCTCTCTCTCTCTCTCTCTCTCTCTCTCTCAAAAATAAACATTAGAAAAAAAATTTAATATTTTGAGAAATTTCCATATTATTTTCCACAGTGGCTGCACCAATTTACATTCTCACCAACAGTGCACAGTTTGTTTTTCTCCACATCCTTAGCAACACTTGTTATTTCTTACATTTTTGATAACAGCCATTCTGACAGGTATAAGGTAATATCTCATCGTGCTTTGATTTGTATTTCCTTGATGATTAGTGATGTTGAGTATCTTTTCATGTGCCTGTTAGCCATCTGTATGTCTTTTTGAGGACAAAATGTCTATCGAGACTCTCTCATTTTCAAAGCCCATGAAGGCAATTAGATACTTTGAGAATACTGAGATTTTTGTTGTTGTTGTTATTGAGTTGTATGAGTTCTTTATATATTTTGGATATTAACTCATTAAAGGATATAGGATTTGCAAGTAGCTTCTCCCACTCAGTAGGTTGTCTTTTCTTTTAGTTGATGGGTTTCCTTCACTATGCCAAAGATTTTTGGTTTGATGTAGTCTCATTTGCTTGTTTTTGCTTTTGTTTCCCTTGCTAGGGGAGACAGATTTAAAAAAAAAAAATCACTAAGACCAGCTTACTGCCTATGTTTACAGTTTCATGTCTTATTTTCCAACTCTTATTCAAGTCTTAAACTGATTTTGACTTGGTTTTTGTGTATGCTGTAACACAGTTGTCCAGTTTCATTCTTGACATGTGGCTGTCTAGTTTTCTCAGAATCATTTATTGAAGAGACAGTCCTTTCTCCACTGTATAATCCTTGCCCCCTTTATCATAGAGAAATTAACTATATATGCATGGGGTTTATTTTAGGGTTTTCTACTCTGTTCCATTCACCTATGCATCTGTTTTAATGCCAAAACCATACTGTTTTGATTACTATGGCTTTGCACTACAGTTTTAAATAAGAGAGCATGATACCTCCAGCTTGTCTTTTCTCAAGACTGTTTTGGCTCCTTAGGGTCTTTTGTTGGTTGCATACAAAGTTTAGAATCATACGTTCTAGTTCTGTGAAAAATGCCATTGGCATGTTGATAAGGATTACACTCAATCTGTAGACTGCTTTGGATAATATGGAATTTTAATAATATTAATTCTCCCTATCCATGAGCAGAATACATTTCTACTTATTTGTGTCTTCAATCTTTTTTTTTTTTTACCAATATTTTATAGTTCTCAGTGTACAAGGTTTTTATCTCCTTGGTTATGTTTATTCTTAGGTATTTTAGTTTTTGATGTGATTATAGATTTCCTTTCTCTGATAGTTTGTTATTAGTGTATAGAAACACAACAGATTTTTATATGGTAATTTTATGTCCTGCCATTATATGAGTTCATTTATTAGTTCTAACAGTTTTTGGTTGGAGCCTTTAGAGTTTTCTATATATAATATCATGTCATCTGCAAATAGTAAAACTTTTAGATCCCTTCCAATTTATATGACTTTTATTTATTTTTCTTGCTTAATTGCATACTTCCAATACTACGTTGAAGTGGGAGAGTGGGCATTCTTCTCTTGTTCCTGAACTTTGAGGAAAAGATTTTAGCTTTTCAGCAGTGACTATGATATTAGCTGTGGGTCTGTCATATATGACCTTGATTATGTTGAGGTACATTCCCTCTATACTCACCCAACATCATAAATGGATGTTGAATTTTGTCAAATGCTTTTCTGAATCTGTTGAAATGATATGATTTTTATCTTTCATTTGTTAATGTGGTATACCACACTGATTGACTTGCTGATGTTGAAACATCCTTGAATCCCTGGAGTAACTCTCACTAGATTGTGGTGAAAGATCCTTTTAATGTATTGCTGAATTTGGTTTGGTAATATTTTGTTGAGGAATTTTGGGTCTATGTTTGTCAGGGATATTGGCCTATAATTTTCTTTTCTTGTGGTGTCTTTGTCTGGTTTTGGTTTCAGGGTAATGCTGGCCTCATAAGACAAGTGTGGAATCTTTCCCTTCTGTTCAATTCTTTGGAAGAGCTTGAGAAGAACAAGTGTATTAAATCTTTGAAAATTTGGTATAATTCACCAATGAAGCCATCTGGTCCTGGACTTTGCTTGTTGGGAGGTTTTTGTTAGTGATTCAATCCCCTTTTTAGTAATAAAACTATTCAGGCTTTCTATTCATGACTCATTCTTGGAAGATTGTGAATTTCTAGGAATTTATCCATTTCTTCCAGGTTGTCCGATTTGTTGGCATATAATTGTTCATAGCAGCCTGTTATGAGTCTTGCATTTTCTTCATATCAATTGCAACTTCTCTTTCATTTCTGATTTTGAGCCCACGCTCCTTTTTTCTTGGTGAGTCTAGTAAAGGTTTGTCAATTTTTTTTTATCTGTTCAAAGAACCAGCTCTTAGTTTCACTGATCTTTTGTAATGTCTTTTTAGTGTCTATTTCATTTATTTCTGCTCTGATCTTTATTATATCCTTCCTTCCACAAACTTTGGGCTTTGCCTGTTCTTCTTTTTCTAGGTGTAAAGTTAAATTGTTCAGGTGTAAAGTTAAATTGTTTGAAATTTCTCTTCTTTCTTGAGGTAGGCCTGTATTGCTATAATTTCCCTCCCAGAACCACTTTTGCTATATCCCACAGATTTAAATTGGTCATATCTGTTTTAATTTTTCTCTAGGTATTTTTTAATTTCACCTTTGATTTCTTCTATGACCAGTAACATGTTAATTATCATGTCTTTTGTAGTTTTTCTAGTTTTTTTTTCTTGTAATTGATTCATACTATTATGGTTGGAAGAGATGCTTGATACGATTTCAACCTTCTTGAATTTATTGAGATTTTTTTTGTGTGTGTCCTAATATGTGATCTATCCTGGAGAAGGTTCCATGTGCCCTTGAGAAGAATATGTATTCTGATGATTTTAGATGTAATGTTCTGTATGTATCTACTAAGCCCATCTGATCTAATGTGTAATTTAAGGCCATTGTTTCTTTATTGATGTTCTGTCTCAATGATCTATTCATTGATGTAAGTGGGGTGCTAAAATCCCCTACGATTATTATTATTTCTGTTAATTTTTCCCTTTAGGTCTGTTAATATTTGCTTCAGAAATTTTGGTGCTCTTATGTTGTGCATATATTTTTATAAATTTAATCCATTTACATTTAAAGTAAGTAATGATAGATATGTACTTACTAACCTTTGGTAAACTGTTTTCTGACTGTTTTTGTAGTTCCTCTCTTTCTTTCCTTTCTCTTCCCTTTAGTTTCATGGCTGTATTTAGTGTTATGTTTGGATTCTTTTCTCATTAAATTTTTGCTTTGTGGTTATCATAAGGTTCACATATATCACTCTGTGTGTAAATGATAGTCTATTTTAAGTTGATAACAACTTAAAGTTGAACACATTCCAAAACTCTACATTTCTACTCCCCCTTCATGTTTTATGTTTTTGATATCACCTTTTATATCTTTTTATTTTATATATCCTGAGCTACTTATCATAGTCTTAGTTAATTTTACTTCTTTTGTCTTTTAACCTTTCTTTGTTGTGAAGAGTTCATCTACTTTTCAGATCTTTTCCAGAGGGAAAGGATTCATATGTAGCTGTGATTTGGTGGATCCATGGAAAGAAATGAGTTCAGGATTTCCTACACTACTCTCCTACTCATACCCCATCACTTATTTACCTTTATATGTGTAATATATATATTACACAGATAAGTACCATATTCTTAAAAATAAAGATGATATGTATGTACCAAGCATTTGGTGCACAGAATTTCAATTATTTTCTTAGTATGTCTGTAATAGGAAGTTATGGTTTGTAGTTTAATTATAAAAAAGGAAATCTTTCATTAATTTCAAATATTTCCTTAACTGTGACTCAAACTTCATCTGGGCATGAAAAGGAGCATGGGAACAAATTCTTTTAAGTAAATTTATGACAAAATCACCAAAGGACAGAGTTTAATATATTTTAATAGAGGTATTGAGGGCTTTTACAATCCAAAACATTGTAAGATTGACGAGATCCCTTGCATACTTGTCAGTCCAACCATTTTATTTTGTAAATTAAAAACAAAAACAAAAACTCAAAATGAATGAGGAACTTCTTCAAAGTTAGTTAAGCAAGTTCTTGCTACAGAAAATGTGGACCAGCAACAACATTGCCTAATAACCTGTAGGAAATTCTCAATCTTAGTCCCTACCCCAGAATTATTGAAAGAGAATGTGTAGTTTTACAAGACCCCCCACATGATTTATAATGCACTGAATGGGGTTCCTGGGTGGTTCAGTTGGTTGAGCATTTGATTCAATTTAGCTCAGATCAGGATCCCATTGTTGTGTGATGGAACCCCACGATTCACTCTCTCTCTCTCTCTCTCTCTCTCTCACTCTCCCTCTCTCTCTCTCTCACTCTCCCTCTCTCCCCCACACATACTCTCTCCCTCTAAAATAATTTTTTTAATGAGAAACACCAAAATAAGCAGTAACAAGTTTGAGCTAAAAAGGAGACCTGTTCTTACTCTTTGTCTGATTCCTCCACCTCATTATACCACACTCTAGCAAGAGGATGAACTTGTAATAACAGAAAGATAAACTTTCCTTATTCTATTTGTATTTTCCCTCATGTAGGTTATGTTTGTATATACATATACACATACTGCAGAGACATAAAAAGACTTCTTCCAAGTTGTGCCTCCTTTTTTCAATCTTAGACTGGCCATTTCATAAAAAGACCAGGTTGATATTCTGAAATTCTGTAAAAGTTATCAAACACAAGAAGAATCAGCAATAGATACAGAAGTGATCTATGATGAAGATGATGATGGTGGTGGTGATAATAAAGATGTCTGTATTCTGTATAACATGGAGTCACATAAATTCATGAAGATTCATATAGTAATGAGTTTGAAAAGAACTGAAAATGCTGTGCTAATAGCCCTATGCTGCCCTTAAATGAGTGCATAACTTTTCCTCTGACCTGAGTAGTATGTCATTGGAAGAAAAATACATGTGAAATACATTTGGGATCAAGAACAGCAGAGCTTCTCGGACAGCATGTCTCTGCAGCAATGCAGATGGGAGGAAGCTGCCACAGGTTAAACCAATTACCCTACACTAAACTTAATTGAGAAATAATTTATAGAAGGCAAGAAATGTTAATTGAACAATGAATCACTTAGACTGAAGGATAAAATACATGTGGATTGATCACTAGAAAGCAAACAAAAGATTGAAAAGAGCTTAGGAGGGCTTGAGTACCTTGAAACTTAAAGCCACTAAATAAAGAACTTCATGACAGGACTATCAAACATTAGAGCAAGAAACTAAAAGAGGTTGTCAAATCCCAGTGCATGGCCTGGATGTAACAGATGTTTGTGTTTATGTTCAATTATTTCATGTAAGTAGAGTACTGGACTAGGAGAATTCTACAGTACTTTTTTTTTAACAATGTTCTTTAAATACTTTTTCCCCCTTAGGCACATTACCCACAAGAAACTAATACAGCTGTCATTTCAATGGTTGATACATACTAGTGTGGTGGGCATTAGTTAATTTCCTACAGGGCTCTCGAAGCTATTCAGGCTACATTTAAGGAGATGGCTGATGAGAGACAGAGTTATGCCTGGTCATCAGCTCAATAGAAATTGGTATAGAATTAAACACAAATCTAGTGCAATGTCAGAAGGGAATTCTGGTCAAATAGTGTTTATGTCACACTAAATTGTGTTACAAGATTAGGAGAAGGAGAGCTAATAGCAAAACACTCAGTTGACTTAAGATCTGTCATCATACCTGTATGCCATTGAAAATATAATTGTATTTATCGAACAGAAATCTTTATTATTTTTTGAAGCAGAGACTTATTTAGAAACTTTGATATTTTTGTTCATTTTTAAGTAATATGGTGTGACTTGGTCACCATCTTCTAGTTCTCCAACTCTCTAAATTCTATGGCTCCTGGTAAAATAATCTGACAGCCTGACTTTAGCCTTTAGTTGATGTTAGAATGGAAGATTTCCTGAACCTTGTATTTCCCCTGGGAGACAGCACAGAGTAGTAGAGAGGGCTTGGCAGTCAGACATAATTCTGACTCTGCCCCTTCTTAGCTCCTAACCACAAGCAATACTACATCTAATTTTCAGCTTCCTCATCCTCTTTGCATCTCAGATTATCCTTCATCAGTTTGTTGTAGAGATTAAGTGGAGTAATCAAAGTAAACTGCACAGTGCCTGTACATAAAAGGAAAAAAAAAAAATAGCTGGGAGCTCTTTTCTCCCTTCTAATCTGTGATACTAGATTTCTTCAAACAAAAATCTAAAGTGGCTACAGTATATAATTTATGGGAAAACAATAACTTTTTCCATTTTGAATAATTTACTATTATAAATTGTTGAGCATGAGTCACTAGGACCATCTAGCTAACTCTTCCTGAACAGAAGGGGACATATGCACCCCCATTAAAAATTTTAAAAAGTAAAAAAAAAAAAATCCAATAAAAAAATTCCAAAAGAAACAAAAACCAAAATCACAGAAAATGTAATTTCTAATTGTGTAGTTTTCTTAACTTTCAAACTTTGGTCTTCCCACACCTCACCCCATTATATTTTTCTGTAAGGTTGGACTCAATTTAGTGACTGTTCTTACTCTGGGATATGATGACCTTATTTTTATGGAAAATTGCTTTGAATTTTCTTAAGGTAACAGCCATTCAAGCGTAAACACACACTGTAATTTGTTTTTGGCTTTGTTTTGCCAGGAGAGGTTGTGCATGTTTTCAGAAAGCATCTTTCCCTTTCACTGCTTGTTTTTCCTAAGAGATCAGACTGGCGGTGTTATTTTATGTGTTACTTTATGCTTTGTGATTTTTCTGTGATTGACTTCTTGCACTTAAAGCTAAAGGGATTTACTGATGTTAACTCAGGTTTTTTCTTTCCCATGAAAGCTCAAGCTTTAACTAGGCAAATCACAGATTGATAAGGATGCTTCACATTCTATACTGCATCAGGAGATGCATAGGACTTTGCAGCAAGAATTTTGGAAATCAGTCAGGAAAAGTTAAACACACATTTGTTAACATCATTCTTTAGCTTGCTACAGATTTCCAGAGTTTGTTGAGAATATACCTCTTGACCCCTAAGAACCATAATGAATTGGCTAGTTTTCCTTGTGCCATTGTTGCTTCGTTCTAACATGAAAGATCTAAACTAGATGAGAAAATGACTTAATAAATGTGAAAACTTTTATCTAATATAAAGTGTCTTTAATATGTACTATGCAGCCTCCAAAATGGCCCCATAATCCCTGTTTCCTGGTATTCATGTCCCTGTGTAGTGTCCTCTCATATTAAATAGGACTGGCTTATTTAACCTACAGGATATTATGGAAATGATGGTGTGTGATTTCCAAGGTTAGATGATAAAATATACTACACTTTATGTGCTGATCTCTTCAGGATAATCTGCTCTATAGGAAGCCAGCTTCTATGACAGGAGCACACACAAGAAGTCCTTAGAAGATATACAGAAATCTTGATTGTAACCTCCTAAGAGACTGAGCCAGAATCACCCAGTTAACCCATTCTCAAATTTATGACCCACAGAAACTGTCCAAGATAATAAATCACTATTTTTGGCATAAGCCAGTAAGTTTTGGAGCAATTTTTTATAGTTAACAAACAGAAAATGGTGGTTCATTCACTTATTCATCCAGTGTTTACAGATTATCTTGTACCAGGCACTGTACTAGAAGGTTGGATACAAAGACAAAGAAGCATGCAATTTACAGACCAAAAAAAATGTAAAAATAAAACAAAAAAATACTTTTCTTGGCATACTGTGTTGTAATGACTTTGATTGTAAAAGCGTCATTGCTATAATTCTTTAATCTATGATTAAATAGCATTTATAAAATCCTTGGGCAAACACGAAGTGGAAGGAAAGAAATTTCCCTCAGCAACCTGGATAAATGCATTGTGATTATTAGAACTTTCATTTTCTTTCAAAATGAATCCACGCTAAGTAATTAATTTGATTAAAAACATGTCTCATGATCAGAATCAAATGTTCAAACTTTGACCAGAGGGTTTTGACCTTAGATTCATTCTTCACCAGAGAGACAGTCTAAGAGAAGGTATCATAATTAGTTAGCAGGAATAGTAAAAGTAAATGCAAATAAAACAAAACACAGAGAACAAAGCTATCATTATACAAATGATGAATCTTACCAAAATTTGAAAACATCCATAACAAGTTAGAATAGTTATATAAATCTGAGTTTCAAGAATTACAGAGCGTTATGCTCTAGACACCAAGTTGATCACTAGTCTAATACATTTTACAGATATAGCAAAAGCTGCAGATAAATTACTTTACTGTAAGTCACAGAACTAGTTAATTCAAGACGCAGAAATACAACACAGAGTTTCAATGCAGATTATTTTCCAAACTCCTAAAGTGGCATCTTTGGCTGCTTAAGATCACAAATAACAGAAATGAGGCTCAACTCACTGCTCTGTAAATTCTAATTTATGTTGATGCCATAAACTTTCTGTTGTTCCCTTAGTAGGAATGTCAAATGTCTATTTGATACACAATATACAAAAAGTAAAATAACTTTTCTTATCTCACAAAAAAGAGATAATCTTGTGAATCTGAAAATGTCACTTCAGAAACCTGTATATTCCTTCAAAACTACACTTTAGAGAGCATAAATAATAGAGATCTTGCCACAGGGCAATAAGGCCCTAAAGTATAACTTTTCAAACAGCAGTTGTTCCCATGTTTAGATTAAAAAAAACAAGATCTATAAAGCTGCTAAAAATGAGGTGCTAGAACTGGGTGTACTTTGATATTCAAAACTTTTTCACAGGAAAAACTGACAGAGTCTGACAATAGCATCTGTCAGAATCTTTTACTATCTGACATTGCTCGGAAGGTAAGAACTCAAAGCCTGGAATACCCAGGTTTCACATACTTGTTTCATAATAAAATTTTAGGCCATAACATAGTGTCAAAATGAATTTCATGATGTTCATTATTGTTTTATTCTTAGTACTATTTACTGTTTCTTAGGTTTAAAATTAATATTCAAGGTGTTAAAGAAAATTTGGAAACAATACTTTGTTTATAATTTCAGTGCACAAATAGCATTATTCCATGTATTAATCTAATAAAAAAGATAATAATCTTCACTTCATCTTTAAAATAAACAAACTAAACCACCCTCAGGGTAGTTTTATTACTGCCCAATTATAATTCACCTTAAGTCCACTTAAAATTTAAAAATTCTACTTTATGTTTATATTCATGTATGTTTATATTCATATATTAAGTATGACTTAATAAGCAAAAGGTTTCCAAGTTCTCAAAAATAATTTTTGGGAATCAAGTAAATTAAATTTATATAGTTACTCAAATTATTTTGATTACTTCAATATAGTTTAGGGTGTTGCCCAAACTCCTTTACATTTTTTATATTGAAATCACAAGTCTAAAGTCAATTGTGTATTTTAAATTATAAATTTTAATCTAATAAAATCTCAGCTACTCTAATATGTCAAATTCTCTTAAATATTATGAACATTTAAATGCCAATTACATATATTACTCTTAACCCTACCACCAAAGTATGAATACCTTTGGTTTGATTTATTTTCTCATTTCTATTTTCAATTCTAACTATTCCATACTGAAAAGATACTTATCCAATAAGGAAACATTTTGATGTGTTGTTTGTTATCACACTAATCTGGGGTTACTTATCAGTCGTTAAATGGTAGGATATTGGGAGGGAAGGGCTACATATATCTAGAGTGATACTTTCTCCATCAAAGACAGATACACTGAGCCATTTTTTATCTTCACTTTCCTAACTAAGGAGTCAAAGTCTATACTTTTCTCTAAGATAGGATGTTAACTTTCATGAGTTAAGATTTTATAATCCAATATCGTATTTCACTATATAATTACATACTGCTAATATTGCAAATAACTGTCTTTACTGAATTTCTCAGTTCATTTTTCATATTTACTTATGTTCATTTTTCATATTTACAATTAAGGTTATGTTAATGACATTCAATTGTATTTTCCATGTGCTTCATAACTTTGATGATACACAACTCTGATGTCAGCAAATGAAAGGTGGAAGAGAGATTTGTAAAAGAATCTATACAGAAGTGCAGAAAACAATTATACAATTGTAAGGTTTGTGGTACATTTAATACTATAATTGGGCCCCACCTCCTGGAATGGTTGAGCAGAGTTGGCTACCTGTGGATGTTTATGAAACACTTTGCCACAATTAGATCTATCAGAGTGAGGACATGTTTCATACATTCTTTGTATCATTCCTTTTGACTGGATATATTTCCTTATTTACAATTTTCATAATTATCATAAAAAGGCATATTTATTTAGCTTGTGAATTTAACCTTTTATTGAAAGGAATCTTTATAAAGTCGAATACTGTCTCCGTGGTAAGAAGAAAAAATTGGAAATTAAATTATAGACAATAGAAAAGTTTTATTTCTGGTGCCATGTCAGTGACAAGGAACAATTTCTTAAAAGAGATAGTCATGGCAAGAATGTTATCCTGAGAAATAAGACACTTTAAATACCAACCGAGTTGTGTACTTCCGTCTCATATTAGTTTGTTAGGGCCGTCGTAATAAAGTAACACAAACTGAGGACTTAAAGTGCAGAAATTTCCTTGTGGTTCTGAAGACAAGAAGTCTGAGATCAAGGTATCAGCAGGGTCATGATCCCTCTGAAAGTACTAAGGAAGGATGTTCTAGGTCTCTCTCCCAAATTGTGGTAGCTCCTTGACTGTGGAAGCATAGCTGCAATGGAATTTTCCCTATGTGCTTGTCTATCTCTATGTCCAAAATTTCCCTTTTCATAAGAACACCAGTCATATTGGATTAGGGCCCATCCTAAAGACATCATCTTCACTAATTACATCTGCAACAGCCTTATCCAAAACAGGTCACATTCTGAGGTTCTGACAGTCAGGACTTCAACATAAGAACTTTGTGGGGGACACAATTCAAGTCTAACAGCAGAACGACCTCAGTGCTATTTATGACTGTTTTCCATAGTGGCTGTACCAATTTACATTTCCTACTAACACTGTATAAGTGACAAGTCATCATTACTCTGGGAGTATAATGGCCTGAGACTTGAGATTTAAAAGTCTTTCCTGGTGGTGAAAAATCTAATTCAGGGGTGCTGGAGATGCTATTGAGAAACAAGTCACTGACTCACACGTGAGGGAATATTTAAGATTCCTAGTAGCAGTAATTCAAAATACTTTTTCCATAAAGCAGAGTAAATTACAACTGTTACAACATTAGACTCTTCTGTGCAGCAGTAAAATCTCTAGTGTCATGGATTGGGAAGGGTTCAATGCTCATGGACTGGAAGAATTAGTGTTGTTAAAATGTTTATGCTACCTAAAGCAATCTACAGATTCAATGAAATCCCTATCTAAATCCCAAAAGCATTTTTCATAGAACTAGAACAAATGATTCTAAATTTTTATGGAACCACAAAGGACCCTGCACAGTCAAAACAGTCTTGAGAAAGAACAAAGCTGGAAGTATCACATTCTCCGATTACAAACTGCACTACAAAGCTATAGCAACCAAAACAGTATGGTACTGGCATAAAAGCAGACACACATCAATATAATAGAATAGAGAACTCAGCAATAAATCCATACTTATTTGGTCAATAAATTTACAACAAATGAGGCAAGAATATATAATGGAGAAAGGACAGCCTCCACAATTATTTACGTTGGGAAAAATGGACAGCAACATGCAAAAAAAGTAAAACTAGACCACTACCTTACACCATACAGAAAAATCAACTCAAAATGGATTAAAGATTTGAATTTAAAACCTAAACTATAAAAATCCTCAAAGAAAACATGGTAGGCTCCTTGACACCAGTCTCATTGATTGTTTTTAATCCATCTTCCAAAGCAAGAGAAACAAAAGCAAAAATAAATGTTAGTAGATCAAAGACAATTTATTGAATGGGAGAAAATATTTGTAAATCATGTATCTGGATAAGGGTTTACTATCTAAAATATATAAATAACACCCACAAGTAAAAAAAAAAAAAAAACACCCCAATTAAAACATGGGCAGAAGATAGATCTGAAAGACATTTTTCCAAAGAAAACATACAGATGCCCAACATCACTAATCATCAGGGAAATGAAAATCAAAACCACAAAATATAACTTCACACCTGGTAGAATGGCTATTGTCAAAAAGATAAGAAACAATAAGTGCTAGGGAGGATGCAGAGGAAAGGGAAGGAACCCTTTTACAATGTTAGTAGGAATGTAAATTGGTACAACCACTATGGAAAACAGTATGGAGGGTCCTCAAACAATTAAAAATAAAACTACCATATTATCCAGCTATTCAACTTCTGGGTATTTATCTAAAGAATACAAAAATAGTAATTTGAAAAGATATGCACCCCTATGTGCACTGCAGCATTATTTACAATAGCCAAGACATAGAAACAACCAAGTATCTATGGATGAACAGATAAAGAAAATGTGATACACACACACAGTTATATATATATATATATATATATATATATATATATATATATATATATATATAAAATACACACACACACACACACACACGCACACCTGCACACAATGGAATATTACTCAACTATAAAAAAGAGGGAAATCTTGCCATTTGTGACAATACAGATGGATCTTGAGGGAATTACATTAAGTGAAATGAGTCAGACAGAGAAAGACAAATACTATATGATTTAACTTATTTGTGGTATCTAAACAAAACAAAACTAATAAAAAAAGAGAACAGTTGATAGCTACCAGAAGGGAAGAGTTTGGGGTGTGGGCAATATGGGTGAAGAGATTCAAATTACATGTTGATAGATGGTAACTAGATTTATGGTAGTGATCACTCTGCAGTGTATACATATACAGAATTATAATGTTGTACACTTGAAACTTAAATAATGTTATATGCCAATTTTACATCAATAAAAAAACTATCAAAACAAATAAAGTTAAATATTATGAAAAAAATTATGTGCAAAGTAGAAGCTTTACCCAGAGAAACATAAATTAAATTTTGCTCATCTCTAGGTGTGACAACTTCTATGGAACTCATTCTATTGGGTTTTCTTAAAAAGTTTGTAAATAATTGAAATGGCTATATTAATAAAATTTATACAAAATTTGGAGAATTTCTAAAGAACTTCTGAAAAACTAAGTGGTATGTGTTAACCATCTAGTCTGTATTAAATCTGATCCTTTTAAGGTCTAAAAAAAAAAAAATGACCTAGAAGTCTATGATTCTCCTCAGGGTATCCCAACTTATCACCTAATTTTACTGATAATCCTTTAGTAAGTGCAATAACCATTCCAAACCTAAAGCACCTGTACAGGGTAGGCTGACTCGAAGAACTCTGACATATTGAAGAATCCAACAGCCATGTCCTCAATACAGCAAAGTGGAGCCCTATTTTAGAAACAGATATAGGCTCTTCCATTACAAGAATCTTCTTCCCAAGAACTGAGAATCTGATCACATCAACTTCAATTTCATTCCTACCTCTTGTTAACTATTTTTATGGCTTTATTGTGCAACTGGATGAGGCTTAGCTGACCTACTGTTTATTTGAGTTGGCTTTCCAGTCTTTGGTTTGGATGCCTGCTTTGCCAAGTGTTAGACTGTAGTTGTGTAAGTACATTTACTACAGATTTAGCTCTTCTGTCCTTTCTGGCTCCCTAGGAAATCAAGGCTTTGTCTCACCTGCACTGTAAAACGAGAAGGCTACCAGAATTTTGGATTTGGGATTGGTGCTCTGCTGCCCCCTACTGGCCCTAGGCCACACTTTACATAGAAAAACAATCTTGTCAAAAGCCAAGCATTTCTCAAGGGACTATTCTTTTAAGAGCTCAATCAAAGATCTACAAAGTTGACCAATAAAGAGAAAAGTTCTCAATAATATGTATTGAGAACTTATATTCCCAAGCACTATTCTTGGCCTTTTGTACATATTTATGATTTAATCATCTTGACTTCTTTGTGAGATAACTGTTACAACTCACTAGATAAACTGTTTGAAGGGAGAATTGGAGACATTAAATGATGTGCCTAATAAATTACACATATGTCATGCCTGGGCTTTAATTTTTTTACAGATGTTTGTGCCTGATTTGCTCTGACTCAGGACACATGTTCACCAACTCCCTTGGCTCTGAGTAAATTCTCAAATGCTCAAAATATTTTATTCTCAGCAACAGGGTTAAAATTCAGGTTCTGGTAGCAGTTCAAATTATGTTTTCTCTACTGTTCTTAAGACATAGAGCAACGCTACAATAGAAAATGAACATTGGGTGTAAAGTTCAAAAGCCTGGATATAAATTTCAGGGCTGCTCCTTGGGCAAGTCATCTAACCGGCTGGAGTCAGTTTCCTCGAATGTAAAAAAGAGGACACTGCTCTTTCTATCCCAGCGGGGAGTTGTGTGCATTGTATACACAGCACTGAGAATTTAGCTCTGCAGAAGTACCTGGACCTCTCTCACACATCCCATTCTAGATTCCCTAATGCATACACACGTATTGATTTTATTAAGGATCGCAGATTACACATGAAAGAAAGAACACTAATATTTCCCATTGAACAACAGTGTTTTTTTTTTTTTATTTTTTATTTTTTTTTAAATTTTTTTTAATGTTTATTTATTTTTGAGACAGGGAGAGACAGAGCATGAACGGGGGAGGGACAGAGAGAGAGGGAGACACAGAATCTGAAACAGGCTCCAGGCTCTGAGCTGTCAGCACAGAGCCCGACGTGGGGCTCGAAATCACGGACCGCGAGATCATGACCTGAGCTGAAATCAGATGCTTAACCGACTGAGCCACCCAGGCGCCCCGAACAACAGTGTTTATATTTTAAAATTCAAATAATGACTATATTATTATAGTATGTTATATTATTATATTAATCAATACACAAAGAAAGATGTAAACAGGAGAAAAAAATAACTATTGATGCAGGAGCTTACTCAAATGAAAAGACATGAACCTAAATGCTTTTTAATTTTATTATTTTAATTCAAATATAATCCATACTCCCTACCAAATAAGTTATAAGGCCACTACTACTGCCACCACTGTTACTACCACAATTATTACAAGATAGAAAAAGAAAGAAATGATGTTATTAATTTTGCTTCAAGATGTATAATTATCACACAGGATGTTTACAAACTTCCTACAAAAGCACACAGAAATCACTGTAATCTTTATATAATATGTAGTCAACTTTTTTTCTGGGAAATATTATCAGTAACAACACCAACTTTCTTCTCCTATTTATGCTATTCCCATGAGAATTAGTTCACCTGTGGTTAATATTTTTTCTTTTCATTTACATTTTAAAACATAAACTAAGGGAAATAAGTAATATTATTTCAAACACAGAATACTTGTAAATTAATACTTATGACTATCAAACAACTTAAGAGAAGCACATGCAAAATCCAATCTAACCAATTCAGTCCCTTTTTAAAATTTTTATTTTTTAAAGTTTTTTTTTTGAGCCCCAACATGGGGCTTAAACTCTGAGATCAAGAGCCACATGCTCTCCCGACTGAGCCAGGTAGTTGCCTCTTACCCCTTTTTTAAAAACCACTTTTAATTTACATATATCACTTACAAGGTAAAGTCAAATCTCCTTCAAGGGACATAAAAATCTTTTCATGATCAAGTTCCTGCTTATCTGTTTGTGTTTCTTATCCATTCCCTACCTTATACTTTACAATTCCATCATATAAAACCTATAAAATTTCAAGATTAGAACATTACATCCTTGTCAACTGCTCATCCCTCTCCATTCCTGGGTTTCTCTGTAATCCCTTTCTTCATTTAGAGAAGTTTTATTTAGTCTTCAAGAGCCACTATTATTTGTGTAAAAAACCTTTCCAGGAAATCATCCCTAACCTTTCTCACCAATCCAGGCAATGACCAATCTAGTCACAATGATAAATTATATTTAGTTAACAATATAATTCTAGCTCTAGGCTAAGCATGTAACATATTAATTATGTAATCTGTACAATAACCGTATAAAGTAGTTTGTATTATTATTCCTTTATGCATAATGAAATAAAAACACAGAAAGGTTAATTAACTTGCCAAAGACCACACAGCTAGTCAGTTGCAAAGCTGAGAATCCAAATTCAATTAGTCTGGCTCCAGAGTCCATTAGCTTTAACATCTCTGCAAATACTATTTCTCATGTACAACAACACTCTGCTCAAATGATCCCTTCAAATATTCATCTCCAGCCAAGTTTTACCAGGGGAAAAAATGTAGTCATTCATATTTCTATCTATAGCATATTACATGTTAGAGTTATCAATATATGTTTGCTGAACATAACCATGTCTTATTTTTTAAATTAGGTTATTTTTTTAACTACATCAAACTTTTTAAGGGGAAAAATGTATACTTACTGGAATAAAGAATATATAATAAAAATTGTTCTTCTGAAAAGAATTTAGATAACTTAATAAAAGCTATATATAATAATTTAATAAAAAATTAAATTTGCAGATATTAAAATAAAACATATAATTTTTTCAACATTTTTATAAACCCATGCAATAATATGATGAAAAATTTTATGAACACAGAGACTCTAACACACCTCCCTAGGGGAAGGTTGTCTTTCCTTGGCTATTTAGAATCAATGGCACAGACTAAGCAAATAGATCACTAAGACTCATGATTAAACATTAAGTCTAACTCTGAACTTCCTAGTAACAAGCAAAAGTATGAAATATAATATGTACCTGTGTGTTTCCACTATAATTAGTCTTAATTAAAATCATAATTTTAATAGTAATTTAAATAGTAACCATAATCACATTTCAACAGCAGATATCTGTATTGATTTTTAAATTATATAGTAATATATTTCCAAATTATTTGGAGAGAGCAAAACTCTCACAAACTGAGATCATGACCAGAGCAGAGATCAAGAGTTGGATGCTTAACTGACTGAGTCACCCATGCACCTCTAGATTACAGATTTCTATACTTGTTTGCTTTTGTTCACTTGAAGCAGATATGTCTAGAGTTATTCCAAATATCTAGCTCTGAACACAAGGTAAATAAGTTCATTGGATATTGTTCTTGTGTTGACTATGTTTAACATTTCCAAATTATTTAGATAGAAAACATAATGTTGATGTCTAACAAATAATATACATATAAGTATTTTAAAATCCTGCCATAAATAATATTATGTAGTTTTCTACATTGTTAATATGCTGTGTTACAGAATTATATCAAGATTTTTAAGATTTCTGAGCACTCAGACCAAGTATGCTTATATGCTGCAACTCTGAATGCCAGGAAAAAGTAAAACTTAACTTCAATATAATTCTTACATTGGAATCAAGCACTTAACCTGTTCATCTTTATAATGAACCAAAACAAAGGAATGGTTTCCTCTGAGTTGCAAACATCTGTTGCTATAAGAAAAAGATAGAGAGACAGAGAGAGATCATTGTAGAGGCCTGAGCACAGTTTCTTTATCTGACCAAAACAGTCTAAACATTCCTCTCAGCATGACTAAACTTTAGACAAGTTTCCTTCTGACTACAGGCCCCTGACCTCCCTTTCCTTAGAGCATTTATTTTGGACAACTTGTGATGGGTATTAAATGGAGGGCACTTGTTGGGATGAGCACTGGGTGTTACATGTAAATGATGAATCACTGAATTCTACTCCTGAAACCAATATTACACTGTATGCTAACTATCTTGAATTTAAATTAAAAACAAATAAATAAATAATAAATAAAGTCAGATTATAAATCCTTCCTAAACTCCTTTGAGATATAAATCTTGGACTCTTGCCATTTTTACAACTCAAGAATATCTTTCTCAAGGCCCTGGAAGCCAAACCCTAAAAATGTAAACATCAAGAACGATAAAGCCCCTATCAACCTATCTCTGGAGGGTAGGAGCCTAAATCCCAAGGGCAACAAGGAGCAGAGATGGTGTAATGACTGTCAACCTGCTCCCGAAAGCCCTGTAGTACTTTTCTGTAAAATTTTTTTAATGTTTATTTTGTTGAGAGAGAGCACGAGACAGAGCTCGAGAGGGGAAGGGTAGAGAGAGAGGGAGACACAGAATCTGAAGCAGACTCCAGGCTCCAAGCTGTCAGCACAGGGCATGATATGGGGCTAGAACACAGGAACTGTGAGATCATTACCTGAGCCGAAGTCAGATGCTTAACCAACTGAGCCACCCAGGCACGCCCCGTCCTGTAGTACTTTTCTACTAGTGGACCTCAGCATGCTTAAAAACTCTCCCACTTTTTCTTTCAGTAGAATTCAGCTCAATCTCTCTCCCCTACTGCAATAACCATGAATCTTCTTTGCCTATTTAACTTGTCTATTGCAATTATTCTTGGACATATCAAACACTGTCTATACAAATAAAGCACTTTAATTTTTCTTTCTTCATATAATTCCTTCTAGAGTTAGCAACTGTATAGAGTACTTTTTTGAAAAAGCAACTTCTTTGAGCTCTCTTAACCAAGTTAGTTTATAGGAATGCTGGATATAGTATAATTATAAATATCGTGGGCAGTCATGTTGAATATGCCTAATACATTAGCGCAACATAATCTTTTTTTAAAATACATATTTTATAAGACAAGCTAATTTCTGTTTCTCTGCATTCCATTAATTTTTTTCTAGCTTGATTCAGTAATTTCTCTAATTTGTTTTGCTGATTTTTAGTGGCCTTTTGTAGCAACTTATATAAAGTTTTCTCTCCCAACTGCTCTCTCATTCTTAGTTGTTCTGATGTAATAATATTATTGCTATTTCTATCATTTTATTAATGAAAATATTAATATAAATTGGGATGCAAGGTAACAAACTATTTAAATAATTTCCTTAATTTTGCCTTGCCTCCCAGAAAATAATACCAGGAAAAGCAGTAAATAAAAATAAATGCAAATAAATACATGCTATGTTAGAAGGTTTTAGGTACCATGTAAAACAACAACAACAACAAAGTAAATCAGGGTAAGATATCTTGAGAGAGGGAGGGAGAGATATTTTGAAAGAGAGAGAGATTGATTCATCTTTGTCAAGGACATTTTTGGCAGTGGAGCAACTACTGCCATACCCTTGCCCTCATGTATCCAGTTGAAGAACGCACAGCAGTTCTTCACATTTTAGATGAAGAAAATTATTATAAACCAGAACTCCACAATATTCTTTATTAGTAAAAAGCCTTTGCATTATATACACCAAATAGATGGAATATTTAGTCCACATGATATGGTATTTAAAAGAGAAAAATCAAAATGTGTAATAAGACATGATATTAAGTCAATACAATTAATTATATACTCTTTTTGACAAAACAAAGACATCTTAGAAACAAAGAAATCAATATGCAAAAGGCAGGGTCCTAAATCACTGAAGAACCAAGTTCTAGAAGAAAAATGTCAAATTAAGAACTGTTCTATGTTTTTATTTTGATAACAAGTGAATGGCATTAATATTTTCAGGTTTTAAAACGTATCAGACAGTCTTTAATTTAAATGACAGAATAACTTTAGGTTTGTGGTAAATTCTCTCTTTTTTTTTCAAACAAACTAAAGATAATTCTTCTTTTGATTATTATTCCCAGGTCTTAGGTATAGTGATATTTTTTCCCTGAAATTTAATACATTCACCTTTATGCACAGATGGAACTAGTTAACATTTCTTCCATTTCTTATACTCTTCAAACCAATTTAATTTAAAAATATCGAAAGAATTCAAATTACTTACAGTGAATAATTCTGAAGAGAGTCTGGCTTTATCCTCTTAAAACAAAAAATATAAAGAATTATAAATTCATAGATATCACTGAAGAGAAAGTACAGAATGAGAGTCTAAGTCAAATAGGAATCTTTGCATGTATTCATGAGCACGTGTGTGTGTGTGCATGCTAGGTAGAGAAAAACTGGAGATTTCTGGAACACATTCACAGTGAAACAACTCAGTCAATGAGGGAAAGGATGCCCAACAAGAAACCATGACGTTGTTACCAGAAGCAGCTCGCTCAGGAATCAGGAAGGCCGTTAATAAAAAACTGAATTTCAGGGAAGCTGTCACCAATTAGCTACAGTCTTGGAGGCCAACTGAGTCACCCGCAAAAGCAGAGGCCTAACACGGAAAAGGTGGAAAAAAGGAAAAACTGTAAAAAATAGAAAGGCAGACCAAAAAGTACCGAAACCACCGGGATAATGGTCGTTGATGGTGTCTCTCTGCTTGATTGTCTTGGACTCCTTAAATCTACTTCACTTTGATACCTCTCTTAATTTTGGCAATTGATCAACAAAAAGAATTCTAAAGACATGTGAATCAAAAACTTATCAAACAGGAGTGCCTAGGTGGCTCAGTCTGTTAAGCATCTGGCTCTTGATTTCAGCTCAGGTCGTGATCTCATGGTTTGTGGGGTCAAGCTTAGTGACAGGCTCTGTGCTGACAGTGCAGAGCCTGCTTGGGATTCTTTCTCTCTCCCTCTCTCTGTCCCACCCCTGCTCGTGCTCTCTCTCTCTTTCTCTCTGTTAAATAAATAAACATTAAAAAAAATTACTTATCAAACAACTAAACTTTTTGCAAAATACACGAGGGCAATTAGGTATCCTATAAGAATTATTCTATGTAATTTAAATTCCTCTGATAGTCTAAGGTAATTAGTCCATTTTTATCAGATTCTTTTATTCATATGAGCCAGATGAAATTTCCTGGAAATTCATATATGAGGACACAATGAAGACTGATGACCATGATGCTATGTGGTAGAGAATAAAATGCATGCATTTAATCACATGACCCTTTAGAAAGAGGAAAAATTTGAAAATGTGTGGGAAGACATTTCCTCTAGTTTTTGTATTTTGCCCACACAGACACTAGTTCAAACTTTTATCAAGAGGTTCATAATCTTTTCTTTTGTCACAAAAGAAGCAATGAAAACAGTAAGATTAAAGCAGTGTATTACCACTTCCCTGAGCTAGATAGGGTCAATCAGTGTCAAAAGTGACAAGAAAAGACACCAAGGCAATATAGCTTATCAGAGGGAATCTATGGGGCCCTCAAATGAGAAAATCTTGTGAGAGCAATGAAAGAGAGAGAGGTAAAGTGACACACAAAGTGGAGGAAATCACAGTATCGATTTTAATTTTTTTTAATTTTTTTAATGTTTACTTATTTTTGAGAGACAGAGAGAGAGACAGAGAGAGATAGAGCATGAGCGGGGCAGGGGCAGAGAGGGAGACACAGAATTTGAAGCGGGCTCCAGGCTCTGAGCTGTCAGCACAGAGCCCAACACAGGGCTCGAACTCACAAACCATGAGATCATGACCTGAGCCAAAGTCAGACACTTAACCGACTGAGCCACCCAGGCGCCCCTGAATTTTTTTTAAGTAAATGATTTGTCTGTGATATGAAACTTAGTAGAAACACAGGGACAATGAGTCTAATTTTTCTGGCTTATTGTCTGTTAATCTTAATTATCTGAATATTTAATTTTCTTTACCCCTGTTTGATCAACACTTGACACAGCTGTGCCCTTATCCAATAAGGTCAAAAGACTTTTACAACCACTTTACTGAAGTATGACTGACATACAAAAAGCTGTACATATTTAATGTATATGGCTTGATCAGTTTGGAGATAAGACATACCTCTGAAACCATCACTGTAATCTATTCCATAAATGTATCTATCACCTCCAAAAGTTTCTTACTGCCCTCTGTACTTAATTTTTGTGTGATAAGAATACTTAATATAAGACTTAACTCCTTAGCAATTTTTAAGCATACGATATAGTATCATTAAATACAGATAATAATTATTAATCTTCCTCCCCCTATCTGCTGGTACTAGCATTCTGTTTTCTGGTTCTGAGTTCAACTATTTTAGATTCCTCACATAAGTGGTATCATACAGTATTTATCCTTCTGAAATGGCTTATTTCACTTAGTAGAATGTCCTCTAGGTTCATTTATGTTGCTGCAAATGACATAATTTCCTTCTTTTTCTTAAGGCTGAGTAACATTCTGTTGAATGTAGACATCACATTTTCTTTATCCATTAATGTCCACCAATGAACATTAATGGTGCATCTGTATTTTGGCTGGCCTGATTAAAGCTACAATAAACATGGGAGTGTATATAATCTCTTTAAGATCTTTCCTATTAGTAAGTGCTTAAATGTAAAAGAAAATAAACTGTCAAAGAAGAGGATATGAAAAGGAATATGTAACCTGATACATAAACCTATAAAACGAAATTTCTAAAATTCAAAAATAGGGGTGCCTGGATGACTCAGTTGGTTGAGTATTTGACTTTGCCTCAGGTCATGATCTTGTGGTTCATGGGTTCAAGCCCCGTGTCTGGCTCTGTGAGGACAGCTGAGAGCCTGAGCCTGCTTCAGATTCTGTGTCTCCCTCTGTCTCTGCCCGCCCCTCCCCCCACACTCATGCTCTGTCTCTCAAAAAATAAATAAAAAACATCAAAACAATTTTTTAATTCAAAAATACACTTTGGAATATTTACCCTGGAAATTTTGACAAATATACCATTTTGCTATTACAAAAAGGGTGGATTATTAAATAAAGCAAATAAATGTCAATCCTCATCTCATACTAGCACAAAAGTAAAATGCAGATCAATTAACATTGTTGATGCAAAATTTAAAATATTTTTTAAAATCTAAAAAGAATAGGATAATTATATGAGAACCTTTTCAGCAAGGGGAAAAAATACCAAATAAATGTGAGAGAGAAATGATTGTTGTATGTGAATATGTATGTACTTTTTCCTAAGTTATAAAATAGTTGACATAATATAAAAGGCAAATAACTGGCTAGAGAAAATTGCATAAAATATAATGGATGAACGACCAGTATCTTTTAAAGACTTTACATAAATCTATAATAGATGCAAACCCTGGTAAAAATGTATAAAGAGGGGTGCCTGGGTAGTTCAGTCTGTTAAGCATCCAACTCTTGATTTTTGCTCGGGTCATGATCTCAAGCTGGTGAGATCGAGCACCTTGGCAGGCTCTGCTCCCAAGCACAGAAGCCTTCTTGGGATTCTCTGTCTCCTAATCTCTCTGCCCTTCTCCTGCATGTTCACATGTGTGCACACACATGCATGTGCTCAATCTCTCTCTCTCTCAAAATAAATAAATAAAATATCTTTAAAAAACAAAAATATAAAAACATGTTGAACGTGTATAAAGATGTATAAAGGATATTATTAGAAAATATTAAATATGGAGTAAATGAAAATAAATGTTTAACTTCATGTTTACTTAAATCAATGTTAATTTAAATGTTTTTGAAACGATTTCTCATGCTAATATCAAAATTTGGGAAGTGTCTGTGGAAAAAACAGTCTCTTATACTGCTGGTGACAGTGCAGTTTTCCAGGAGAGTAATTTGGAAATACGTATCAACTGATATATTTAACAATATGTGTGTGTGTCTCTCTCTCTCTCTCTCTCTCTCTCTCTCTCTCTCTCTCTATATATATATATATATATATATATATATATACATATATATATATATATGTTAAAAGGTGTTTTGCCTGATGATTACACTTTACACTACACTGATTACTAGAAATCAATCCCAGGAAATAATCACAAATACACCAAAGCGTTATTAGCTACAAGAATATATATTGGTACACTATAGATAATAGTAAAATATTAAAAACAGCTATTCAACCAAAACTGTGGGGTTTTATAAATCAACTATAATATAGTCAGGTGGTGCAGTTAAAAAAAAGAAAACTGTAAATAATAAATGTGTCCTTCTCTCCTTTCTCTTTCTATGTCTGCCTCTCTCTCTGTCTGCCTCTCTCTCTCCCTCTAAACACATTATATGTATTTATCTACAAAGAATGGATTGTATATTACTAATTTTAAGAGGAATTGGTTTTGGGTAGTAGAGTTATAAAAGACTTTGCTTCATTATCTTATGCATATTTTCAAAAGCGTTCTGCAATAAATGTGGATTTACTGTATGATACGTAAAATATAAGTTATAAAAGCAAATCTAAGAGAGCTTTCTCTCATATGTTAGTGAGGGAGGATTAAACTAATTAAATGGTCTAAACCTTCTAAAAACTAATGGAAAAAAGCCACTTTACCATACTGGCTTTCTAAGAACACCACCTCACAATTTAAAATCGTGCTTCAGCATTCCATTTGACAAATCTATGTACTTGTCTAATGATTGCTGAAGAATTGCAACAATCATTGCTGGGAACATTTCTGACTGATGAATCACTCTCTTACAAGTAAGTGCTATTTGCAAACTGAGAGAGTAAAATTATTCTTCCTTATGATGTACTAAATAATAAAATAAAATGTATGTTTCTTAAATGTAAGATGCAGGATTCTGCTTCTTGGTGAAATGCCTTCCTTTCACTCATATGTATGTGTGCATATATTTATGAATTTTCTTTATTAACAAGAGCAATGGATTTGGAAAGGGAAAAATACACTGGGAATATCTATAGTATTTTTGCATGCCAAGAGACAAAAAAAATTGGGGTGCCTGGGTGGCTCAGTCAGTTAAAGGTCCAACTCTTGGTATGGGCTCAGGTCATGATCTCAGCGTTCCATGGGTTCGAGACCCACACTGGGCTCAAAGCCTGCTTGGAATTCTCTCTCTCCCTCTCTCTCTTCTCTCAAAATAAATAGATAAACTTTATAACTTCCCAAAGATAACTCGAAGGATAATATATATGTATACATAATAATATATATTTAAACTTCTAAATATTTATCAGATCAAATCTTCTATGCCCTATTTTAATCACTTTATTTCACTACTCAGATTTGTTTTCATAACTATTATGTTATCTCCCTAATTGGAAGCATTCAAGTGTTTGTACCAAATAAAAACACTCAACCATATGTTACTAAACTTCATCTCTGGTTTTATTACACCTTTGCCCAATTTTTTTCAGACATTTTCCTGAGATGATAGTCTAAGCTCTTTACATGTTATTCAAGGCCTTTCATAATGCAACTCCTACCTGTTTCTCCAACTTCTCTACCACACATCCAAACTTACACTTTAATCTCAAGCAAATCATGCTGCTTATAAATTTTCCTACATCTACCATCCCTTCTACCTCTACAGGTTATCCTTTTTATATGGAATTATCATTGCCTAAATTCATCATCAGCTAATTCTACTGAATTCTACTGAAGCATCATTCAGTTGAAGCAACACTACCATTTCCCATAGCAGTCTTCCTCAGTATGACCTAGACAGCATTCTTTGGAGTCCTATGATGTCCTCTGAAGAAGTCTACCATTTTTCATATCACATTAAGTTGCACTTTTCTATTCATAGGTCTGAATAGGGACATTTGGAAAGCAGGATAACTTTCTTATTTTAATTGTATTCACTGTATGCTTCAGTACATACATAGGTGATAAGTGTTTTTTTAAGTCAAAATGGTCCATTTGGGGGGTTCAAATGAACCCACACTTGTTAATTTTTAGCTCTTAGGAATTGAGAAAAAAAGAATGAGAGACAGAAAACTTTAATGTTTCTATTTTTGGATAATCAGAGTATGATATTACCATATTTTGAGTTGAGAAATATAGAAGGAAGATCATATCTAGGTAACTGTATGAAAAAGTCAGTTTAATAAGAGATATCTGCACTGTGCCAAAATGGAGATGTGCAATAGAAAGTGAGGTAGAGAAGCCTAAACACCAAAGAAAATAAAGGGAAAGACTGTCTCGAGATATAAATGTAAGACTTTTCATTATAAAGTTAAGATTAGAAATATTTTGTAGGATGGGGAGGACTTTCATAATTCAATCCTATTTGTTTTCAAGACAGGAACACCATTAGTTAAGAGAAGTATGGTCGATGAGAAGTTTAGGTAAGAACTCAAAATAAACAACCCAAGAGGTGCCTGGCTGGCTCAGTTGGTTAAGCATCCAACTCTTGATTTCAACTCAAATCATGATCTCACATGCCCTCTATCAGGCTCTGTGCTGACAGCATGGAGCCTGCTTGGAATTCTCTCTCCTTCTCCCTCTGTCCCTCCCCCCCTCAACATAAATAAACATTTAAAAAAATAATAATAAAATTAAAAAAAATAATAAATAAACAACCCAAAAGTAGTAGTAAGTAATGCAATCGGGAGTCCCAAGTCAATTGCCTATAGTCGTCAGGCTTGTAACACGAAGGAGCAGAGTGAGACTTAGGTAACAATTCTGGTAATACAGTGTCATCATGTCTTGTTCTTAGTTCTTCAGCTGAAACTCTGCCTCAGTGTCAGAAAGACACAAGGATTGGATTACTGAAAACAGAGTATCTTATATTAAGGAGACAGCAACTCTTTTAGCAGTCTTTGATGATTTCCACAGAGACATAAAATCTTTGTTACCCAGTATTCCCACTTTTCAAAAGAAGGTGGGAATCCAGATTTTTATGCTAATTCCCTATTTTTAACTATTAAACAGTGCATGAGACAAACAAAAGACATCTCCAGGCTACATCCAGCTGCTGACCACAATTTTGGATCCTCTGTACTATTTGGATAAAGTCGATGTCAAAGATGGTATAGATAATATCTCATTTAAACAAATAAAGTTCCAAACACAGGCAATGATTTCACTTAATTTCAGTGAAACACTAAAATATATTAACAGCAATGTAACTGCAAGTTGGCCATATTGGGTTTCAGAAAAAACTGTTATTTCATCCTGATCATATTACCTAATAAATATATATGAACATCATTCACTCATCATCTACTAGATGAAAATAAAATGAGAAAAAGAAAATGCTTGAGAAATCATAAGATATTTTAAAAATTCATAGCATTATTATTAAAGTATACTACTAATATGGTTGAATTGAAATCAGTAACTTCAATATCATTATTTGTAAATCAGGTCAATTTACATATAGTAAACATAGGGTATATAGAAGTATACAACAAAAATTAATCTCTTCTTACCCTCCTTTTTAAGCAGCAGTCCCAACATGATGCTTCTCACTTCACATCACCACTTAATGAAGAGAGACAACATTTTGAGGGGTGGAGGCAAGGGTGGTTACGGCAGGTAATTTGTAATAAATACTCTCCTAGATATAATAATTTATATTAACATACTTAATTCTAAAGAAGTCACATATACCATTGATCAATTAGAAAAATGAAGATGACTCACATTTGATAATTTCTACTAGATATTTAGAAGTATGATACATTCTTTGAACTATAGTCACCTACCAACCAAAATCCCCAAATCATAGAATGAATTCTGCATAACCTCAATGTCATGTTTAGTAAGGTAGAGCTGGATGGAGAAATATTTTCAAGTTTCATAAAAATTTAAAAAAAAAACTTCAAAGAGAAAACATAATCATCTGAAAAAGTGTGATAAAGTATGCTCACTGGAATTGAAATGGTCCTTGGTTAAAAAGTTAAGAAAGTAAATTAATACACCAAGCACAACGGATAACTTCAGCAATAAAGAATGTTTCACTCCCACTCACACTGTAAAAGGAAAAGAGTTCAGTCCAATTAAATATTCATGAAACAAAAGATCAAGGCTTTAACTCTTAGATCAAGTTCAAGACGGGGCATGAACTAATGATCCAATAGTTTATATGAATATTAAACACTAAGTAAAGGAATAACTCAGAACTACACCATGGAATGGATTTCATTTTAACTTAACTAACTTATAGTTAATTTTACAAATTCTAGGTAAGAAACTGACTGACATTTAACATAATCATATCCAAAATCACATACTGAGGGTTAGTCAATTGATGAGCTGCCCTAAGTTTCAGTAGTTAATAGATGTACTGTGTATTTTTATTATATTGTGGTAATAGTTGTTCTTTACCCAAATCTTTTAGCTCCTTACACATATGAAAATTAAATATGAGCTGATAGTCAAAAATCCATGTGAATTTAGTTACTATACTTTGCCCTCAAACTTGTGCAAACTTATTTTAATATGTCTATGTATTATTCTTAGAATTTAATTGTTAGTGAGGAAGACACTGCATGTATTAATGATTTGAAATGAAAACTCCCTCCTGAAACCTCTCCAGAAACAAGTGTAAGCAATTTCATTTCAAAAGATTGATGGAATAGAAATACACCCAAGGAAGCTTTGACCAATTTGACATCTTCCTTTTAAAGATTCAGGAAAAAGCAAGGTTAATCCAGCCACAGGCAGATTGCCTCCTCTGAGTTTATACAAACTGGTGAAATGTGCAGGAGGCCTGAGAAGCAGCTGAGAGGTCCAGCGAAAATAATCACCTGCTCTTCATGCCAAGAGGCAACAAGCACTCCAGGTAAGATAAAGTTCCAGACTTTAAATTTATCCTCAGTGCAGCAGGCCCGCGGCCATACCTCCCTCGAGAAGCTGCCTTGTCCATCACAACAATCAGTTCAACCAAAGCATTTTATCCATTTATTTATTTTCAAGTTGTCAACAACATTTTAGAAGGCAAAGGCTGACAAATCTTCTTCCATAAAAGCCGAAGGGATTTGTTACTCCTTTTGAGTAAAATGACCTGCAGACATTTTTGCAAAACTGCTAATAAAAAAGCTGAGTGCTAATATGTTGGCTAAACAAAAATAAAGCCTTTTAAGTATGTACCAGTATAATATGATGAAATACAGTGCAATTCAGAAAAGAAAAAACTAACAGGAGTAGAGAGGTTAAGCAGAATATAATAATTATCACATGAACTCATTCTCATTTGCCCAGCCTACTGTTTATTCAGGATATCAGGAACTTCTACATTGTAAAAAATGGTATTTGAAATTAGATATGTGCACTTTCACTAAAACACTCAAAGAAAGAATAAGAATTCATATATTCTCCTCAACAGTCTCATGTACCATATTTTAACAACTGCATTAGCTTATGTTTCATACTATGAGCACTTAGAGTTCAAGGGTTTCAATGTGCTCTTTTCTATACACACAGTATATTTCAGTCACTGCCATATGATGGGTAGTCAATAACTGTTGAATGTTGTAATAAATAAAACTATTTTAGATCAAAAGATCTTAATTTTGAGTCAATTGAGGGTATTTAACAGACTTATGAGCCCTCAAAATTGTACACAAAATACCTTTGCTGATGTACAAAAAGTCCATTTTATCCCTGTGGAGAAAATCCACAAAATTCATCATACTTCCAAAGAGTATCATGACTTCCATCCCACAAATGATTAACTCTCTTTTCTTTAAAAAATGTAAAGATACAATCTTTCAAGGCGTATGGTATAATAGAAAGGTCTGAGACTTACCAAAACCCTCAGAAAACCTCATACTTTCACAGTGATTTGTTAGAAACATGTCTATTAAAAAAGGAAACTAAGATGTTGATTAGGACCATTTTTTAAGCACTGTAATGAGGTTTTATCCAATACAGAAATTAAAAAACTATTTTAAACAGCAATAAGAGGTGTAAAGTTTGGAAAGAACTGTAAAGAATGTTATTATGTATAGAAGATATTATCATCTATATAACAAACATAAGATAACACAGACAATAATTGGAATTAGGGGTGCCTGAGTGGCTCAGTCAGTTAAGTGTCCCACTCTTGATTTTGGCTCAGGCCATGATCTCATTGTTCATGAGTTTGAGCCCTGCACTGGGCTCTGTGCTGAGAGCAGAGCCTGCTTGGGATTCTCTGTCTCCCTTTCTCTCTGCCCCCTCCCCATGTGCCTGCGTGTACTCACTCTCTCTCTCTCTGTCTCTCTCTCTCTCTCTCAAAATAAACGAATAAACATTTAAATAATACTAACAGGGCACCTAAGTAGCTCAGTCAGATGAGCGTCTGATACCAGCTCAGGTCATGATCTTTGCGGTTCATTGAGTTCAATCCCTGCTTGATCCACTTTGGATCCTCTGTGCTCCTCTCTTACCTCCCCCCAACTTGCTCTCTTTCCCTCAAATAAATAAGTGCTTAAAAATAAATAATAATAATAACTTTTAATTAATATAAGAATTCAACAAGATTGCCAGATAACAAGATCAATATTTTAAAACAATGGGAGTTTCAAAAAATTAGGGGGAACAAAGTAAAGAACACATAACTTAAAAGATTCATTTACTTCTTAAGAAGCTTAAGTTACAAGAACTCTGGAATATATATAGCATATTTTATAGAAAAATATAAAACTATATTAAAGAACATAAATATTGAATAAGTAGAAATTTCATAAAATAAGTACTAAATAGAAAAGTTCACATAGTTTCTTTTAACAAGGCACAAAAGTATCAATTCTAAAAGAAAATGATAATAAAACTGATTATATTGAAATTTATGTTGCTTTTAACAAATGACACATAAAGAGACGGTCTACCCAAAGGAATCAGATATTTTCAGTGTATATAACTAGTAAAGACATAGTATCTAGAAGATGTTCAAAATGTTTACAAACCAAAATTTTTAAGACACACACGAACATAATATAAAGTAGTACTGGGAATAGGCATAGAAGTCAGAGTAGAAGTAGTTATAACTATTGCTAGCATTAGCATCATCATTACTATGGTTATTTAACCAGAACTTCATTTAAGCAATCTTTTCTTCTAGTCCCTTCATTAGATCAGGTTATCATAGTCCTGGGAGGTCTCACCCCAAATCACAAAGACTGCCAAAACTAAAGTGCTTTTTTAAAATCCCAAATCTAAATTTCAGTCTATTAGCACAATACTTAATCCACTGACTCCAATTATTACAAATGCTTTTCTATGCAACACAATAATTAAGATTTGACCACATGGTGAATAAGGGAAAACATATACTCATATGATTCAGTATAAAAAGAATTAGCTCGGCCTCAGAGTAGCTGAGTAAGACGCGACCAGTCATTACAGCAATGGCAAAAGAAACTACAACTAAAACTGTGTGACAAGCTTGGTTATCATTTTAATCAAATTTTATCATTTTATAATTTTGTGGTTGACATCTATAAATAATAGACATTTTAATGTTTATTTATTGTGGGGAGACAGCAGGTGGGGGGCAGAGAGAAGGAGACAGAAAATCCAAAGCAGATTCTGCATGGTCAGCACAGAGCCCAACGTGGGGCTCGAACTCACAAACTGAGATCATGACCTGAACTGAAATCAAGAGTCAGACACTTACTTAACCTACTGAGCCACCCAGGCGCCCCCCTACATTTAAAAATTAAATAGTAGGGGGGCGCCTGGGTGGCTCAGTCGGTTAAGCATCCGACTTCGACTCAGGTCACGATCTCTCGCTCCGTGAGTTCAAGCCCTGCGTCGGGCTCTGGGCTGATGGCTCGGAGCCTGGAGCCTGCTTCGGATTCTGTGTCTCCCTCTCTCTCTGCCCCTCCCCCATTCATGCTCCGTCTCTATCTCAAAAATAAATAAATGTTAAAAAAAATATAAAAAAATAAAAATAAAAATAAAAATAAATAAAAAAATAAAAAGTAAATAGTAGGGGCTTTCATCATATTTTCTAGCAATAAGATTAATGATGCATCTCATAAAGCTCTGAAGAAACCTGGAAGTTTCAAATTATAATTATTATACATGGAAAAAATGCATTTTCACTTATATGCCACAACTCCAATTCAAAACAGTTTACAAGGTATTGGTCTGTCAATCAAAACTTCTGAGGCTGTTATAAGATCCATACATTAAAATTTTTTATATATTTCTAATTATTTGAATTTTTTCTCCTTATAACATGACTTTCTTGATATCTAATAATGATTTTTGCTTTAAATCTATTTTGGATCATATTAACATAGTCTCACCGAGATAGCACTGTATTATTTTTCACCTTTTTACTTTGAAGTATCTCATTTCTGATATTTTAGAAATGATCTTTTAAATAGCATATAATTAGAATTCATACATTTTTTCAATGTTTTATTATTTTTGAGAGAGAGACAGAGCATGAGCAGGGGAGGGGCAGAGAGAGAGGGAGACACAGAAACTGAAGCAGGTTCCAGGCTCTGAGCTGTCAGCATGGAGCCTGATGTGGGGCTGGAAGCCATGAACTGTGAGATCATGACCTGAGCCGAAGTCAGATGCTTACCTGACTGAGCCACCCAGGTGCCCCTAGAATTCATATTTTTATGCATTGTTTATATTTTATACTTTCAAATGGAGCATTTATTCCATTCACATTTAATTTACTACAGATATACTGGGTCTATATCTACCATCTTACTTCTCACTTCTATTTTTTTTCTTCTCTTCTACGTTCTTTCTTCTCTCCATTATTGTCTTGGGTGTCGTTTGTTTGAATAGGTATATTTCCTCAAATTCTATTATTTTTTCCGTAACTAATTGGACTGTATGCTCTCTATTCTATTCCTTTTTCTATTCCCTATTTCTATTCCCTATTCTAGACTATGAAGATTAGTCTAGAAATCACAACACACATATACAATTGATCGATGCTGAAAATTAATCAGTACATTTATTCTCTTCTTCAATCATATAAGAACCTCAATTACTATTGTTCCTCACTTATATATTATTGTTGTTTGTTTTAGTTCTATTTTGTGCCCCTAAAACTCACAAAACAGTATGTTTTGCTTTTAAAAGATTAACGTTCCCTTAGATTTACTACATATTTGCTTCTTCTTTTACTATTCATCCTTTCTCACAATCTCCAATGTCTTCTTTGGTATCACTTCTGCCTCAAATGTATCTTTTAGATATTCTCTTTTTTATGTATCAAGTTTTTAAGTTCTAGTTAGTTAACATATAATGTAGTATTGGTTTCAGGAATAGAATTTAGTGATTCATCACATACATACAATACCCAGTGCTTACCACAAGTGCCCTCTTTAATACCCGTCAGCCATTAATGAGGATCTACTTATTGGTGGAAACATTTTTTATTTTGTCCCCTTTAAGATGTCTTCTTTTTTTAAACCCAAATTCTAGAAACTTACTTTCACTTAGAATAGAATTCTAGGTTGGCACTTATTTTCTTTTAGCACATTGAATATATCATGTGTTCTTTGGCTTCTGTTGTTTCTATTGTTAACACTGAGAAGTAAGTTGTCAGTTTAATTGTTACTTCTGAAATCTACAGATTGGTGTCTTTATTTCCAAAAATATCCCAAGCGGTATTTATTCCAATACTATTTACATCCCATTTTTCTCTTTCCTCTCTTTCTAGAACTCCAATTAGACATATGTTGACCTTTCTTATACCAATATTTCATGGGTTTTTCTTTTATGGTTTCCTTCTCTTATTATCTCTGTTGTATATTTTAGATAATTTCTTCTCTTCAATCCTGTAGTTCACTAATTTTCTTACTGCTCATCTAATTAACTGCTAAATGCATCCATTAAGTAATTCAATTTTATTTTGAATTGTTCTATCTTTTATTTCTTAGATATTCTTTTTGGTTATTTTTTAAATCTGTTGGTCCTTTTTTATAAAGTTTCCTGTACTCTGAAAATGTTTTCAAGCTTGCCTTCTTTCAAAGATACTAAATATACAAAGATATTATAATTCAATTATATATGTCTGATAGCTCCAATAGTTGAAGTTTTTGCAGATCACTTCCCCTTCCTAGTGTTTTTATTTTGTTTTTTGATTCTTACATATGGTCAGCTATTCTTTTTTGTTGGCTGTTACTTGTAGAAATTCTTTGAGGTCTAGGATTAGTGGGCTTTCTTCCAGAGAGCATTGGCATTTGCTTTTGCAAGATACCTTGGGAAGAAGACAAGTCCAAATGGACTTAGTTATTATTTATGCCATCACAAGCAATATTAGCTCACATCACACTGGTTATTCTTGCTCTCCCATGTTCCATGGGATAATGCAGAGGCAGGGCAAGGTGAGTACCACATACATAAGAGTCTTTGTCATAGCTAAGGAACTTCAAAATTAAGAAAACTTAATCTTTTAAAGATTTTAAAACCTTCCCAACTTTTCCTATCGGGAATTATTATCTTTACATTCCTGGTCAGAAAAAATAAAATCTTCCCTCTGACCTAGAGAAAGAAATGCTCTTGCTTCCAAAGATGTCTGCATTTCAGATACAACTGACAAAACCTGTCAGTACCCTTGGTTCAGGAAATATACAAATAAAACAGAATTGTCTCACAACAGAAGGTAAGTAAGTCCCAATACCTAGCCAGCCATATTAATGAGAATAGAAAGGATCTTTTGTAAAATATAATATATGCTATATATATACTAAAGAAAGTATGTAATAACATGTGTCTAAAAACAAAATAAAATAAGAAACACTCATGTATCCACCATCAGCCCAGAATTCTGAAGGAAAAATATATGTTCTTACAGAAAAGAGAGCAACTCCTTTGAATCCAGAAATAATCATTTTTTTTAAGTTTTATTCATTTATTTTGAGAGAGAAAGAGAAAGCACAAACCAGGAGGGGCAGAGAGGGAGAGAGAGTGAATCCCAAGCAGACTCTGCACCAAGCCAGACTGGGGGCTCGATCTCATGACCATGAGATCATAACCTGAGCCAAAATCAAGAGTCAGACACTTAACAGACTGAGTCACCCAGGCAACCCTGGGAGCAATAACCCATGTTTAATCATTCATAAAGTTAAACATCATTTATTCAGTCCCTACACTGTACAGATTCTGGTGATAAAGGCTTTACAGAAAAGGACTTATCAAATAAATATACAAATGAGCATTTAATTACAACAAAGAGAAGAAACATGATTCTTTGAAAATACAATAAAAAATAAATAAAACCTGACCTATACTGGGAGGGTAATGAGGTTATTAGGAAAGACTCCTCTGGAGAAGTGAGGCTTCTGTTGAGAGCTATAGGCTAAGTAGGAAAAAAAAAAGTTTTAATTCTTCACCTATTACTCTGGAAATATAGAACTTATCACAACATTGTTAAATGGAAGTATCAAACTGGGAAGTATGACAATTCAATGACCATACCATCACTTTTTGAAAGTCAACATTTTGATATAATACTGTTCCATGATACCATTGGTCCTGGGCTCTTCATACTCAATAATCTTTCTGATTATTCTCCCTCAGCCACCCACCCACCCACACCCACACCCACACACACACACACACACACGCACACACACACACACACACACACACACACACACACACACACACAATGAGATCAACTTGCACTCAGCAGCATCTTCTCTTCAGACCAATGGGATGACATCCATACTTAACATTCGATATTCTGACCTATTCTTCAAAGCTGAATCTCGTCTGATTTATTCTAATTTAATAATTTCATAATAAAAAGGGTGCATTGTGCATATTTAATGAATAAAATAACTTATGTAGGGTTTAATAAGCAAAATGAAGTAATAATCCAAGACCAAAGACAAATGCCATGCAGTATCTAAAAGGAAAAATATAAATACCACAGAATTTGAATAGTATTTAGGCATGCCTTAAAAACAAACCTTACTGGAATATGTGTGTGTGCATTGCAAAACAAATAAATGTTCTTCAACAAATGTATTTATCTTTCGTTTGTTTCTTTAAAAAAAATCTACTTAGCTAATTCAGGCAAGTTAGACTGAGCCAAAGAATGACCTCAAAATCTTAAAATATGTAATCCAAATCATAGAAAGATTTTTTACAGAGAAAAATAATGGAATTTTTTAGTGTACCCCAAAATAATTAATTCATATTTACAGAGATAATTGAAAACATTTATGTATTTTACGTTCTAAATTTTTAATCATTGCCTTTTTAATCCTTATGAGGTGTATGTGCCTGATATCTGCATGATCTGGAAATACTGACTTGGGCCTCTGCATAGAAAATTTGAGTCTACAAAAAATCATTTGAATTGCTGTGCTGGAGTGATGGCTCTATGCAAGATGTTTCCTCTTTTCTGCCCAATGAAAATCTGGGCGCATTATACAATTTTTATTGTTTTAAGGGCCATGATATGTCACGAATCAGTGAGGATGCTTGACAGATTTTATGAATCATTCTGCAACTGTTCACCAGGCCATACTTTCTCCTTTATATTCCAAAGAGGAAAAGAGAATGAGAGAGTTCTACACATTTGTTCTTGTTAACCTAATGCCAAAACAAGTAGGCAGTTAAATTAATAGCTATGCAGAAGAATGAAGTATGTGTGGAAGAATCCATCTCTGTCTCATATTTTAATGTCATATAGATAGGACATCCTGATGTTTGTGTTACTTTATCACACTTCAACCAGTTTTTTATTTATATCCACATTTTATGATTTGCTACATAATTGTTAATTTCAGAGTGGCTTTCAAAAATGTAAGTAGCATACAATCCCAAATGAATTTAAACTAGCTGAAAATCTGAGGCAAAGAAAAATATGGTTGAACAAGTAGGACTGAAAAAATTTCAAAGAGAAGACTCTATACTATATACTAAATAATATTAACAACTCAAAATAAGTACAACAATGACCTTTACAGAGAAGTTTCTTCTAATATCTCTTAGTATAAAATGATGACAACTCACCAAACACTTCAATAATAGGCAGTTGGGTGGAAAACCAATGTGATCTACATATATACAACTCTCTGAAGCTCTTGACAGGTACTTAGCATGTCTAGAGACATAGGTAGAACAGCTATGCTTAAGCAAATAAAGTTGTTTTCAATGTGATTTTTATAGCTATTGTGCAACTCTCAGGTCCAGATTTTATTCTTTGGCAAGTGTCTGAAATACAATTATATTTCCTATCATGTACACTGCCATGTGCATCAACAATCTGAAAAGACAGATATTTTCTTGGGGAAAATGAAGAGTATAACAAGTGTTTAAAAAAAAAAGTTTACAAGTGTAGTTTATTCCTAAAGTAGCCTCAGGAAATGTTTTTTCCTACTTTGACACTGACCAAAACAATCATCAACAATTTTAAATATTTTTATTTTTTTAATTTATTTTTTATTTTTTTTAATGTTTTTATTTATTTTTGAGACAGAGAGAGACAGAGCATGAGCAGGGGAGGGGCAGAGAGAGAGGGAGACACAGAATCTGAAGCAGGCTCCAGGCTGAGCTGTCAGCACAGAGCCTGACACGGGGCTCAAACTCACAGACTATGAGATCATGACCCACGCCGAAGTCAGACGCTCAACTGACTGAGCCACCCAGGTGCCCCAACAATTTTAAATACTTTTAGAATGTAAGTTTTGTATTCTACTGTTGGTTGTCCTAAAGCTCCATATACCAATGAAGGGGCACACAGAACTTACTCAAATTCTTTTCAGAAATTTCCTAGAACTCTTCTATAAAGTGTTCAGTAGACACAGAACTCATGTATTTGACTTTAGTATTCTAGGCAATAGACTATATAATCTTGAACTTTGTGTTTCTAAAATGGGTAAAAAAAAATAAGATACCCATATCTATAATTTATATTGATAGATGCAATTAACAAATGAAGTAAGAACAGACTACTAAGATTAATGCTTTCAGGATGGTGTCAGGCTTGGATAAATTTCCAAATGTAGAAACTACAAAGAGAGACACATACTGATTGAGGCTATATTTTATCATGAAACATATATCAAGAATATCAATAAAGAATTAAATCTATAATGTGCTGAATGAGGGAAATGTTCACTGTCCCAACCTTTCTAATTCTAAAAATATATCCCTCATATAGACATACAAGTTGTAACTACTACCACAAAATACTCTGTAACAAACCATTCTAAAATTCAGTCGCTTAAAACAATAATAATTTACTCTCATCCATCTGCTAACTGGTATAGGCTAAGTTTATCTGGGCAGCTCTACTGATGAAGACGAGGCTTACTCCTGCATCTGAGGGTCTCCTTGTCTGATCTAGGCTGCATTTATTAGCTACAGAGGTTTGGTTCTGCTCCACATGTCTTATCCTTTCCTCCTGGACCCAGAGTACTAGTCTTGCCATATTCCTTCCAGGTTGAAAACAGAAGCTCCAGAGAGCAAGCAGAAATATGCAGGTCTACTTAGGGCCTGGGCTGGGAATTGGCAAACAGTTACTTCTACTCATTCTACTGACTAAAGCAAGTCACATGACTGAACCCAAAATTAAAGAGAAGGAAACATGCGGAGCCCATAAAGATAAGAGGAAGAGAGTAAATATTTCAACAATAAAATAATCAAATATAGTTAAATATAAAACACACTGCAGCAGTTTCTGTTAACAAATACTTGAGATGTCCATCAAAGAAAAACATTCTATAAAATGGAGTGTTTTCATATAATAGGCAAACTCTATAACCATTTTAAAAAGTATTCTTTCTGTGGGTTCTGTTAACAAACATATCTTAAATAGAATACAAGAAATGTGTGAGCAGTGAAATAAGAATTACAGCAACAGATCTTCAATCCACTTATATTCTGTTCCCGGAGGGGGATTTTGGTGGGGAACACTCCTAGAAAAGAGAGAAAGCATGTGTTCCTTCTTACAATCTGCTTGTTAATATGATAAATGTTTTCTGCTAGCAGTAGATTCATTTTCTTCCGTATGCTTTTATCAGAACATACCTGGTTTTCAAAGACTGATATGGTGAACAAACCTATAATCTAGAAATGCATTGGCATCCCCAAAGCAGCATAACTATATAAACATGTCTTAGCCTCCTATAGCTGCTGTAACAAACACTACAGACTGAGTGGCTTAAACAACAGATACTTATTTTCTCACAGCTCTGGAGGCCAGAAGTCCATGACCATTGGTGCCAGAAGATACAGCATTTGCTGAGAGCTCTCTTCCTGACTTGTAGTTGGCCTCCCTTTGCTGGGTTCTCACATGACCTTTCGTCAATGTGTACATGCAGATAGAGTTCTCTGGTACCTCATCTTATAAGGACACTAATCCTACTGAATCAGATCCACCATTTTGACTTCATTTAACCTTAATTGGTTCCTCAGAGGACTCATCTCCAAATATAGCTATACTGAGGGCTGGCTTCAACATGTGAATTTGAAGAAGACATTCAGTCTATCACAGATCATAAAATTAAGATCTTTCCTGACTTAAAATGTTCTTCTTTCTTAGTAAGGCATTTATATACTTCATTTGTTAACCTAACTCAGACTGCCCTCAAGTGAGGGGACAAAGGGCTTGGGAATCATACTCGGAGATCTGAACATCTTCTTGCTTCACCTGTGCCTCTTTGCTATTGAATAACTATTAATAAAGCATAGCCTGAGTAAGATCTTCATTTTGTGTATTTATGACTTGACAAAAGAATCCTCTCATTCTCTCCAGTGTGTACAGTGCTTCAAGAACAATGGAGGATTTTTAATTTTTTTTTAATGTTTATCTATTTTTGAGAGACAGAGTGTAAGCGGGGGGAGGGGCAGAGAGAGAGACACACATAGAAATTGAAGCAGTCTCCAGTCTCTGAGCTGTCAGCACAGAGCCCAACGCATGGCTCAAACTCATGACCTTAGCCCAAGTCGGACGCTTAACTGCCTGAGGCACCTAGGCTCAGTGCCCCTATTTTTAAATAAAACAAAGAAAATGATGAATAATAACATAAATTGCTTATCATATTTAGTCAGCTGTTTAAAGATATTCAAATTTACTAAGGAGTAAGATCTAACATCAAAATTCAACTTCCCACAGGGGTGCCTGGGTGGCTCACTTGGTTAGGCGACTGACTCTGGCTCAGGTCATGATCTCACAGTTTGTGAGTTCAAGCCCCATGTCGGGTTCTGTGGTGACAGCTCAGAGCCTGGAGCCTACTTCAGATTCTGTTCTCCCCCTCTCTCTACTCCTCCCCTGCTCACGCTCTGTGTCTCCCTCTGTCTCTCAATAATAATAAATAAATGTTAAAAAAAATTTTTTTTAATTCAACTTCCCACAGAATGCTTGTACAGAAAGGGCCTAGAAGAATTAATTTTATTAATCTTAAATTAACAAAATTAAATTTATAATTTAAAAATATAGTGTCTAGCACATAAAAGTTAAAAGGAAATAAAAACTAAAACAGATATAATTGAAAAATAATGAAAAACAGACTGAGAAAGAATCATAATGGAAATAATAATCTTTGTTTTTAATTAGATTTTATAATGCATGATCTAAGCCCCTCCATCCACAAAATGACAGGGTTACAATTGTGTTTGTTATATTTATTCTCACCAACTGTGATATTTTGGCAAATGCTAGTATCATAGCCAAGCATTAATTAATAAATCATAATTCTCACTGTGGGATGCATTTCTTGACACATATACTAATTCCTAAGAAAAATATAAAAAATGTAAAATCTTTTCAAATCTGTAAGCTGGAACTTCTAATTATAATTTCTACAATATGTTCCATAATGTGAAGGTCTCCCAAAGTCTTTGTATTTATGGGTAGAAGGATGCAAAGCTCTTGTTGATGAAAAATTCTGGTCTCTGCCACAGGTGGCATTTATACAGATCAGCACATCAAACTAAAAATAGAAGTTTGTCTTTTAAACTGTCAAAATAGAGTGACAATTTTTCTCTTATCTTTGATAATATAAGCATATGACCCTTGCTCAGTACAACGTTTAGGATATTTTCCCCTACATTTTAAATATTCACTGGACAATTCAGTCCTGAGATATTTTTAATCTAGCCCCTGAAAATTCTTATTGGGTCATATTAACATACACAAATTACAATATAGTAATTTATACTTCAAGTTTTATATTTTTTTAATCTAACCCCTAGAGAATCATTCTTTTCTTGAAACATTTTCTCAAAACATCATTCACCATAACTCAATGTACTAACATAAAACCCATTTTATGAATTGCTTAGTTCAGAACTCTCTTCCCACATGCTTCCTCCAATTCACATCCTTTGTAAGAATATTAGTTTGTTTTTTTTTTTTTGAGAGAGAGAGAGAGACAGAGAGACAGAGAGAGAGACAGAGAGAGAGAGAGAGAGAGAGAGAGAGAGAGAGACTGAGCACGTGTGTGCACAAGCAGGGGAGGAGCAAAAGGGGAGGGAGAGAGAGGATCTCAAGCAGGCTCTACGCCCAGCGCAGAGTCCAACGTGGGGCTCGATCTCACAACTGTGGGATCATGACCTGAGACTGAATCAAAAGTCAGACACTTAACCGACTGAGCCACCCAGAATATAAGCGTTTTGAATCCACAATCAAACAAAACTGTGTAACTTCTTGCCTATATCCCCAAAACTAGTAAATTGTGCAAATAATGAGCTCACCTTATATAGACCTTTAAAGTGATCTAGAATTTACTTTTCTTATTTACTAAAATTGCAATGCATATATGCCACTTAAAATATTTTTTTAAGTGCAAGCAAAATCAAGGTATAGACGTAATTTTGCTTTGTTTAACATTTGGGTACAAAATCTAACTTGCTCTGATACAGAAGGAGACCACTTGGCTTGAGGGATGTGACTCAGAAATGCAACTCTGTTCTATGATTATCAATGGTAATAAGATAGGCTCCTGTTGAAGAATGTTTTTAACCCATAACAAGTCTATTACTTCCTAACAATCCACAGTGAGCCTGTAATTTATTTACCAAAAAACATTGATTTATATGCAAAAACCCCTTTACATCACAAAAAAATAAATAGCAATCAAATTTAAAGAGTACTTTCCCTTCCCAGTTAGTTCCAAAAAATAGCTCCAGTCTGAACCCAAGCCCCTCCTAGACACTTTGAAGACTCTATTGAAGAGTAGCCCCACAAGTGCTTCTCTCTATAACCCTGATAATAAAATAATGTAATCTCAGACCCTTTGCCTCTGAGACAATAAGAGCCAGTTTTCTGGCAGAGCTGTTATTTTCCTTGAAACTCTACTTCCTGAATCTAAAAATATAAAGTAGCATCTCCTCTGCCAATAAACTTCAATTTTAAAGGGTAACAAAGTGAGTTTGTCTAAGTAAAAATTGTTGCTAATTCATTGAAATTATAATTCTAGTTTAAAAATGTAAATTGGGTGATAATATAATAAATCATCAATTAAGAAGTATCCTATATTTTAATGCCAGCCTGTGGAATCTGGGTACCATGGCCACTAAAGCACTTAAGATAAAATTTATTCTGATCTAGGGATATTCCTGGAAGCAACATAATACAAAACAAAAGGGAGAAATGTTAACACTTTTCATTGCTCTTCATTCACTTTTTCGTGGACTTTTAAAAATAATTTTGATATCTCTCTTTGATATATCATATGGAGATTATTAGTTGCAAATTCTCAGTGAAAGAAAATATTTGGATAAGGTGGTTGGGAACCTCTTCCCCTTTATGATCCAGTGTGCATCAAGAAGAATTTTCTTAGCCCCAGACAGAGGACGGAATAAGAAGCAGCAGGAATCAAGAGAGGTAAAGCAATGGAATGGAATAAAAATAAACAATGCTTTGAAGAAATGTTTTGGATTTGAAGAAGGGAACTATAAATTTATATAGTGGATTTCAACTCATTTTTCATATACACAAAGTATTTTTAAGAAGAAATACTATTTGGTTTGATGTTTCCATTTAGCTTTACCTAATTTCCAAAATTCTAATAGAATATTAAATCAGTTAAAAGAAACAAGCATCATGTGTTATCATTACATGTTGACTTAATACAAATATTTGTGTGTATATTCCTAATTAGCAATACTCGTGTTTAATGACATATTAATATCATTAAATTATATACACTGAATATTTAAATAACTCCTCCCTTTGAGATATAAATAATATATACAGTAATATTTACCTCTTATGTACCTCATCTTGATACATATTTATATCTCAAAGGGGAAAACTAAGGGGAATTAAGGAATTATTACAGGTGAAAGAAATAGGATGGGGAAAGATCTTTAAAGGATCATTTACAGGCTTAGAAATTTACCAAATCAAAAGCATTTACAACCCTGACAAAGCAAAATTCAAATTCTGGTTGAAATAAACCACTTAAGATCATCTTACAATTTTTACTACTCCCAGAAGATGGAAAAATCCAGTATGATCATCAATCGATTTTTTACAGTTTTTTGCATGTAGCATTTGAGGAAACTTCATCAAAATCATGTTTCTGAGTTTATTATTTCAACAAGAAGGAATGCTTCCACAAGGTTTTTTTTATTAAATAATGTGCTTATAGTATGATAATTTATGTCTAGTTCATTAAGCAGGTGTTCTGGGCAAGATAATATAGGGGAAATGGCAAATATGACACACTGTTTTCCATTAACCCCTCTGGCACGGACAGTCTGAAACTCCCCTCTGAAGACTAATCCATTTTGCTTAATGCTTACCATTTTCAGATCCTAGCTCTGGGTGCCAGAAAGGTTTTATGTTTGAAGTACAAGAAAAGTATGTGGCAATTTTGAGCACCTAGTTAGTTAACCCATATGACAATCAATTGATAAAAGCCAAAAGCATCAAAAGTACAAAGGTTCTTTGTACAACTGGTATACACCAAACCAGGATGCTTTATACTCTGTCATTGGAGCAGATGCTATAATTTCCTTTTCATCAAATTAAAGGAAAGATTTTTTTTTTAAAAAAATATGACTGCTATTACATTTCAGAAGGCTCCTTAACTCCCACTTACATTCACTTCAGAGACTACTATTTTTAAAAAGTGGGATGAAAACAAAGAAAGATAATGAATATGATTATCACAATATCTAAACTAGGGGTTACAGGGTCACAAACTTCCTCCCCTCTGTGGCCCAATTTAGCTCACAAATTTGCTTTATCACTTTGGATTTAAATGGATTTGCACATTGTACATGAGCTACAGTTTGCCATAATTTCCACCAATCTTGCTATAATGATTCCTAATCTGCTTTATTCATTTATTTGATCTGCTTAATTCTCGTAGGAAATTTAAATTCCATGTAAACATTCATCTCCCAAAGTTAGGGTCTGCTTTCTCCTTTGGTTTTATTTTTTCTAGGATTCAATATTGCAGAATTTAGTATTGTTCACGGTTAGAGGCACTGTAGTCTCAGATTACCTAGATTCAAATCTGAATCAACTTCTATTTGGCTAATTACTTAACCTCTCAAAACCTCACTTTTCATCTTGGAATGGCAATCATATTATCTGCAGCAATATCTACCTCCTATATGCCAGATTAACGACCAGTGCCAGCTTCACAGGCATGCAACCTATGTACAGAGGCTGACACTCAGAAGGGCTACATGCTTGGGTAAGCATTCTATTGTCTCTGGCTTTAAATTCCCGAGCATTTTTGAACAAAGAGCCTAGCATTTTCACTTACTAGGCCCTGCAAATCATAGACCCAATTGTGCTAACCATAGAGACTGAACTCTTAACCATTTAGTTATAGAGCTTACTCCATATTACATCTTAAAATAGATCAGTGTGATATCAAAATAAACTTACAATGATATGTAAAGATCCACTTCCCATGACTCATTTTTTTCTTTTTATTGGTTCCATTTTCTCAGTTGTATTTTTCTCATCTATATATTGACTCAAAATTATTGACATTTTTATTCTATAACATTTGGAAATATTTAACGAATTCCTTTGAGTTGCCAGATTGAACAAATAAAAATACAGGATGCACAGTTATATTTGGATTTCAGATAAACAGTAGCTTTTTATAAATACATTCCATGTAATACAGTAAAACCTTGGATTGTGAGTAACTTGCTCTGTGAGTGTTTCACAAGATGAACAAACATTTCTAATAAATTTAACATGATAAATGAGTGATGTCTTGCAATTCGAGTAGTACATGATGCCAAACCTCACATAATCACACCTGAGCCAATGGTTCTTGAAATTCACTTTGATATCTAAGGGCTTTGGATTATAAGCATGTTTCTGGAACAAATTATGCTCACAATCCAAGGTTTTACTGTATTTGGGAAACACTTGTGTAAAAAAACAATTTAACCTGCATCAGAATTAATAAAAAATGATATTGCATTACATTTAATCAACAATGACGGGAAAATTCTGGAATATTACACCAGATTTTTAAGGAAAAAAACACATGAAAATGAAGAATTATGTGGATATACACAAAGAGATCTAAAAAAAGAGATAAAGTTATACTAATATGCATTCTTGAAAATACTGACCAGTTCATTATGCCCCATAAAATATTTATGCATATGCTTCTACAAATAGAGGGGGTACTGTTTTACTATTAGTCTCCAAGGTACACATCAGTGGTCAGATTACTATCTCCCCATGTTTTAAGCAGAAGAATTAGACATACGCTCTTAGACTTATGAACTTAGACTTCCTGTTTATATCTTCTAACTAGCCATTTTGCCTTTCTCCATGAGCAAGGAATATGTTTACTATTTATCTCAACTACATTAAATAAGGAAAGTCACAGCCTCCTATTTTTTTTAAAAAATCTAAAGTATGTCCGCAAATCTCCAAGGTATATAAGACTGATGTATCAAGAAAGTAATGGAAATCAAGGCTTCAAATTTTGGCTTCACATGATTGTGGATGGTTCTAATTCCATAAAGCCTTGGGAAGACAGCCAAGATGAAATGACAGGTCTCTCATCTTTTAATCTAGACCTACAAAAGCAAAATGAAGCAGCTAATTACTGAAATTATTCAAGATATTCAGCCAAATATCCCAAAATAATCTGAATTTATCAATGAAAATGTTTTCCTATAAACACTGGTTAATATCTTTCTAAAAATATTGTATTACCTTAATTTCTAGAGATGTTACACAAGTAATTCAAACATGACATATAGTTCCTTCCACTTACTCCCCAGAGTTAAAAATAAGTTATCTCAAGTCCATATTACAATTTGATTAAGTAAACTGTCATTATATGAATACTCTAAGTTTCCTAAAATGGAAAAAAGAAGTCAAATTTTGGAGTGCCTGGGTGGCTCAGTTGGTTAAGCATCCTACTGGCTCAGGTCATGATCCCATGGTTCATCGGTTGAAGCCCCGCATCAAGCTCTCTGTTGTCAGCACAGAGCCCTCTTTGGATCCTCTGTCCCCCTCTCTCTGCATCTCCCCTGGTCGCGCTCTCTCTCTCTCTCTCTCTCCCAAAAATAAATACAATAAACATTAAAATATTTTAAATGACCACCTCCCCACTGTTTCCTCACACAGTTGAGATAGAGAGAGAAAGTAAGCTTTCTGGTATGTCTTCTAAAAAAAAAAACCACTAATCCTATGATCTCATCTAAACCTAATCACCTCCCAAAGGCCCTGCCTCCAGACATGATCATATCACACTCGGGTTAGGATTTCAACACATAAATTCTGAAGGAGCAATTCAATCCACGGCACTAAAGTTTATACTGTGAAAAAGAACAGAAACAGCTTTAAAATGATAGGAAAATGTTTTGCACATTTTTCACAACATAGCCCCTAAGTCAAAGATGTACGTGCATACAAGAAAACAGAGCAGCTCCTTTCTAAATCCCTGTAAAGCTTTTTGTGGTTAAGACAGAATGTTATTTCTCTGACCTTTACTCCACAAAGCCAACCTATCCTTCTTCTCTCCCTAATAATTTTCACTATCAATATTTTCCATGTAAAACCATCAAATCCAGAAAACACCTGCCGAGATCTTAGAAAACACCTTCCAGTGTCCTAATACATATTGACAGGTACATTCTAAGAAACAGATCTTACAGTGGTTAAAAGCCTACATTCCAGGGGTGCCTGGGTGGCTCAGTCAGTTGAGCATCTGACTTCGGCTGAGGTCATGATCTCACAGTTTGTGGGTTCGAGTCCCACGTCGGGCTCTGTGCTGACAGCTCAGAGTCTGAAGCCTGCTTCAGATTCTGTGTCTCCTTCTCTCTCTGCTCTCTCTGTCTCTCTCTTTCCCCCTCCCTACCTCTCTCCCTCCCTCCCTCCTCCTCAAAAATGAATAAATATTAAAACAAACAAAGAAAAGCCTACATTCCTGAATTGGCCTGCCAAGGTGTAGAGCCAAGCTCCACCACTTATGACTGTGTGAAAAGTAGTATGTCAGTTCTCCCCCATGCAAAATAGGAAGTAACTGTAGTAACAGCAGTGTTGATTTGTAGGACTGTGAGGATTCAATGAGTTAAAGTGTCTAAAGTGTATAGGACAATGCCTGTACACGGTAAATAAATCTACTGGTTTGTACAGGTATCATCTGCAAAGGCTGTGAAGATTATGTCCTATGTCCAAGTCCCATCCAGAGATACTAAATTAAAAACACCTCGGTAGGGTCTAGGACTGTATGTTAGTAAAATCAAGGTGCTGGTGGCTAGTACTGTTTGGGAACTGTTCGTGTATTCTCCAAACAAGAAGCTTATTCAGGGCTTAGTGAAACAGATAACACTTGTAGCAGTGTTTGTTGTTATTTTTTTACTATATTTACACTTAAAATTGGATAGGAAAAGCATACAGACATTCAACTGTAGTAAAGTGCATGTAATAGTATTTAACTACTGTATCATTAAACAGAGCAGAATCCATCACAAAAAAAAAAAATCAAGCCAAAATAAAAGTTCACAATATAAACAATGTAGTTTTATTCAAATTTCGCCAAAAGAAATAAATGTAGCTTTAGAAAGAACATGGGAAAACAAGGGATCAAGAGCACTCAAAATACTAAAATGAGAGGAAATTGTTGAAATGAGCAGAAATTCTCAAAAAAAGTACATGGAAATGGTTAAATAAAGCATTGTACAACTAAATAAAAAGATTCTATGTAATTGTCAAAATCAATACTAGATTAGTATATGCATTAATGAAAACATAAAATAAAGTTGTACAAAGGAATATTTTTTTCAAACCGTGATTCAACAACCCTATACTATGCTATGCTCCCCACAGGTGTAGCTATCATTTGTCACCATACACTATTACAACACCACTGACTAGATTTTCTATGTCCATACCTTTCAGCCCCATGACTTGTTCATTCCATAGCTGGAAGCCTATATAAAGTAATCGGCTATATAAAGTTATATTTCATTTTCACACATATAATAACTATCATGGTAAAACCAGAATATAAAAATAAGTAAAAATAAATAACCTCTTATTATACTACCACTCAGAAGAAACTGACACTGAACTTTGTTTGTATTTATGTACATAGATGTATTTATGTTTATATTTATATACATATATGTATTTGTCTGTATATGTATACTTACATATATACACTTAAAATATCTTCTGCACTAGTATCATGGTATCCTCATTTGATCTATTGTCACACTTACAAACTCATCTTTCCTCCACTATGTAACTAAAAAGATTATTAAAATATATAAATCTGATTATACTACTCCACTGTTTAAAATACTTCAGTATCTTCTCATATCTCTGAGGATCAAGTCTTAAATCCTTAACATGTCTACAAGGCCACCTGTGCTCAAGTTATGTCTATTTTACTACTTCCTCCTTCTCTAACTACTTTATAATCATACTTACTCTACTTGGTTAAGTCTCTAAGATGTGGAACAATTTTTCTTCCTTTCAGGACTGTAGAACTAACCTCCAAGACCTTACCTACCTGCTCCTTTCCTACCCCTAGATAAGTTACTCATTTTTCAACTCTGTGATATTTTCAACTGAATGGAAATAATGGTTCTAATACTTAAAAAGAGGCAGCAGAATTTCAACTGTTTTTTTTCTCAAAACCCAAAATAATAGATTAGGCATGGCACTTTGTGAGATTAACGATGAATAAAACAATCCCAACCTCCAGACATGAAGGGAAAAGTAAGCAGAATAAACATTTATAAAGCATTCAATATGTTCTATACACTTTACAGACAAAATCTCATGTAATTACCAAACAACCTACAAAAATATATATTTACTCTATTTTGCAAATGAAGAAAGTAAAGGTCAAAGAGATTACAAAAGATTCTTAACATCAGAATGGATCTGAACCCAGCAATGTCTAAATCCAAGACATGTACTTTTTCCATCATTCCCAGAACCACAGCTCAGCATCTTATAGTCCACAAATAACTCTAACACAAAGCACAATATAACTGCCATGACAATAAAAGGTATTGTGGTGGTGCTTGGAAAGAAGTATCTTGTAGGGGCACCTGGGTGGTTCAGTTGGTTAAGCTGTTAAGCGTCTGATTTTAGCTCAGGTCATGATCTCCTGGTTCATGGGTTCACGCCTGGCGTCGTGCTCTTGCTGACAACTCAGAGCCAGGAAACTGCTTTGGATTCTGTGTCTCCTCTCTCTCTCTGCCCCTCCCCCCTTCACTGTCTCTTTCTCTCTCTCTCTCTCAAAAATAAACATTTTTAAAAAAAGAAAGAAGTATCTTTCATTAGAACTTTAATTGGTTGTTAAAAAACAATGCTAGAGAGGCACAGAAGAGGAATCAAGAAACCTTCCCAAAGGAGGTGGTATTTGATTTGGACCTTATATATCAAGATTTTGAAATGATTCAGAAAACATTTAGAAATTAATCATAAGTAGCAAACCCCAAAAGGATAATATTAGAAACAAAAGGCCATAAAACGTAACATTTTACACTTTGATAGGTTTCATACATCCTACCCAGTCCTCCTATACAACATTCCAATTTTCACAGATGATTGGCAGAGAAGGTAAAAGGAAAAGTAGTTAATCAAATTCTTATAGCCTAAGATCTAATAAGTCCCTGAGAAGTTTCCTTGGGGAGATGGAGTATAGACTGTCTGTATGTCATATCTACTGAGGACAGAAAGCTGCACTTAAACAAGATGGTAGCAATGAATGATAATGTTAAGGTAAATGAAAACTAAGGATAGGATAGACTGCCACATATTGATATAGACTGAAAAGAGAGGCTGAGGAGTATCTTTGTTATTCTGAATTAAAATTTTATAACTTCTGGGAACTCCTGGGTGGCTCAGTCTGTTAAGTGTCCCACTCTTGGTTTCAGCTCAGGTCATGATCGCATGGTTCATGAGTTCAAGCCCTGCGTCAGGCTCTATCCTGACAGTGTGGAGCCTGGCTGGGATTCTCTCTCCCTCTCTCTCTGCCCCTCCCTGGCTTGCACTCTTTCTCTCTCAAAATAAATAAAACTTAAAAAGAAAAACAGTTTTTAAAATTCTGATACCAAGAGTATATCTAAATACACATGGTTTTTGTAGACTTTTTAAAGAGAGATCAATAATAAATGTTCTTATAAAAAGATTCTAGAGATACAGAACAAGTAAATTTAGGTAGATCATGAATACAAAATAAATTATGCTTCCAGAAACATTTTCTCAGCTATGTCCTAGAATAAAAGATACTTGGAAATCCTGCTACTTATTTGAATAATAGATGCAGGTTCTACCCAAGAATTTCTTAAAGAGAAATAACTATTCATAATTGTACAAAAAACTTATTTGACAGAAATACATATATAGCTAATTCTAACAAATTATCTTTCCCATATTCACAAGTGAAAAATAACGTTCTGATTGGTTAATTACTATATATACCTCAATAACTATTTTGTTTTTATTGAGTTGAGAAAGAATGGCTATGAATATACCTTGCAATTTAAATCTTCCATGTTAGTAGAAAAAGAAACAGGGAACATCTACATCCCCTAGACTCCACAGGCAGGAACACAATAGCAATTAGTAAACTAGCAATATGGTAAAGTCATATTCCTTGTTCTGTCAAACCTTTAATTAAATAAAAACTGAAGTCATTTCAAGTGACTGAAATTGACAAAGGTATCTTTCTATGAAGAGATTATCTAATTATCTGAATAAGCTGATAATGCAGACTCCTCATCTCCTCCCTGCTCAGGGGACCAGACCTGGGTGCTCCTTTTGAAGACAAGGTTCTTCTCCAAGGTGGCCAAATGACTGGTTTCTCTTTGAACTCAGCCATCAGTTCAAAGTTTACTTCTTCAGAGAAGTACCACCTTATATAGAATGCTACCCGAATACATACACACACACACACACACACACACACACACACACACACACACACACACACACTTATAATGCTCTACTATATTAGCATATTTTATTAAGTCAGGGTTCTCAAAGTATATAATCAAAGAACTTCTTGGGGACCATCAGACTTTCTCAAGGGGACTGAAATTCAGGTATATTTTCATAACAATATTAAGATATTATTTTGTCTTTTAAACTCTCATTCCCCATGACTGTACAAAGTATTAAAGTTCAGACTCCATTTAGCAACTAACCTTCAATTTATAAGCATCTTTTTATGTTATAAAACACACGTTTTATTTATTCAAGATATGCTAACATACATGCTCTTAAAAACTTTAACTGCTACATGTAGACCCATGTATGTAACATACAAAATGTATATACTTGAAATGTTCACATACATATCCAAATATATATGCATGTGTGCATAAACACATGAACATTTAAGGTTCTTTAAAGAATGTAGAAAGCATATTAAGAATTTTGAGTAAATTCAGATAATAGTAGGATGAACCACATGAAGTTGCCAATACTAGACTATGTCTGACCTACAAAAACTGATGTTTATTATGATTCAACAGTAAGAAAAAAGCTTATAGGAAGAAAAGTTAATGGGAAAAGTTTACCTTTTCATATAAATGAGTATATCCATTATAATCAAACCTACTGTCCACGTCTTTTTTCCCCAAGAATTTAACCTTGGACAGGTAGTTCAATCAAACATCTGCCATAAGACCTTAAAACAAACGTTGATGGAAAATCAGCAGTCTTTTCAGCCAATGGGACAGGTGTACCAAGAAGAGCAAGGTAGTTAGTTCTATCAGCTCAGGAGATAGATTGATCCCAAAGGTAATGAAAGGGAGTCTTGACCATCTGCAGTTCCCAAGAAGATAAATAAATCAGATTCAGATGTCTGCTGCAACTCCGGATATGATCAGAATGTCCCTTAATTCTTTATAGCATGGAACACTGGCATATAAGATACTGTTGCCAACTGGCACAAACTGCTCTATTTGGCAGTCAGTCAAGAGAAAGAAGAGGGTTTTTTCCCCCTTACATGTCTTCAATGATGCTTTTATTTTAGAAAATAAAATAAACAAGGAAGGGTAAGTATTATTTGCATATTAAAGGGCATGATGTAAATATTATTAGTTAAAATAATGAAGTGTTGCATTTAAGACAGAATATTCTATTTGGGGATCATTTTAACATGCATGGGTATGTGGGAAGTGCCCTATTTCTAATATTTCTCTCCATGGGAAGACTTCATTAGCTGCAAAAACCCTGCCCTAGCTCAACTCCCTCTCTGACATTTCACCCAATTATGGGTTTGAAAGGAGAACTGCACGAGAATAAATCTTGCTTCTGGTCTTCTTCAAAGTGAGATGCTTTCAGGAAACACATATCCCAATCTGCTTCTCCATGCCACCAATTTTTTTAAGTTTATTTATTTTATTTTACAAGGGAGAGAGCATCAGAGGGGAAAGGGCAGAGAGAGAGAGAGAGAGAGAGGGAGAGAAAGAGAGAGAGGATCCCAAGCAGGCAGGCTCTGAGCCGTCAGTGCAGAGCCCTACACAGGGCTTGATCTCATGAACAGTGAGATAATTACCTGAGCCAAAATCAAGAGTCGGAGGCTTAACTGCTTGACCGACTGAGCCACCCAGGCACCCCTCCATGCCACCACGCCACTCCTCCCTGAGTGGCTAGGGAAAGGTCTGCTCTGGTCCAGCCTTGTTGTTTAGCTATGCTACTTCTCGGGTTCAGTATTGCCCATAAATATATAACTTCCACAACAATAAAGGTGAATATTCTGACCTCCATGCACTAACCTTTTCATATTATTTCTCAATTGGCTCGTGATCTCAATAGAGAAGAAAAATATTAAGGGCCCCAAGGACCTCAACATTTTGACAAAATCAATTTCACTGGAAAGAAACACTCATTTACAAGTCAATTTTTTGAGCACTATTTTGTCTTGAATCTGTACAGGCTTGGAATTAAAGAGGTTGCTGGCCATCACCTTGCACTGCTGCCCAGTGAGCCTGGGAAAAAAGAAAATTAGGAAACCACTGGCTTACAGATGTTAAACAGTGACTTGCTTCCTCTTCTCCTTTCTAACAGATAAACTGAGGACCTACCTATCTTCTGACAAACAAGCAAACAAATAGGCTAAAACAAACAAAAAATCCATAGAGCTATCCTGCCTTTTCACACCAGGTGAATTCTAATGGATTAATACAAATAAAGGTTGCTGAAATCTGTCTACAATGCCTGGGGCCACCAAACTATAGTAGGAAAACCGAATGCATCCAGGAAAATTGCAGCCAAGACTAGAGTTACAAGAACACAAAACTTCCCTTTACTTCATTTTGCTATTGTAAGACAGTTATGAAGAGTAACTTTGTTCAAATTAAACAGCACTCTATTTTTACATAAGATAGATGATCATAATAGTCGATGACACTTTTTAAGGGAAATGCTGCTGGAAAAATTACAAAGCGAAGCAGGCCTAAACAGCTGCATCTGTTGGACTGGGTCTTTGCAGCTGCACAGAACCCAGGATAAATGACAAGCAATTCTTCTCACTCATTCCTCTATTATTTCTAAATCTTCAGACTCATATTTCATACTTCAATGTCATATTATTCTTCTTATTGAGCTGCCAGGGGAAAAAAAGATAATTTCACTAAAGATGATAAAATAAAGGGGGCGGACTCTGTCATAGGTATGAGAGAGAGAGAGAGAGAGAGAGAAATGTCATCTGATTTTAATCCCTGGTTAAAGAAGTATTTTGAAGAGTTTTACCTGGGTCAGCATGTGACCTCTGGAAGAGATAACAGAAGTAAGGTTTCATAACCAAAAAATGAATTGAGAGGTCACATTAACACTGTCACAGCAGTAAGGTCATATTATAAAAGTGGTACTACTGTTTCCAGAGTTCCTCATTTCCAAAAATTAAGCGATAAAACGGACCATAGTCAAATGAACCTGTCTACAAACAGCAGACAACCCTCACTACAACATAAACTCCTGGAATGCAAGTACCATTATCTGTAAAATAAAGCTGTGAGAATTGCTGAAATTTAAGGTTTTTTTAACTATAAGATTTTCTGTGTCTATTATCTATGTTTATTGTAAGAGAAACAGATGGGTAACAGGCACTTCTGCTGAAGGAAATGTGAAAGAAAACAAAAAGTCAGTACTAATGACAGCTAAATGTTTTATAGAAGAAGGAAATCTACTTATTCTGCTTTTGATTCTGTGCTATTTCTTTTAAGTGATTATACTATTAGCTGTTGATTCTAAAACACTCATTTTCATTGCTTTTCTTTAAATGTGGCAATTAAAAAGATCCATTTTTTAAAAAGCATTTATTATTTTTCCTTATTAGAAAATTGCTAAATGTTGTTTGAAATATAAAAATTCACAAAAGGAAAATAAAAATGATGTATAATTCTATCATCTAGACATAACCATAGTTTACATTTTCTATATAAGAATGTATGTGAAATGTGAAATAAGTTCCCAGATATTGGCTCATCAAGTAGTACTGAAGAGCTTTAAGAATCAGTCCCTGTTTAGAACCAATCAACTACATATTCTCAGTGGTCAAATTGAAACTGGTACCACGAGAATAAAAAATAACTTCCAAACGAGTAATTACTGAGGTCCAAGAACCCATACTGGGAAAACTGGTATAGTGAGGGAAGAAAAAAATTAACTTCTACCCTACAATTTGCTGAGCAGAATGGACCAAGAAATTGAGTGCCCCAATTAAGAGAGCTCCACTTATTCATTACCTTACTAAATGGCATGCCTGCTTAATTGGAATAATCAGCAAGACAGAGACTTAGTTCAGTGCATTTGAATGAGTCCTAATAATAGTTAACTGGCTTGCCCATCTCATTTAAATGGAACACCTGGTGTTATCTCAGCCCTGTTTCCAGGAGTTGGCTCTACGATATTTACTAACATAAATGTCTATGGGGCAAGGTTTTTATTGTTTCCTTACTGCTACACCTTAGGGATTGCTAAAAAAGTTTTATCAGTTTCCTCACAGACCTTTATCAAGTAACTGCACATCTGACACTGAAAATCCAGAGTGGTAGGCTGAGGATAATGACACACTTGGAGGTTTACTAAAAAGTATATTCCTAAAGAGAGTACGTTCAATTTTATGAAGTACCTATTTTGCAGCCTTATAATTATATATTTATGTCACAGTCAGCTATCACAGTAAAATTTCATTGATAAGAATAAGGAAACATAAAATGTCAACTTCAAATGAGTTTAGTTCAAATTATACAATAAATTTTAACTGCTGGAAAACAGATTCTCTCCTAAACCTGCTTCTTTAGGCAAATAACCATTAGGATTACTATTCTGGTGGGGATAAACAGTGTAGAAATTTCATTCAATTCAAATCTTACAATCTAAAAATTTTTAATTTATCTCAATACCATGATCAGAAAAGTCCTTAGTATTTTTATGATTGAAGTACAAAATACATGAAGGCATACTGGTACCTAATAATCACTGAAAGATATGCAGCACTCAATCACTTTTTAATATCCCACAAATGGTTTTTTGGCAAGATGGTAAACTAATGCAGACTACTGGCTCTCTCACCTAAATCTAACCTAGTGAAGTGACAGAATCAACAAAGAAAATGTTGGATCTGAGAAACTAATTGTCAACTTTTAGTAAATTGTTATTTGTGTCCCTTTGTTGGGAAATGGCAGTCTGGAGTGGAGTTCAAAAAGGAAAACTTCTAATTATGTTCTTTTGCTTCTCCACATTGCACCGAACTGCACATTGCTCAATGCACTAATACTATGAGCCATGAACACACAAGTACAACAGGTAATAATACCAGGATAGTTGTCAGAGATGGGGTTTTTCTGAGGCAGATGCTGAGGTAGAGTTTCAGGTACAATGCATTTATCAGAGACCAATACTTAAGAAGAAGGATAAAGCAGGCTTTGACAGGAGAAGTTAAAATATGATACAGGCCTAACACACTTTAGACTTAACGAGCAGATAGTCTGGGAGCAAGTTTTATATCCTGCAACAAGATGAAATGGCCAGGAATTTACATACCCTTGACTTGCTCATTAACAGCTGTGAATTTCTCTAGAAAAAGCACAAACTGGTTGAGGCAGCTCTGTGCTTCTGATGAAGACCAGGAAGGAGCAGAACACTGAAGGCTCACCATACTCCTAACAGTTGGACAGTATGTCCTTCCTTCAAATGAGGTCTGAATGGTACGTCTCATGTCTACCACAGTGGTCTAGCGGCCAACAAGGATGAGTAGATAACAGTATCTTCAGAGAGACAGACCCATAGTCACTTAGCTCTTCTAATTTGATCCTTATTCTTTATACTCGGAGGATTAAATTATCATAGTTAAAAAAGATTTGGAAAAGAAAAGTATAGATCAATTTCACTAAAGATTATGAAAGCAATAATTATAAATAAAATATTAGTAAATCAAATATGTGTGTCTATGTATTTCATTTTTGTGAATGAACGCTAAGTGTTAGAACTATTGGTACACAATAACCAAGTGACTTCTCCGGCATTTCCCCCTGATGGCTATCTAGGCTCCCCAGTGATGCGAAATTCATGTGGCAGTCGTATTTCTTGTGGGGTGATTCCTCAAAGCATTAAGTTAACAGCAAAGCTTAAAAACATAAGTAAATAAACAGATAGCTCTAGGAGCTGCTTGGCTATAATAGACTTACTGTTTGTATTTTACAGTGGTTTTAAATGTCTATGACATGTAGTTACTTGCAGTTTTGCTTGCTGTGCATAGATTTGAAAAAATACACATGGCAAACAGGCAAGTGTGATAAGCTGATGGCCAAAAATCACCACACAATGAGGTTGTAGTAGTAGTCAGAATATTTGGAATTGTAAATATTTATTCATATTGGAAATCCTTGCAAATATAATTTGTTTATATAACATGTAAAATGGTTTGGAAATAAAACCCACTGTGAGAGTGGATATAGAAGTGAAAAATATTTGATAAGGCCAAAGAGAGCAGTGATTATAAACCATAAAATAGTAGTCCTGTGAAGAAATTACATGTTGTCTTAGTGTTCACATGCTGGGGTTACTGAGGAGCCCTCAAGATATGTTCCTTTGTGTCAAAACCTATTCCATTACTGGCCTATTTGACAAGGAAAGTCATAGGTTTTGAGGCACAGGATTTGAGGACAGATTTCTTCAACCACTGCCACTGTAAGATCTTGGTTCAACTTACCGAGCCCTCTTCAGTTTCAAGTTCCTTATTTGTAAAACTGTTAAGTAGCATACATTTAGAATTTTATGATTACTAAATTAGGTAATCAATGTTACTCCACATATCCCTATCCATGCCACTTCCTCCTGCTCCCCAATCACTTGCAAAATTGTATTCTTTACTTGATCATACTGCAATTATACTATTACTATTTATTTATTTATGTGTATTATTTCAATGTCTTCCTAGATATATCTTAGCCAATTCTGAGCAAATTTTTTCAAGTTCTTAGATTATTACCATTTAATAGAAAAGGAGGTATAGAAAGATAAGAGTCTTAGCAAAACTCAGCAGTATATTATGTAAGGAAAAAATATCTAAAATCTGCATTTAAATCCAGTAGAGCTAAAATTATACCTCAAAAGTCTAAGGAAAGCTTTTTAGTGAAGGATTATTGAGAAATTAATATTTCTAATGCCTCCATTAGATTCATGAAATGTAGGATGTTTGCATTCTGTTATAATTTTAGGAGAGTAGCATGAAATAAATCATTTTAATAATTTGAAATTCACTTTCATATGTAAAATAGGCCCAAAGACAGAATACCGAATCCAGTTTTATTTACCTTAAAAGACCCAGAAAATGTATCAGCTATATCTAAGTTGAAGCACTGAGTGTAAAACTAACAAAGTCTGTACAACAAAACAGCAATAACATTTTCTTTTCTCATCAAAGATTGAGTTATTAATGACTAATGTTAAATACAAATTAAAATTGTCTTTGCATTTATATGTCAGTCTATTTCTTCTTTACTTCTTAATAAGCTGTCACTTGAAGTTATTCCAAAATAAATAGCAAATGGACCCCCAGTATTAGAATAATGAGACAGCAATCCAACTTTCTAGGCAAATATATAACACCATTTTCCAATAACAGAAGAAGCCTAAAGAGCAATGGAAATAGATTTCCCTAGCAATATATGTCACTCAAATCCATTATTAATTTTGTGCCTTACCCAGCACATAGGGGTGTAGTTAAGATTAGAGCTCATTGGATAATTTAAAATTCATAAAGTTTCCTGAGCTTCTCAGAGTAAGGTGCTCTATAAATATTAAATAGTAATAATCATGATAATGATGAAATTATTATTCTAATCTTCATCTTGCACATGCCGTAAGTAGTTCTCAGCCACTTTATCATTTGCCTGTGTGCACGTACACACAGCCTGCGAGGTTTTGGGGGGTATGGAATTCCCTTTGAAATCAATGGGAGCTCTGCAATCAATTCAACTCAGCAGGGGACTGAGGGAGGTAGAGAAGAAAGAAAAATTGCAGTGTAACACTGAATAAAATCAAAGCAAACAGAAAAAAATAATACAGTTCAATGGTTTCAAAATTAAGAATAAATGAGTCAAGGCTGCTGGTTTTAATTAAAAGAAATAAAATTGTAAATATTATTTTATAGGAAAAAATAAGTATACAAATAATAAATTTTAAAAAATTTAAAACATCCATGCAATTTCTTGTATAAGAAATGAAAACTTTCCATTCTTTTTAATAAGACCCAAATATGTTCATTTATGTTTCTTGGAAGTTACTAAACCTTATTTTGGATTTGAAAATATCTCTTCTGTATCATATTTTAAAATCCTCTTTGTGTCTGCTAAAATTGGTTGCTGTAATAGTCCTGCAAAGAAGGTAATAGATTATATTTAAAAAGACAGCCTTCTGCATTACTGAGAACTACAACAGCACCTGTGGCCAGGAAAATCATAAAAATGGATGCCTTCAGAAAAGATGTGATAAAATTTATTTCTTTACAATTAGAATAGCAGAAACTACAATTAGGGTCATGTTTAATATTGAAAACCTGGTATGAGATACAGGGATGGTATCTTTATGAACTGCTATTTATACAGCTTAAAAGCTGTCTCTTCCCTAATTTTATCTTCAGATCCATATTTAGCCTAGAGATGGAAACCATATTTATAGAAACAATCTTCTTCAGATTCTTTAAGAGGCCACAAACCAACACCTACAAATTTATAGTTTACTCAGCCAGCCTGTAACCATGGAAACAGATTGACCATTTACACAGAGCTAGCCCTTGCAAATTCAACCCTGCCTCCCTTCTTGAAAACTGCTAACAATGTAATCTGATTACTTTGTCTAAGAATGCATTATCATTCAACCAACCAACCACTCAAGAATGTATATTAAAAAGTTCTTGTTACATTATTGTATAAAGAGGCTTAAAACATGTCTAACACAAAAGTTTAACAAGATCCTTTCTTACAGAATCTTCTTTTATTGGAGAAAGATGCTGCATCAATAAGACTTGATTATGTGCCATCTGCCCGTATTATTCTCCACTTATTTTATCCCACACTTTGTTGTTCCGTGCATCTTCAAACCTGCAACTCTGCCATGCACATGTCCTTTATAATACTGACTTCACATCATCCTCAGCCTCCATGTAAATGTGTGAAGAATGACTATTGACAATTCTTTAAGAGATGAGACACATCATGAGTCTTTGCTGTTAAACAGTGACAATTACTTATTTTTATTTGGTATCATTATTATAAATAACCATAGGATTACACTTGCTACTTTGGTATATCTTAGAGTTAAAATGAAGTCTCACACATATAAATATTGAATCTCCTAACAGTCCTGACAGAAAGAGATCATCATTGCTGCCTGAACAGAGAGAGTTCAAGTGAATTCCAAAAGAATTCAAATATCTTATGCAAGATAAAAGTACATAAATAAATAAATAAATATAAAGTTAGTTTATAGCAGAGTCAAGATTCACTTTGATCTTTTGACTCTAACATGTCTTTCACTCTACCTAAAATTATTTAATTCCCAGATAATATCCTAAGACAAACTAAACTTTTCTAATTAATCATACTTCGAAAAAATCAAAGTTTTTCTTTACATCTACCTCTCACCATACGTCATTTATTTTTCTCATATGGCCCGTGATGATTATAAAATTTTTTATTATGGCAAAAGCTATGTGATCACATATCAAAGGTTAAAAGATCGTACTAACAAATACCACATGTTTCTTTTTATTGTTACAATCTCCTGCTGAGATAAAATGTATATAAAAAAAAATCCTCAACACTTTCTGCCCATGATAAAAAGGTATAATTGACATATTGGAAAAATTAATTACTTAATATTTCTACATACTATAAATCAAATGTTTTTTTCACTATTTCAAAAATCACAAAACATAAATAGATGAATGAAGAGTAATACACTTGCTCCAGTTTTTATTGGAGAGCATTAAAAATTAAATTTGTTGTTTATAATGAAGATGGAATTCAGGAAAGTATTGCCTGAGGCATTTAAAAAAATACACCAAAAATAAAATCCCTTTAGTATCCCCTCTACTATTATTTATTTCTATATGCAGTGAAACAAAATTCTCTATTACCCTGCCATATTTCTTATATAATTTATCACATTTTATGATTCTCATCTGTTTCTATGTAACTCCTGAAAGGTGCAGACCATAACTTATTCAGCATATACATAAAATCATAACACAGGTCATGGCACTTACTTGACAACAGATGAAAAAATAAATGAATGATATAATTTATTAATATGTCATAAGTGTTAGCCAAGGCCAAAGATGCCCATGAGGTTGAGATTACAGTTGACCCTTAGAAAACATGGGTTTGAACTGTGTGAGTCCACTTATATGAGAATTTCTACAGTACAGTACTGTAAGTATATTTTCTATAAAATATTTTTTCTTAATTTTCTTTAATTTTTTAAATTTATTTTTGAGAGAGAGAGACAGAGTGAGAGTGGGGGAGGGGAAGAGAAAGAGGGAGACACAGAATCTGAAGCAGGCTCCAGGCTCTGAGCTGTTAGTACAGAGCTGGATGCAGAGCTCAAACTCATGAATCGCAAGATCATGACCTCAATCGAAGTCCGACGCTTAACTGACTGAGCCACCCAGGCACCCCTATATTATCTTCTTAATACCATTTTCTTTTATCTAGCTTTATTGTAAAAATACAGTTTATAATAGATACAGTATACATAAAGCATGTTTACGTTATTGGTAAAGCTTCCAGTCAACAGCAGGCTATTAATAGTTAAGTTTGGGGAGAGTCAAAGGTTATATACACATTTTGACTATGTAGAGAATCAGTGCCCCCATCCCCCATGTTGTTCAAGGGTCAACTGTACTTCAAAGTCTATAACAGATTACACACATTTATGTATATAGATTACATATACACAGAATATATGAACATGACTATATTTAACATGAGGAAAAAAATCTCCCTTGATATCACCTAAGTAAATAAATTTTTATTGGAATATTAATTCCAGACTTTTTAATTTTTTTGATGTTTTATTTATTTTTGAGAGAAAGAGAGACTGTGTGTGAGTGGGGGAGGGGCAGAGAGAGGGAGACACAGAATCCAAAGCAGGCTCCAGGCTCTGAGATATCAGCACAGAGCCCGGCGTGGGGCTCAAACTCACGAGCTCATGACCTGAGCCAAAGTCAGATGCTCAACCAGCTGAGCCACCCAAGTGCCCCCAGACTTTTTAAAATAAAGTCGAAAGTTGAGAAATGTAAAGAATTTCAGAACTCTATAGGCATAACATTGGAAGTTATTTACAATTCTGATTGATATTAAGCCAGTAGCAAACCAATCCCACATGTGAAATGAGTCAAACTCTTTTAAAACATTAAAAGTGTATTAAAGGAGAGGAAACGGTACTAAATAGTTCATGCTGCTCTACAAGATTTAATTTTTCACAGTGGGAAAAATTTATTTCCTCCAGGAGAGCGACTTACTTGTCAAGGCTCACTATATTATCAGATATATTTGTATTGGACCTAAGCCTAGAAATACGGTTTAAGAACTTAAGTTTATAGAAACTGCCTCATATGTCTCCTTGTATATCCACGGCCCTTTACAGAGGCTCTTAAAAAAAAAAAAAAAAACTACTTTTACTGCCTATTATGTAAAACCAAAATAGATATTTAAAAAGATATTAAATTGTTCAGAACACTTTCATTAGTTAAAAAGAAAATTTTTTTATGATTTTTATGTTTAACATCATATTAGTTTTCTATCACTGTATAACAAATTACCACAAATGTAGCACTTACAAAACCATTTCTTATTTTGCTGCTGTAAAGGTCACAAGTTTGAGCAGGTTTCACTGGGTTCACTGTTTAGGGTCTCAAAGGCCAAAATCAAGGTGTCAGCTGACTGGCTCATATCTAGAAATTCTGGACAAAATCAACTCCCAGGTTCATGCAGACTGTTGGCAAAATCGTGTTACATGTGGTTGTAGGACTGAAGTACCCATTTCTTGGGGGCTATCAAGGAGAAGAAGGAGTGTCTCTCAGCTTTTAGAAGATATATTTCCCTCTTGCCATATAATGTGATAACATATTCATGGAAATAATACCAAAAGATGAAAGTCATGGGACCCATTTTAAAATTCTGATTACCACAAATATGTTATTAAAATCTCAGTAGTTAAAAGAGCAAATGATAAAAAAAAAACTATATTAATATATGCTGGTTTTAAACAATAACAGGTTTAGTTTAAAAATAAAACCCAGAGGTGCCTGGGTGGCTCAGTCAGTTAAGCATCTGACTCCTGATTTTGGCTCAGGTCATGACCTCATGGTTCATGAGTTCAAGCCCTGTGATGGGCTCTGCACTGACAGTACCAAAACTGCTTAGGATTCTGTCCCTCTCTCTGCCCCTCCACTGCTCGCTCTCTCTCTCTCTCAAAATAAATAAATAAACATTTTAAAAAATTAAAACCCAAATGAAAACAAAAAGCTATTAACAGTAATTTTAATGATGTGCAAAATTTCAACGTACAACAATACACATACAACAATGGTAATGGATTTATACTAAAGATAAAGATTAAAGATATTGATCTACATAGCTAATAATCTAAATAAACCATCAGAACAGTAACCCATAAGACAAATATTGTGGATAAAAGCATAAAAGTAAAAATGATTTCACCACATTAATTTTTTAAATTATTGGAAAGTGTGAGTTATATTTAACACTAACCATGCCAAGATAAATGCGTGTTGAGGTAAAATTTATATATAAGAAAATCTAAACAGATTATATTCTGCCTTTCTATAAAAGCTGTCAAAATCTTTTTCACCCTGAAATGACATGGATGGAACTAGAGAATATAATGCTAAGTGAAATAAATCAGTCAGAGAAAGACAAATTCCATATGATTTCACTCATATGTGGGCGTTAAGGAATAAAAAACAAGCAAAGAAAAAAAGGAGACAAAGAAACACACCTTTTTTTAAGTTTTTATTTAAATTCTAGTTAGTTAAGATATAGTATAACATCGTCAGGAGTAGAATTTAGTGATTTATCACTTACATACAATACCCAGTGCTCAACACAAATGTCCTCCTTAATACCCATCACCCATTTAGCCAATTCTCCACAAAACTTCCCTTCCATCAACCCTCAGTTTGTTCTCTATACTTAAGAGTCTCTTATGGTTTGCCTCCCTCTCTTCCCATTCCCCTTCCCTATGTTCATCTATTTTGTTTTCCATAGTCTGGCTATTGTTGATACTGCTGCTATAAACATTGGAGCACATGCATCCCTTCAAATCAGTATGTTTGTATCCTTTGGGTAAATACCTAGTAGTGCAATTACTGGGTCCTAGCATAATTCTATTTTTAACTTTTTGAGTAACCTCCACACTGCTTTCCAGAGTGACTGCACCAGTTTGCATTCCCACCAACAGTACAAGAGGGTTCCCCTTTCTCTACATCCTCACCATCATCTGTTGTTTCCTATGTTGTTAATTTTAGCCATTCTGACCAGTGTGAGGCGATATCTCATCATAGTTATTTCCCTGATGATGAGTGATGTTGAGCATCTTTTCATGTGTCTGTTAACCATCTGGATGTCTTCTTTGGAAAAATGTCAATTCATGTTTCTGCCCTTTTTTTAACTGGACTATTTGTTTTGGGGGGGGGTAGAGTTTTATATGTTATTTATAGATTTTGGATACTAACCCTTTATCAGATATGTCATTTGCAAGTATCTTCTCCTATTTTGTCAGTTGCCTTTTAGTTGTGTTGACTGTTTTCTTCACTGTGCAGAAGCTTTTTATCTTCATGAAGTCTCAATAGTTCATTTTTACTTTTGTTTCCCGAGCCTCTGGAGATGTGTCTAGTAATAAGTTGCTACAACCAATGTCAAAGAGGTGGCTGCTTGTGTTCTCCTCTAGCATTTTGATGGTTTCTGATCTCACATTTAGGCCTTTCATACATTTTAAATTCATTTTTGTGTATGGTATAAGTAAGTGGTCCAGGTTCATTCTTTTGTATGTACCTGCCCAGTTTTTCCAACATTGTTTGTTGAAGACACTATTTTTTTCCACTGGATATGCTTTCCTGTTTCATCTGAAAAATTAGTTAACCATATAGTTGTGGGTCCATTTCTGGATTTTAAATTCTGTTCCATTTATCTGTCTGTTTTTGTGCAAGTACCAAACTATCTTGATGACCACAGCTTTGTAATATAGCTTGGAGTCCAGAACTGTGATCGCTCCAGCTTTGCTTTTCTTTTTCAAGATTGCTTTGGCTATCTGGGGTCCTTTGTGGTTCCATACAAATTTTAGGATTGTTTGTTTTAGCTCTGTGAAAAACGCTGGTGATATTTTGATAGGGACTGCATTAAATGTGTGAACTGCTTTGGGTAGTACGGACATTTTAACAATGTTCTTCAATCCATGAGCATGGAATGCTTTTCCATTTCTTTGTGTTCTCTTCCATTTATTTCATAAGTGTTCTATAGTTTTCCAAGTATAGATCTTTTGCCTCTTTGGTTAGGTGTTTCCTAAATATCTTATGGTTTTGGTGCAACTGTAAATGGTATCAGTTCCTGATTTCTCTTCTGCTGTTTCATTATTTGTACACAGAAATACAACAGATTTCTGTATACTGATTTTGTATCCTGTGATGTTGCTGAATTTGTGTATCAGTTCTAGCAAATTTTTGGTGGACTCTCAGATTTTTTGCTTAAGAATATCATGTCATCTACAATGAGTGAAAGTTTGACTTCTTCCTTGCTGATTAGGATACCTTTTATTTGTTTTTATTGTCTGACTGCCGAGGCCAAAACTTCCAGTACTACATTAAACAACAATGGTGAAAGTGGACATCTTGTCTTGTTCCTGGCTACAGAGGAAAAGCTCTCAGTTTTTCCCTACTGAGGATTATATTAGCTGTGGATCTTTCATATGTGTCTTTATGATGTTGAGGAACATTCCATCTATCCCTACTTTGTTAAGGATTTTTATCAAGAATGGATGCTGTACTTTGTCAAATGGTTTTTCTGCATCTAATGAGGTATCATACAATTCTTATTATTTCTTTTATTAATGTGGTGTATCACATTGATTGATTTGTGAATATGGAACCACCTGTGCAGCCTAGGAATAAAATCCCACTTGATCGTGGTGAATAATTCGTTTAATGTGTTGTTGCATCGACTTGCTAGTACCTTGTTAAGAATTTTTGCATCCATGTTCATCAAGGATATTGGCCTGTAGTTCTTTTTAGTGCAGCCTTTGTCTGGCTTTGGAATCAAGGTAATGTTAGCCTCGTAGAAGGAGTATGGAAGTTTTCCTAACATTTCTATTTTTTTGAAACAGTTTTGAGATGGACAGATATTCACTTTTTTTTTTTTTTTTTAATTTTTTTTTAACGTTTATTTATTTTTGACACAGACAGAGACAGAGCATGAACAGGGGAGAAGCAGAGAGAGAGGGAGACACAGAATCTGAAACAGGCTCCGGGCTCTGAGCTGTCAGCACAGAGCCCGACGCGGGGCTTGAACTCACGGACCGTGAGATCATGACCTGAGCCGAAGTCAGACGCTTAACCGACCAAGCCACCCAGGCGCCCCAACTTTTCTTTTAATGTCTGGTAGGATTCCCTGGGAAGCCATCTGGCCTTGGACTTTTGTTTGTTGGGAGATTTTTGAATACTAATTCAATTTCCTTGCTGGTTATCAGTCTGTTCAAGTGTCCTATTTCTTCCTATTTCAATTTTCATAGTTTGTATGTTTCCAGGAATTTGTCCATTTCTTCCAGATTGCCCAGTTTGTTGGCATATAATTTTTCATAATATTCTCTTATGATTATTTGTATTCCTGTGGTACGGGTTGTGATCTCTCCTCTTTCACTCATGATTTTATTTGGGTCCTTTCTCTTTTCTTTTTGATAAGTCCAGCTACAGGTTTATCAATTTTATTAATTCTTTCAAGAAACAGCTCCTAGTTTCACTGATCTGTTTTCTGGGTTTTTTGTTTCTGTATCATTTATTTCTGCTCTAATCTTTATTATTTGCCTTCTCTGCTGGTTTTAGGATGGATGTGCTATTCTTATTCTAGCTCCTTTAGGTATAAGGTTAGGTTGTATATTTGAGACTTTTCTTTCTTATTGAGGTAAACCTGTATTACCGTGTACTTTCCTCTTAAGACCACTTTTGCGGTATCCCAAGGTTTTGAACTATCGTGTTTTCACTTTCATTTGCTTCCATATTTTTTTTTATATTTTCTTTAATTTCCTGGAGAACTCATTCATTCTTTAGTAGGATGTTCTTTAACCTCCATGTATTTGTGGTCTTTCTAAGTTTTCTTGTTATTAACTTCAAGTTTCATAGTATTTTGGTCTGAAAATATGTATTGTATGATTTCAATCATTTTGTGCTTGTTAAGGCCTGATTTGTGACCCAATATTTGACCTTTTCTGGAGAATGCTCCATGTGCACTTGAAAAGAATGTGCAATCTGCTGCTTTAGGATGACATGTTCTGAATACATCTGTTAGGTCCCTCTGGTAGAGTGTGTCAGTCAAAGCCATTGTTTTCTCATTGATTTTCTGCTTAGATGATTTTCTGTCCATTGCTATAAATGGGATGTTAAAGTCCCTACTATTACAGTGTTGTTCTCAATGAGTTTCTTTAGGTTTGTTATTATTTACATATTTGGTTTCTTTCAAGATGAGGGCATAAATATTTACAATTCTTAGATCTCCTTGTCAGTTAGACCCATTTATTATGATATTGGGCCCTTCTTTATCTCTTGTGACAGTCTGTTTAAAATCCAGTTTGTCCGATATAAGTATTGCTACTCTTGCTTTCTTTTGATGTCCATTTGCATGATAAATGGTTCTCTATACCCTCACTTTCAATATGCAGGTTGTCTTTAGGTCTAAAATGGATCTCTTGTAGCAGCATATACATGGGTTTGTTTTTTAACCCATTCTGATACCCTATGTCTTTTGATTGGACCATTTAGTCCATTTACATTCAGAATGATTATTGACAGATATGAATTTAGTGCCATTGTATTACCCGTAAAATCAATGATTCTGGAGATGTTCTCTGTTCCAATTTTTGTTGCTTCTGGTCTTTCTTTCCCTCTCAAAGGGTCCCCTTTAATATTTTTTGCAGGGCTAGTTTAGTATTCACAAACTCCTTTAGTTTTTGTTTGTCTGAGAAACTCTTTATCTCTCCTTCTATTCTGAATGACAGCCTTGTTGGATAAAGTACTTTTGGCTGCAGATTTTCTCATTCAGCACACTGAATATGTCATGCCACTCTATTCTGGCATGCCAAGTTTCTGTGGACAGATGTGTTGTGAAACTTATTTGTCTTCTCTTGTAGTTTAGGGTTTTCTTTATCCTTGCTGCTTTCAGGATTCCTTTCTTATCTCTGTATATTACAAACTTTACTATGATATGTCTTGGTGTTGGCCTGCTTTTATTGATTTTGATGCTCTGGAGTTGGATGTCTGTTTCCATCCCCAGATTAGAGAAGTTTTCAGCTATAATTTGCACAAATAAACCTTTTGCCCTTTTCCCCTCTCTTCTGGGACTCTTATGATACAAATGTTACTATGCTTTATGGAGTCACTGAGTTCCCTAAGTCTACATTCATGATCCAATATTTTTCTTTCCCTGTTCTTTCAGCTTCATCATTTTCTGTAAATTTATTTTCTATTTCACTTATCCATTCCTCTACTTCTTCCATCCTTGTGGTCATTACATCCAGTCAGTTTTGCATCTCAGCTATAGCATTTCTTATTCCAGCCTGACTAGTTTTTAGGTTTTTTATCTCTGCACTAAGGGAATCCCTGGTGTCTTCTATGCTTTTCTCATACCTGGCTAGTATCCTTATGATTATTGTTTTAAATTCTGGTTCAGGCATATTGCTTACATGTGTTTTGATTAGATTCCTGGCTGTAAACTCTTCTTGTTCTTTTTTTTGGAGTGAATTTCTCCAATTTGACATTTTGTCTAGGTTTCTGTCTACTATATGATAGGAAATCCTTTATGTTTCCTGTTCCTGAGAGTAATGGCTGAGTCAAGAAGTCCTATACTGTCCGAGGCCTGGTGCTTCAGGAAGTGTTTCTGGTGTATGCTGTGTGCATTCTGATGTTGTGTTGTGGCTGCTCTTTCGCTCATGTCAGTCCTCTGCAGAGTTTCTCCTTGCTTGCAGTGGGTGGTGTTTGGACCTTGTCCAGTGTGTGGTGAGTTTTAACTAAGTGGGTTTTGGTCTGCATGTTAAAAGAGGCTAGATACTATTTCCCCTAGAGCTGAAGCTTTGCAGCACTCTATTGTCAGCAGACTTGGTGTATGTGGGTGGGTTTGTACTGGTCTTCTGGAGGAGGGGACCACTGACGATGTGACTTTCCAGCATACTTGCCCTAGTTGAGAAGCCCATGCAGAGTGCAGGTGGGCAAGGCTTGGTGTAAGTGGCTCAAGCTTCCACTGTGGGGTACTGAGCTGCTCATTCAAATCAGGCTATCCTGATGGGCAGGGTTAAAAATGGCATCAGCCAGGACTCCTATTCCTAGAGAAGGTAATTCATACCCACCACTATTCAAGAAGTTCTCACAGAGGAGAGGACAACTTCCCCTCATCTGTTCCAGGCTTCCCTAAAGTCCCTGCTGCACTCTGTGTCCAATCCTTCTGCTCACCCCGTGGTGCAGTGCTTCTGTTTTCTATCTCAAGTGCACAGGCTTGACTTCAAATTCCAAATTTTAGAGACCAGGCCCAGGGAAGAACTGTGATGATCCTCTGGGTGAGGGTCTCACCACACTGTAGCTGGTGCTGGTTTGTTCCAGAAGGGCAGTCACACAAACACACAGGGGCTTGGAGTTTATGGTAAAGTGCAGCAAAAAGCCAGCATCCTGGTTAGCTGCCCTCAGCAGGTGTCTCTACTTCTATGTTAATGAACAGGGTAGCAAACCAGCTCCCACAGGCTCTTTTGTCCCTGGAGAGGTAGTGCCACCTTTCCCAAATGCACTTCAAGAAAGGGAACTGTCTTTCCCAGTGAAACCCAAGGGATCCTCAGACTACACTGTCCACTCTCACACCTCTGCCCTCCTTCTCCACAGGAACACCTCTTTGCCTGCCAGGTTCCACCTAGCAATGGCACAACTTCTAAAACTTTAGTCTTTCAGCTCCGCAAATTTACAATAATCAGCCTGTCTTATTTTCCCTGTCAATGATTTTGGGAAGTGTTTTTCTTATGCAATCCCCTGCATGATGCTTTATTGTGGTCTTTCCTTCTCTCCTCTCTCCCTGATCAGGACTCCCTCCCTCCACAGCACCAGCTATTCTTTTCTCCCCTAAATCACATCTCCACATTTTCTATCTTCCACAATGTGGCCTCTTTTCTTCCTCTAGTTGTGCAGTTTGTTCTCTTAGTCTTCAGATTGATTTCATGGGTGTCCAGAATAAGTTGATATTATCTGTGTTCAAGGGAAAAGGCAAGCATAGGGTCCTCCTACTATAGCTCCATCTTAACTCCTCCCCTGCCCCAGACTCTTTGAGTGTAGAGAACAAAGTGATGGTTACCATAAAGGAAGGGAGTGAGGGGATAGGTGAAACTGGTGATGAGGATTCAGGAGTGTGCTTTTGATGAGCACCAAGTGATGTATGGAATTGCTGAATCACTCTATTGTATACCTGAAACTAATATACATTGTACATCAACTATACCAGAATTTAAAAATAATAATAATAAAGGAGAAGTCAAACAAGAACCAAAAAATTTTTTCACTCATTTCCTTCTTGGCATCCTCAAAAATCATCAATAAAATTAAAAAATAAATTTAAAGAACTTATCTTTAATTTAATTATGCAACAGACTCTATCTGCAATTATAATAATAGGACTATCTACAAAGTGGAATGGAGTACAGCCCAAATCCAGAAAACACCAACTACCACATATACTAGTCAATATGTCTGACGAGATACATTATTCTTAAACATTATCAGCTAAAAATAATTTACATAATCCTTAAAAACTCTAAGAATATCCCTTTTATTGAAGCCATGTACAAACATCACTGACAGGAAAATGGCAAAATCAGGGAAGATTCCCACTGGTCCTTAGGAAAAGTGGAGCAAAGGTGATAAAACTCACACATGCAGTCTTTTTCAATTTTCTGTGACTCTCCCTGCAACCAAGGGAAGTAGCAAGAACTTAAAGAATGAAAGAGAGAGGAGAAGCCACAGTTACCATATAGCTACTAACTAAAGTCAGTTCAGCAAAAATAAGCACAAAATCAACAGATCAAAACACTGTTGGCTATCCGATAAAATCAAAAGAAATACCTGCTTGAGATACTCTTCTAAATCTTTATTTTTTTTATTATTCATGTCATTCAAATCTCTGCTCATATATTCAACAAAGACTCATGTCATTCAAATCTCTGCTAATAACTACCTTCCCTTACCAACTTATCAACAACAGTACCCCTCATAAACACATATACTGACATCTCATCACCTTTTATTCCTTTATTTGTTTTAATTCACATACCTCTAATTATTCCTAAAATCATGTTTACCACCTTTCCTACTAGAATATAAGCTCTATATGAAATATAAATAAATAATAAATAAATAAAAATAAATATATATGTGTGTGTATATACATACATGTATATATATATATGTGTGTGTGTGTGTGTGTGTATATATATATATATATATATATATATATATATATGTATGTATATTTTACTATTTATCCCTAACATTTAGAATAATGCCTAGTGTTTGTTGGGCATTCAATATATATTTAATGAGTGAATAAATAGGTGACAAATACTAAAATATTTTTAAATGTATACTTGAAAAAGAAACATCAAATTCATAATAACAGCTACTTCTGAGAAAAGATCAGAGAGATAGGTAGATACATAGGTAGTAGATAGATTAGGAGGGGAGAGAGACAGAGACAGAGAAGGAAGGGAAAGAAATGGAGACAAAAAGTGACACAGAGAGACAGAGATAGCAAAAATGTTCTCACAGGCTATGGATTGCCTTTTTATTTTCTAATGGGAAAGGTCCAAAGAGAACTATAACTTTGGGACAAAATTCCATTTCTTTTATGAAAAATTTGAGCTAAAAATGATAAAATATTGACAAATGTTCATTCTGAATGGTAGCCACACAATATTCTCTATGCTGTTTGGCAGTTGTAAAAAATTCAAACTTTAAATGTTTCATCGTTTTAAATATGCACAGCAAAACAAAACATCAGCAAAACAAAAAGGCAATGTAATGAATTGGAGAAGGTATTTGTAAATGAAATATTCATTAAATATATAATTAGTATATAATATCCAAAATACAAAGAACTTATACAACTCAACACCAAAAAACAATCCAATTAAAAAATGGTCAGCGGGCCTGAATAGATATTTTTCCAAAGAAGATATTCAGATGGCCAACAGACACATTAAAAAAGATGCTCAACATCATTCATCACTAGGGAAATTCAAATCAAAACAACAAGATAGCACCTAACACCAGTCAGAATAGTTGGTATCAAAAACACACAAAATAACAGGCAAGAATATGGAGCAAAAGGAATGCTCATACACTGTTTATGGAAATGTAAATTGGTACAGCCACTGAGGAAAACATTATGGAGGTTCCTCAAAAAATTAAAAATACCACATTATCAAGTAATTCCATCACTGGGTATTTACCCAAAGAAAATGAAAATGCCAACTCAAAAAGACATATGCACCCCAAGTTTATTGCAGCATTATTTACAATAGCCAAGATACAGATGCACTCTAAGTGTCCAATGATAAATAGGTAAAGACTATGTGGTATGTATAGACAATAAAATATTAGTCATAAAAAAGAATGAAATCTTGCTGCTTGCAACCACATGGAAGGACCTAGAGGGTATCATACAAAGTGAAACACTCAACAAAACTAAAACACAACTCATGGTATAGGAGAAGATATCTGCAAATGACATAATGATAAGAGGTTAATATCCAATATCTGCAAAGAACTTATAAAACTCAACACCTAAAAAACAAACAGTCCAGTTAAAAAATGGGCAGAAGACATGAATAGACATCTTTCCAAAGAAAACATCCAGATGAGTAATAGACACGAGAAGATGCTCAACATCACTCGTCATAAGGGAAATCAAAACTACGATGACATACCACCTTACACCTGTCAGAATGGCCAAAATCAACAACACAGGAAACAACAGATGTTGGTGAGGATTCAGAGAAAGGGGAACCCTCTTACACTGTTGGTGGGAATGCTAACTGGTACAGTCACTCTGGAAAACAGTGTAGAGGTTACTCAAAAAGTTAAAAATAGAACTATGCTAGGATCCAGCAATTACACTACTAGGTATTTACCCAAAAGATACAAACATACTGATTTGAAGGGGCACATGTGCCCCAATATTTATAGCAGCAGTATCAATAATAGCCAAATTATGGAAAGAGCCCAAATGTCCATTGACTGGTGAATAGATAAAGAAGTGAGATAGATAGATAGATAGATGATATATATAGATTAGATAGATGATATATATAGATTATATATATATATATACATATATATATACACACATACGTATGTGTGTATATATATATGTATATATATACATACGTATATGTATATATACGTATATATACATACGTATATATACATACGTATGTGTGTATATATATATACATATATATATACATATGTATATACACACACATACAGACACACACACGCATTTACTCAGCCATCAAAAAGAATGAAATTTTGCCATTTGCAATGACATGGATGGACCTAGAATGTATTGTGCTAAGCAAAATAAGTCAGTCAGAAAAAGACAAATATTATATAATTTTATTCATATGTGAAATTTAAGAAACAAAACAGATGAACCTGGAGGAAGGGCAGAGGGAAGAGGGAGATAAACCATAAGAGACTCTTAACTACAGAGAACAAACTGAGGGTTGATGGAGGAAAGGTGGGGGGGATGGGTTAAACAGGTGATGGGCATTAAGGAGGGCACTTGTGATGAGCACTGGGTGTTGTATGTAAGTGATAAATCACTAAATTCTACTCCTGAAACCAATATTATACTACATGCAACTAGAATTTAAATAAAAACTTGAAACAAAAAAAGTAAAATATTTTTTTTTAAAAAGAAGTCAAAGACAAATACCATAAGGTTTCACTTATATGTGGAAACTAAAATAAAACAAATCAGGGGTACCTGGGTGGCTCAGTTGGTTGAGTGTCCAACTTCGGCTCAGGTCATGATCTCGCGGTTTGTGGGTTCGAGCCCCATATCAGGCTCTGTGCTTATAGCTCAGAGCCTGGAGCCTGCTCAGATTGTGTCTCCCTCTCTCTCTCTGCCTCTCCTACTCACTCTGTCTCTCTCTCAAAAATAAAAACATTTAAAAATTTTAAAATAAAACAAATGAATAAACAAAACGGACTCTTAAACTGGTGGTTGCCAGAGGAATGGTGGGTGGGGGATGGATGAAATAAAGGGATAAGGTATAAACTTCCAATTATAAAATAAATAATTCATAAAAATGGAAAGCACAGCATAGGGAATATAGTTAATAACACTGTAATAAGATTGTATGGTGATAGATGGTGACTGCACTTATTGTGGAGAGTACTGAGTAATGTACAGAACTGTCAAATCAGTATGTTGTATATCTGAAACTTAACATTGTATGTTAATTATATTTCAATTTAAAAAAATATTTCAAGCATATAAATTTAACTAGAAAACAAAAAATTGTTTTTTCACAGATTAAAGATTAATGAAAAACACACATACACACATATATATACAATAATAGCAATAACAACAATAAATAGACAATATAGGAGACAGTGAAAGGATCCTTAAAATAAAAATACATACAAAATAAGTGACAGTTACAAGAATATGTATTACATAATGTTTAATACATTATAATATATAGTATCATATTTGTTACATATAGTAAGATACATTATGAATGGGAAGAACAAAACAGAAGGACTTATAGCTCCCAATTTCAAAGCTTACTACAAATCTCCAGTAATCAAGACAGTGTGATATAGTCATAAAGCTAGACATGTATATCACTACAATAGACATAAGAGCCCAGAAATAAATTTGTACACTTAGGGTCAACAAGGATATCAAGACAATTCAATGGAGAAAATGCAATTTTTTCAATTAAAAACTCAGGTATATCTATACAGTCATAAATATACATATTTATATACATATTTGTATACATATGTAAATACACATATATACATATAAATATACATATAGAATGTAAATATATTTATATAAATATAAATATAAATATATTTATATAAATATACATATATATATGGCCTATATATATCATAGACCTATATGTAAAAACTAAAATTAGAATATTATTATAAATAACATAGGCTTAAATCCTTGTGATCCTGGATTAGGCAAAGCTTTCTTACAGATAACACTAGAAACTCAGATTACAAAAGAAAAAAATAGAAACTGGACTTTATCAAAATAAAAACTTCTGTGCTTTAAAAACACTAAGGACATGAAAAGACAATCCATAGAATGAGATAAAATATTTACAAATCATATATGTGATAAGGAACCTGTATCCATAATATGTCAAGAACTCTTACAATTCAATAATAAAAAAATTCAATTTACAAATGGGCAGAGAGGGGCGCCTGGGTGGCTCAGTTGGTACAGCGACCGACTTCAGCTCAGGTCATGATCTCACGGTGTGTGAGTTAGAGCCCCACATTGGACTTTGTGCTGACAGCTCAGAGCCTGGAGCCTGCTTCGGATTCTGTGTCTCCCTCTCTCTCTGCCCCTGCTCTCATGCTCTCTCTCTCTCTCTGTCTCAGGAATAAACATTAAAAAAATTTTTTTTAAAAAATGGGCAGAGATGTGAATAAATATTTCTCCAAAGAAGAGACACAGTGGTCAATAACCACAAGAAGTTGCTCAATGTCATTAGTCACTTAGAATATGCAAATAAGACCCAAATGAAATACCATGGCCACTTAATGCCTATAACTAAAAAGACAGATGACAAGTATTAACAAAAATGTGGAGAAATAGGAACTCTGATATATTGCTAGAGGGAATATAAACTGGTATAGCTGCTTTATAAAACAGTTTGAGAAGTGCCTGGGAGGCTCAGTCAATTAAACATCTGACTTCAGCTCAGGTCATGATCTTGTGACGCATGGGTTTGAGCCCTGTGTCGGGCTCTGTGCTGATAGCTCAGAGCCTGGAGCCTACTTTGGATTCTATCTCTGTCTCTTTCTGCACCTCCCCTTCTCGCTCTCTCTCACTCTCTCAAAATAAATAAACATTTTAAAAAATTTTTTTAAATAAATAAAGCAGTTTGGAAGTTCCTCAAAATATTGAACATAATTATGTTTAACAAATTGTTACCATATGATCCAGCAATTCCAGGCATACAGGATTGCTGTAGGTATACAGCCAAAAGAAATGAAAACATACATCCATATAAAAACTTATACATGAACATTCTATGCAGCCTTCAAAAGAGCAATTTAAAAAAGTGGAAACAACCCAAATGTCTAGCAACTTATAAACGGGTAACTAAAACATGTCCATTAAAATGGA